>NC_137786.1:130054250-130596750 GCF_963383645.1 Muscardinus avellanarius | reverse complement strand
GAGACTCTGTTTCACAACAAAAAATGAAAAGGGCCTGGAGATAGAATACCCCTGGGGGTATTGGTACTTGGTTCAATTCCCAGTACCACAAAAAGGTGAGCGGTCAAAGTCATCTTTAGCTTTTGATATAAATTAAGAAAAATGGAAAATCCAGGTGTGGTGGTGCACATCTGTAATTCCAGTGACTTGGGAGGCTGAGGCAGAATGATCTTAAGTACAAGGCCAGCCCAGGCAACTTAATGAGATTTTGTCTCAAATAAAAAAAAATAAAAAGAGCTGGGGTATAGCTTGGAGGTAGAATGCCCTGGAATTAAATCCCCATTAAAAAATAACAACCACCTCCAAAAAAATCTTCATATTAATAATTTAAGCAGCTGGGCATGGTGGCACATGCTTGTAATCCCAGCATTTGGGAGGCTGACACAGGAGGATCACAGTTCACCACCAGCCTCAGCTACTTAGGCCCTTGCAACTCATTGAGACCCTGTTTCAAAATAAATAAAAATGTAGGGCTGGGGGTGTAGCTCAGAAATAGGATGCCGCTGGGTTCCATCCCCAGTACTGCAAAAACAAAACAAAACAGAACATCTAATAATTTAAGAAATTCTTAAAGGGTTAGGGATGTAGCTTAATGGTATAGAACTATTTCTGAGCTATACCCCAGTCCTTTTTTTATTTTTTATTTGAAACAGGGTCTCACCAAGTTGCAGAAGGCCTCACTATGTTGCTGAGGCTGGCCTTGAACCTGATTCTTCTGTCTCAGCCTCCCCTGTTGCCTCTGGGATGTGGTACCACACCACTGATAGCTCCGTGTCTTTGTGTGTGATGTTTGGTTTGGACCAAGTGCTTGCACTCTACCACTGAGCATACCTCAGCCGCTAAACCTTCTTCCACTATGGATACTATGCTTTCTCATTTGTTTGTATTCATTTGGGCCTTTTCCCTCAATTGAATCATGGTCCTTGGAAGTGGAGTGGCTTTCGACCAAGTTAGGAGTTTTTGACAGTTCTGTCTGCTGCCATAATGAGAGGCCCTGGAGGATGCTAACTAGTCTTGTACTACTTTGACATTTATTTTATTCTGAGGGAAATGGCGGTCTTTTTGGCTTTCATTTGCATTGCCTGTTAGGTGTCAACAAGTCACTGAGCCCAGTGGGCTCCTAATTGAACAAAATAAGAACGGGGCAAAGAGCCAGGCCAAGCCAGTGCAGGAGCAACAGGCAGGCGACTGCAGGGATAGGCAGGTGGCTATAGCAGCTGTAGAGTGCGGAGTAAAGACAAATTCTCATTTCTGAAATGTTGAAACATGAAAAAGTATGTCTTGCAATTGAGGGAGTAGTGTAGAATTTGTAATAACAAAAGGATAAACCACCTAGAAGTGCAATCACAGGGGCATAGTTAGGGAATACAAACTACAGAATATTATTTCATGGGTAAAAACTTTGAATTCTGCCAGGTTGGGCGTGGTGGCACATGCCTGTAATCCCAATACTTGGGAGGCTGAGACAGGAGGATCCCAGGTTTGCATTCAGGAGGCAGAGACCAGAGGGTTGTGGTTCTCCTCAGCTACTTAGCGAGGCCCTTCACAACTCAGTGAGACCCTGTTTCAAAAAATAAAAAGACTAAAAAAAATAGGACCAGGGGTGTAGCTTGGAGGTAGAATGCCCCTGGGTTCAATCCCCAGAAACACACACACACACACACACACACTCTCTCTCTCTCTCTCTCTCTCTCTCCTTTCAGAGCAGAGTATGGTGGCTCAAGCCTGTAATCCCAGTATTTGGGAGGCTGAGACAGGAGGGGCTGAGACCAGCCCTGGTAATTTAGCAAGAGACCCTGTTTCAAAAACAAAACAGAAGCTGGGCGTGGTGGCGCACACTTGTAATCCCCATGCTTGGGAGGCAGAGACAGGAGGATCACGCTGGTTCAAAGCCAGCCTCGCTGGCTTAAGAGACCCTGTTTCCAAATAAAAATATAAAATAGGTCTGGAAGTGTAGCCCGGAGGTAGAAGGGCTTCCAGGAAACCCAGTATCACCACCACCAAAAAAAAAAAAAAAAAAAAACCCAAAAAAAAAACACAGAACAAAAGACTCAGGCTGTAACTTGCAGGTAGAATGCCTCTGGGTTTAAACCCGAGTCAACACACACATATCAGAAGAGACTATTTTATTAAAATGATTATAAATATAATTATTATAGAGTTATTTCAATAAAACCCCCCATTTTTTAATATAGAGGAAACAGGTGGTATGCCTTGATACATGGGTTTCCTGCCAGATGATCTGCCAGATGGGTATTACAGGGGGAAGCTCACAGTGTGATTTTTTTCTTTTTTAAATGGGCTGTGGAAAAGCCTGAAGTGTTTCATAGAAGCAGGAGAAGTAATTTAAGCATGCAAAGCATGTCTGGCGATATTCCATAGTTCTTGATGTCCTTGGTTCCTACAGGTGTGGTATGCTGCATCCTATGCTGAGTTTGTGAACCAGAAAATTCACGACATTTCCGAGGAAGAAAGGAAAGGTAGTTGGACTTTCTTTGTACATTTTCTACATGAATTCTTAGTTGTATATATTGCATCTTTATGCCACTGCAAATTTTTTCATCTCAATGTATTTTATACTTTATTTGAAAACAGCGTTTCACTAAGTTCTGAGAGCCTCACTAAGTAGCTGAGGCTGGCTTCGAACCTGTGCGATCCTCCATCTCAGCCTCCCAAGTGCGGGGATTACAAGCCTGCGCCCACGCCCGGCCCATCTCAATATATTTCAGATTTTTTTCAGTAGGGCTTCCTTATAGCTACATATCTCCATCTAACTCTCGGATCAAATTACAATGACAGACAGTTTTATATTTCTTTCATAGATGCTGGAAAATAGTACTTACTATAATGAAAACCTCCAAATACCAAATTAGAACCTAGATTAGAGGATGATTCCTATCTAGACTTAATTGTCTCTGAGGACATACTAGGCCAGCATTGGCTTTGTTTTTATAGTAATGTCACTAAAGTGTAATCTACATACAGAAACGTACACCCATCTTAAGTACACAGCTTGATGAATTTTCATAGTGCACACACCTGTGTAAACTCCCAAGTGTAATTACTCTCCGGACTTACAATACCACAAGTAAGATTCATTTGTTAATTGAATTTTGCATAAACAATTTAGGAATTTCCTAGTATCCCTTCAGGTTCAGTAATTCACTAGAATGACTCACAGGACTTAGGAAAGCACTTTATTTAATGACTACAGTTTTATTTATAAAGGATGCACATCACCAGGCATGGTGGTTTATGCTTGTAATCCCAGCATTTGGGAGGCTGAGACAGGAGGATTGCTGTTTGCAGCCAGCTTCAGCTTTTGCAATTCAGTGAAATCCTGTTTCAAAATAAAGAATAAAAAAACAGGGCTGGGGGTGTCACTTGGATGTAGAAAGAGGGATGGGGGTGTTGCTCAGAGGTAGCTCACCTGAGTTCTGGTGCAGAGTTTTTATTGAGACATCGTTACATAGTCAGGCTTGGTTGAATCATTGGCCAGGTAACTGAACACAGTCTATAGCTCCCATTCCCCTTAAGGAGGTTGGGCTGCCTCACAGTGGTACTGGGGATTGAATCTAGAGGTGTTCTACCATTGAACTACATCCCCAGCCCTTTATTTTGAGACGGGGTCTCGCTAAATTACCTTAGGCTGGCCTCAAGTTCATAATCCTCTTGCCTCAGCCTCCTGAGTAGCTGAGGTTACAGACATTGCCACCCTGTCAGCAAAGTACCAACCTTCTAATCACAAGGTTGGGCTTTCTGGTCTGCCTAGCTCCCACACCAGGGTGAGGGCCCACTCTGAACAACAGTGACACTCCTGTGACTCAGAAAATGCCAGTGATTAGAGGTTACCTCCCAGTAACCAGAGACAAAGGCTAGTTAGATTCTTTATCTTACAGTCCAGTTGTTTGCATTTGGGGACTTTTGAAGAGTGTGTGCTATGGCTCTTCTTCTTCTTCTTTTTTTTTTTTTTGGTGGTACTGGGGTTCCTGGAAGCCTTTCTACCTCTGGGCTACACTCCCAGACCTATTTTCTGTATTTTTGAAACAGGGTCTCTTAAGCCAGCGCGGCTGGCCTCGATCCTCCTGCCTCTGCCTCCCAAGTGCGGGGATTACAAGCGTGCGCCACCACGCCCGGCCTTCTATGGCTCTTCTTAAACATGTCTTTTAGCAAATGTGTGTGGACACTTCTTTTGGGGGTACATTTAGAAGTTAATTGTTGGATTATAGGCTAGGCATATATTCAGCCTCAGGAGATACTTCTGGGCATTTTACTGAATTGGTTATTGACAAATCACAAGTGATTTGTGATAAAATATACTTCCAAATTATGAAGCTTGTATTTGGAGCACTGGGTTATCTGCACCCAGATTTTTTTTGTAGCATTTCTGTTTTTCATTGTGGTGAGGTAGGTGTGTGTGTGTGTGTGTGTGTGTGTGTGTGTGTGTGTGTGTGATAAGGGGTTGCAGAGGGAGTTGTGATGTTTTGCATAAAGATATCAGAAAATAAGCTCCTAAAAACTACCCCTCTGTCAAATTATAGCCTTTGATTTTATAACAAGAAAATAATACAAATAGCAGATACTGCCTACAGTTAGATAAGAATGGTGGCGGCAGCGGGCATCTGAGTTTTACTGGTGTGTGTTGATCATCAGCTTTCGTGATTTCTTTCCTGTGACTGTAGTTCTTCGAGAGCAAGAGAAGAACTGGCCCTGCTATGAGTGCAACCGCCGGTTTGTAAGCTCAGAGCAGTTGCAACAGCATCTTAATTCTCACGATGAGAAACTGGATGTGTTCAGCAGGTGTGTATGAGGTGAAGACCCACAAACTTACTCCCGAAAGGCTTGGAATCATTTCCGTGTGTTCATAAACGTGTATGTGTATATGTGTGTTTATTCAGGCAAGTAACCAGGTATGTCTCAGACTCCTGAGGGAATGTTGGATTTTCACACCCCTCCCCTTGATTTACTATTTATTGCTTTTCCAGCAATGGAAGATCCATTCACTTTAGTTATATCTCTCTTAAACAGAGATCCTAAAATAGAAATCCTTGAGATAGCATATATCTTTGAAATAATCTGCTTTCTGATTTTCAAACATTTTTTCAGCAGTATGATTTCCTTTATCAAAGTAAATTATATATTTAGTTCCATTATAGAAAAAAGACAGATGAGAGGAGACTCCTACAGGGTGAGGAAGCAGGGGCCAGATCCAATAGGGCCTGATGATGCTACAAAATTTGGATTTGATTTGATTTTAATTTTTTTATGGTACTGGGAATGGAACCCAGGGTCATTCTACCTCCGAGCTACACCCCCAGCCCTATTTTTTATTTTGAAACAGGGCCTCACTAAGTAGCTGAGGCTGGCCATGAATCTCCATCTTACTGTCTTAGCCTCCCAAGTACTGGGATTACAAGTGTGGGCCACCACGACTGGCTTGTATTTTATTTTAAGTGTGACTGAAAGTTTTCTGAGGTTTCTAATCAGGGAATATTGTGATGTTAATTTTTTTTTTTTTTTTTTTTTTGTGGTACTGGGAATGGAACCCAGGGGCTTTCTACCTCTGGGCTATTACCCAGACCTATTTTACATTTTATTTTGAAACAAGGTCTCACTAAGCTGCCTAGAGCCTCACTAGGTAGCTGAGGCTGGCTTTGAACCTGCGTAATCCTCCTGTCTCACCCTCCCAAGTGCTGGGATTACAAGTGTGTGCCACCATGCCTGGCTTAGACCTATTTTTTATGTTCTTTATTTGAAATAGGTACTCATTGAGTTGTAAAGGGCCTCACTAAGTAGCTGAGGCTGTCTATGAACCCTGATCCTCCTGTCTCAGCCTTCTGAATGCTGGGTTTACAAATGTTTGCCACCACACCTGGCTTGTTAATTGTACTTTTAAAAGATCACTCTGGCTGGGTGTGGTGGCGCACGCTTGTAATCCCCGCGCTTGGGAGGTGGAGACAGGAGGATCGTGCAGGTTCGAAGCCAGCTGTGTTGGCTTAAGAGACCGTATTTCCAAGTAAAAATACAAAATAGGTCTGGGAGTATAGCCTGGAGGTAGAAGAGCTTCCAGGAACCCCAGTACAACCAAAAAAAAAAAAAAAAAACAACCCAAAAACAAAAATAAAAAACCCCCCACAAAACAAAAACAAAATAAAAAAAGATCACTCATCACTCTGGGTAAAAATGAAAACATCAGGTTAGGTTCTAGTGGAGCAAGAGGAAAGCCAGGGAGTAGTTAGAAAGGATCACAGCATTTCAAGTAAAGAGACTGCTATTTGCAATAGGGGCTGCCAATAGGACAGATGTAGAGTTGGCCACTATAGGATTTGGAAGGACAGGAAATGGTGTGAAAACACATCCAGGAAAGAGAATGTTCTAGGGGAGGACTGTGCAATTTTCTGCAACACTAACTGCCCACCTGAGGTTCACGGTCATGAAACAAGTGAGACCACAGCAAGGCTGAGTGCTGTTCTCCAGCTTCATGGGCTGCCAGGGTGCTGGTACTGAGCAGGCAGGGAATTGGACCTCACAGGGTTGTGGATTCACTGAGCACATTCTACCCAGAACAAGGAAGCAATGGTGGGGTAGGAATCCAGGGCAAGTACAAGGAAGTGATTACCGTGAGTGACCTTGGAGCACATGTGTGGAAGAAGGAAAGGTTGGATTGAGATACTGGAGAGGCAGAAGGGTTGTTGAGTCTAGGTACTAGAGGGAGTGAGCTGGAGAGCTGGGAGACAGTGCCAGGGTATGCAAAGCATGAAATCCGGAGCAGTGAGCTATTATATTGAGATAACAAGTGTTAATATATGACCATGGAGCAAATATATGAGAGAGGTGGACACATGAGATTGTTTTTTTTGTGTGTGTGTGGTACTGGGGATGGAACCCAAGGATATTCTACCTTTGAGCTACATTTCTAGCCCTATTTTTTTATTGTTTATTTTGAGACAGGGTCTCACTGAGTTGCAAAGGGCCTCACTAAGTAGCTGAGGCTGTCTGTGAACCATGATCCTCCTGTCTCAGCCTCCCAAATGCTGGGATTATAAGCGTGCGCCACCATGCCCAGTTCACAATGAGATTTAAGTTATTCACTGCTTTAAGTAGCCCTAACTCTCTGTCTGTGGTTCTATTTTAGCATTTTTTATATTACATTATGAATTTTGTTTATATCCTTCTCCTAGACTTTTGAGGGTTAAAACTTGCCATATATAGCTTTATATCTTTAGTGCCTAGCATAGTTATGACACATAGGAGATATGTTTGTTAGCTACCTGTTGAAAGAAATTTGAGATTATGAGGAAAATTTGAATTTGACTATATATAATAGTACTGAGCAAATATAGTACTTCTTAAAAGTGTGCTAATGGAGCCAGGCTTGGTGGCACATATTTGTAATCTCAGTACTTGAGACAATGAGACAGGAGGATTGCAGGTTCAATTGAGCTACACCCCAGCCCTTTTTATTTTTATTTTGAAACAGAGTTTTTCTAAGTTGCTGAGGTTGGCCTCAAACCTACTAGTGTCCTCTCTCAGTCTCCAAGTACTGCATTTACAGGCAAATGCCACTGTGCCTGGCTATGATGTACTGTTGGAGTCTCTCTAAATATAAAATTTCTGTATGTTAGAAATCTATTAAAGGGGATAAAATTCACTTGGTGTTTACTAGGCATGTTATAGAACAGTTGTATTAGAAAATTGTCCTGACCAGGCCACGTGTGGTGGTGCATGTTCATAATCCCAGTACTTGGGAGGCTGAGACAGGAAGATCACAGGTTCAAAGCCAGCCTCGGCAGCTTCTCAAGGCTCTCAGCAACCTAGTAAACCCTGTTTCCAAATAAGAAATAGGGCTGGGGTATAGCTTGGAGGGAGAAAGCCTCTGAGTTCAATCCCCAGTACCAAAAAGAAAATAAAAAGTAAAAGAAAATTGTTCCACCTTTTAGAAGATTAAATAAAATTCTTTGAAGATAGCCACATTTCACAGGACTATGAATGGAGGCAAGGGGGAGAGAAAAAGGACGGGATCTTGTTTAAGGTAACAGTTCCTGGGAACACATCAAACGCCTAGCATGTTCTGTCTGCATTTTTCACTTTCTTTCAGAAGCAAAATGTTGTCAAGTGTTTTGCATATTTACAGCTTTTCCCCACCCTGGAATAATTTAAAGACATCTCTTTGGGATTTAGAGGGGGTAAAGATGAGATATTTAGAAAGTACACATTAGCAAAACAATTATGTTAGAGAAAAGGACCAGAGAAAGTAAAGTGAAAGGAGCTCAAAATCTGGGGACACAGGACCAGTAGGGAAACATTTTAACTATGACTGCTGGTAACCTACTCTCTTGTCCCTAGAACAAGAGGCAGAGGAAGGGGACGAGGCAAGAGGCGATTTGGCCCAGGTCGGCGGCCAGGGCGTCCTCCAAAATTCATCCGCTTGGAAATAACCAGCGAAAATGGGGAAAAGAGTGACGATGGGACACAGGTACTGGGGGGTGGAAAGAAGTCTTCTGTGGATGCTTGTTTAGAGGATGTTTGCTTTGGGCAACAATGTGAGACCCTGACTCTTTAAAAAATTTTTTTTTATAAAACAGCGATTCTAAATCTGAGCCTGTAGACTCTCTAGAGATCATCTCTATCAAGGTAGGAAATAATTCCTGGTTATTACAAATTTCAGGACCTGCTACATTTCCCCACAAAGGAGCAGTTTGACGAGGCTGAACCAGCTACTCTGAATGGACTGGACCAACCAGAACAGACCACTCTCCCAATTCCCCAGCTGCCCCAAGAAACCCAGTCTTCTCTTGAGCACGAACCAGAGACTCACACCCTGCATCTGCAGCCTCAGCAGGAAGAGAGTGTGGTGCCCACCCAGAGCACTTTGACAGCTGACGACATGCGCAGAGCCAAACGCATCCGAGTAAGTGGGATAGCGCGTTCCACTTGCAGCAGCCGGTCACTTTCCTCCCTCGCCAGCTTTCTTGGCGCTTTGTCTTCCAGCCTGTTCACTATTCACTTTGAAATCTTGCATCTAGCCCATCTCATGCTTGATTTCCTTATTTTGGAAGAAAACAGTTAACTGTTTCTCAATGATTTTATGTCCGATGGCAGACTGGCATGGCTGGTCCCAGCTTCAATTGTTTTAGTAAGCCAATTGAATGTGCAGAAGCCTGGAGTTTTGCAGCTCTTGGACTAGAGTAGTTAAAATAGGATAGCTTTCCACATCGTTAAGTTCATAGACTGGAAATGGAGAACTGAGTATACTTAATTATTACAATTACTTACGTCTTATTTTCTGGTACTAGAGATTAGACCCAGAGCCTCCTACATGCCAAGCAAGCACTCTTCCACTGATCTATGCCCCTGGTCCTAGTCATTTATACTTGAAGCTAGGCTAATCAGTGTCTAATCATAGCTCTCAAGTTAATTGTGGGTAACTAAATTTGGTTATCTACAGTCTCCAAAGGGAGACTGGCAAGTGTTGCTACTCGTCAAAGCAAAGGGACCTGTGACCAAGTTGGTGTGGCAGGTGTAGTCTGCACACCTGGGACATCTGCGGTTGTGTGCTCAGGAGCTCGTCAGCATCTCACTGTGGGACTTGTGTCTTGGTTTTAGACCACGTGGCTGCAGGGCTTCCATGACTTTTGATTCAGATGTATGTTTCTCTGATCGTTTCGCAGGCAGCATTTGAGCATGTGGAAAACAATATGGCTTTGAGCTATGTCAGTTTAGACAAAAAGCAATGACGTGAAGCTCATGTTGTGGCAGCTGTGTATAAAAAGACTTTTATTGGTATTTGATTTGTAGATGAAAGAGACTACTCAATTTCCTAGGCTTTTACAAATTTTAAATGGATGATCATTTTAGCTTTTTTTTTGGTCTTCTTTTTTTTCTTCTTTAGAAGATAAGTCATACTATATTTGGGGGAAGGGGCTTGGCAACATCTATAGGGACCACTGGAAAGGAGTCTTGTTGTGGGTGAGAAAGTTGGAGTCAACTCCCTCTTGGTTTTATTTGCCTATAGGCTAGAAAAGATTGCCTATAGGCCTTGAAAAATAGTCTAGTCCATGCCTTCATGTAAAAACATATTTAAGCATTTATAGCCACAGGACAACTTTGAAATGTTTTAGCATTTTCATGTGAGGGTCCTATAACTGCAACATTTATGACTTTGGGTTGATCTAAATTATTTCAAATGTATCTGTAAACAGATATAAATATAGGGCAGAAAGATAAAAATCTATGTATTAATATCTTCTCATCCATAATTCTGCTTTATTTCCCAATCTGTATTTTTTTCCTCTTGCCAAATCGCTGTCTTTTCTGCTTTGGCCATTCTGATATTTTACTAAGTCCAGAGAAATGCTTACTAGGTTCTTTTTCTTTTTTTAAGGAAACCTATCTGAAGCTCACATGTGTAGTGAATCAGTGCATGTGCAAACATAGGCTTGCTGATAGTGGACTTGTATTTGTGAAGGAGTAAGATAGTAGTTTCTGTGCAGGTTTTCTGTGTCAATGCAAAAGCCCAATACATGGCGTTTTTGGAAGTCAGTCTTTGCTGAGCTAGCCTGTTTTCCTCTCACACATTCTAAAAAGTAGGGCCATGTATTTTTTTCATCTTTTTATCCAGATTGGTAATGACCACCTAAAGGAAAGTCTTCCAATCCCATTGGTAATGTAACTATTTTTCTCTCCTCTAATGCTGCCTGCTCAGTTGGAGCTGCAGGTAGGTTTGTTTCCTGTGTTTCATGTAACAGAACGTTATTATTTAAGTGTTTGCTTGATCTGCTGTTCTTTGCAACCTGTACTTACTAAATCCTGGTGGAAGCCCCAATTTGGTTGCGATAGTAATTTTAAATGAATGATAATTAGAATTTATTTACAGGTAGATCAGTAGGTTAACTGGGGGCCGAAGATTCCTCCAGTGTGAAATGGAGGGGAGGACTAAGTGATCTCCAGGGTACCTTCCGGCTGTAAAACAATTTGACTCATGGATTGGTACTGAGTTCCAAGTGGATATTCAGCACTCTCTAGGTACACAGTAGAACTTTCCCATGAGCTCTGTCTCTAGGAGATGACTGTCTAAATTTAGAGGCAATACTAGTGTAAGGTCATTTACATTTATGTGTTAAATGTTAAAAGTACAGCCTATAATTGCTCTAGGAGCTTAAGAGTGAAAGATCAAAGAAAGATGGAGGAGGCAGGGAATAATTTATGGATAGGAGAAGACCTAGATTGGTTCTTGAAAGAAAGTCTCTTCTGGAAGGTTGACCATAGGCCCAGACACAGGATGTGTTTAGTGTAGTCATAGGACAGTGGTGGTAGGTAAAGGGTAGTATAGTTGGTATGTTGTTCAGGTCTAGCCCACGGAAGGCTGTGAAAGCTGGGCAGAAAATAGGCTGAAGACACAAACAAATGAACAACAAATAGGCAAGATTGTTTGATTTTCTTTTAGTCTCAGGATAAAAATAGTATGAAAGTTGATCAATAATGTAGGTTCTGTGAACTATTAGTATTAAAAGTTAAAAGCATTTTAGAAACAAAGAATCCTAGAATTCATTGCAATGGTGTGAGTCAACAGAATTTAGCAAGAGACTATCAGGGCATCCTTGGAACGGTTAGTGTGCCATTCAGGATGTGTGGTCGACCAGTGGGAGCTCAGGGACCAGAAGACCCGTGTTGTGTTCTGCCTTTCCATTTGTCATGCTATCTTTTAGAAAGTGGACTTGATGTGGTGTGGCTTTGTACTACAGAAGCTCTTTTAGAGCAGAGCTGGCCAACAAGTGGGTCAGGAAGTGGGAAAAGTTCCAGCACTTTTCCTACCTTATAATATGAAGATCACAAGAGGAGATCAGAGAAATACAGGCCAGTTCTTGAGCACTTAGACAATGTGCAGGGCTCCATGGAAATTCAAGAGATGATAAGAGTTGTCAGTAGAACTGAGGAAGTGGGGCCAGGTGGCTGATCGGTTCAAATCAAGTATCTGAACGTACTCACAGTAATCAGAAGTGACAGAAGACTGATTAGCGTAATGGGCCGAAAGCAAAGCCGAGCTCTGGATTCGGCAGCACCCAAGGAGAAGTGGAGTCCTCATGGGACCATCAGCAACTGTTGTGCGTTGTGTCTGTCCCTGGAAACTTGACTCAAGTTGAATAAAGGAAGTGATTCTTACATGGCAGCCGCGTCTCAATCGTCTCAATTGTGAATCGTCTCTGGACCTCAGAATGGCATCTGTTTATCTGGCATCATTCCATAAAGCTTTGAAAGTAGACAAAACAGTAAGAGCTTTTATGTAAGATAAGTAATGTGTCCTGATAGAGTAAAAAGATTAGGCAACCGCTAAGTAGTATAAGGAAGTGAAAGCAAGCTCTGTGGCTTATTTAAAAGATTTGTTCTTAAAGATCTTTGTGGATATAGTAGAAAAAACCTAGAAGTCATTTTTTGAGTTTCATTTGAAATATATATATATACATATATATATATTATACATAATATATGTTACATATTATATATAATACATATATATATATATATATATTTTTTTTTTTGTGGTACTGAGAATTGAAGCCAGGGCATTCTACCTCTGCCCTATTTTATTATTTTTTGAAACAGGGTCTCACTAACTTGTGGAGGTGTCTCTAAGTTGCTGAGGCTGGCCATGAACCTGTGATCCTCCTGTCTCAGTCTCCCAAGTACTGGGATTACAAGAATTTACCACCACACCTGGCTTGAATATATTTTATTAACTTTCAAATTATTGACATTTCTGCTTGACATGGTTGTGCATGCCTATAATCCCAGTACTTGGGGAGGCTAAGACTGGAGAACTACAAGTTTGAGGACAACCTCAGCAAGTGTTGAGACTCTGAGCAACCTAGTGAGACACTGTTTCAAAATAAAAATAAACTAGGACTGGGGGTATAGCTCAGAGAGACAGTGCCCCTGGGATCAATCCCCAGTATATATCTATCCCTACCCCCCCCTCACACACACACACACACACACACACACACACACACACACACTCTATTGGACATGTCTGGTCTAAGCAATTTCTTAAGGGATCTAGATATAAAAATGAATAAAATAAAATGTCTCCCCACTCCCACAAGCAGCCCCAGTTAACTTGGGAAGACAGCAGAATTCTATTTACCTATTCTAGATAAATGAGTAGGTAGCATCTTAAAATATCTCTCCTAATCCTGTTAGAAAAAGCTGAAAAGGCAATTTTCTGTTACATGAAATGAACTATGTTCAGAAATTTCAGCAAATCAAAAACAAATGTTTCCCTCTGTCCCCCAACTGATCTCATATTACTTTAGAAGTTGCTGCCAAAGAAGAGTTAAAGTGTTGTTCTCTACACTTTCTTCCTTACGTGAATAGTGCATTGAGATCCCCATTAAACCTCCAGTTACTCTTCCCTGATGCTACATGAGCATCCACTCACACGTACAGTTTTTGAGGGGTTCTCTCCCCTCATAGCTTTAGAGCTTCTCTTGAGGAATTGAAGAATGAGCCTTCATTATAGCACAACTACATATTGATTTGTATTTTCAGTGTGAAAGATGGTTCTGTGGATCCGCTCCCAGTGGAGCACGAGATGTGTTTACAGTAGTTGTGATGGATTTGCCCTGAGTACCTCTCTTCTCTCACTTAGATTCCCCATAACAATTGCATGAATTTACAAGATGGCTAATCAGCATTAGAAGTACAATCTATGATTGAAAAGAGAGAGAAAGAAATTGACCTGTCTAGACGGGAAGCACAGAAATTATCTTAACTTTGTTAGTGTGACATAATAACCAGTAGAACTGACTGGCTGCCTGGGAACTTGGCCTTTGCATTTCCCAAGTAGAAAGTGATGCAGTACATACATTCTGTTTATGATGTCTGCTCTGTGTCATGTCTCATAAACAGGCACATTCACACAAACCCACATTCTTCATCTCCTTTTCAGCTCTTTGTCTTAAATTGAGATCTATAATTTACACAGCATAAAGTTCACATGACATATTAATATATGTCATATATGTAATTATGGTGAATATATATATGGTGGTACTGTGGATTGAACCCTAGGCTTATTGGATGATAGGCAAGCTCTCTACCATTGAGTCACATCCTCAACCCTAAAATTCACCCTTGTAAAGTAGTTTTTAGCTGGGCATGGTGGCACACACTTATGATTCCATTACGTGGGAGGCTGAGACAGGAGGATCACAGGTTCGTGGCCAGCCTCAGCTACTTAATGAGGCCCTCCTCAATTTAGTGAGACCCTGTTTCAAAATAAAGAATAAAAAATAGGGCTGGGAGTGTAGCTTAAAAAAAATTCATAGAATTCTCCTAAAGTTGTACAACACTATCATCACTATAACAACTATAACTATATGTATGTGTGTGCATATATGCATATACATTATAATTATTACAATCACTATAATTCCAGGACATTTTTATCACTCCAAATCTATTTCTTCCTCTACCTCCACTACTCCTCGCAAAGAATAGCTATCACTCAGTTATTTTTACTACTCTTTTTTTTTTTTACTAGAGATTTTAATTAAGCTTCTGATTCTTTTCTATCAAGTACTTTAGGAAATATTTGGCTGTCTTGTTCCAGCCTCATTCATGCATGCATGACTTCTTCAAGTCTCTTTTCAGAATCTCCAATCTTTATCCTTATGCAGGTCTTCTATTGGGAATGTATTCTTGAATGCCACTTAAATCCTTCCAAAAGATAACATGCATACATAGATATAAAATGAAACACATGAAAGATTTTTCTTTCACAATACACTTTTTCAGGGATGGCTTCATTTTCACCAAAAGTCTTCTTCCTGCGGTGTGTCCTAGAGTTTAGCTTCTCCAGGGAGCGTGAGATTGCAGGGGTCGTCGTCTCTCCCTATGGAAGCATGATCCACTTACACTCTCAATTTCCTCGCTACATAATCGTATTTGTGTATGTCTTTCAGAATGCAGCGCTCCAGCATCTGTTTATTCGGAAGTCCTTCCGGCCTTTTAAGTGTTTGCAGTGTGGGAAGGCCTTCCGAGAAAAGGACAAACTGGACCAACACTTGCGCTTCCATGGGCGGGAGGGGAACTGCCCGCTGACCTGTGACCTCTGTAACAAGGGCTTCATCAGCAGCGCTTCCTTGGAGAGCCATATGAAGCTCCACTCAGACCAGAAGACTTACTCTTGCATTTTTTGCCCAGAATCTTTTGACCGCCTTGATTTGTTGAAAGATCATGTGGCCATTCATATCAACGATGGCTACTTCACCTGCCCAACTTGTAAGAAAAGGTTCCCAGATTTTATCCAGGTGAGTGTGACTGAGATTCATATCTCCTTCCTTCTTTAGTAAAAAAGAAACTGTTTTTGGAAAATGGAGACTTGCCTAGCCCCTAAAATTTCATCCTTTTTTTGAAACAGCTTTATAATTGAGAACAATATTTTTTCAATTAAATTACTTTTGATAAACAAGAGTATTATGGCCCTTAATTCATCAGATTAGACATTGGTATTCAAACATATAAGTTAAATTACAAGTAATAAATATCTAGATTTGATTATAATTTCTAAAAAGTCTCTTATAATTCTTATTAATATCTGTTACTTATAAAATATAGAGAATCTAATACATTATAAACTCCAGGTTCCAAGGTTGGAAACAATTCTTTACCACTGTGGCTTCTTGTCTTGCTTTACTAAGTTCATGCATTTTGAAAGGAGAAAATAAGAGCAAGTGTATTAGGGTGTAAATAGACTTTTGTATCAAACACTGACTCCCTCCTGGTAGTATGTTTGTTGGCACAAAATGGATATAGATAAATTCCAGAATGTTTGTGATTTTAAGTATTAATAGTTTTTATTGCTAGTCAGTGAATAATTAAATACCTCATAAAATAATTTTTAAAAAGTTACCAACTAGTGTTGAGTGTCTGGGAAATTTTCTCACTTAAACGTCGCTAAGGCCGATTTTAGTGGTAAAAGGAAATCCAAAAGTAATGGAGGAGAATGAATAGTTATGACTCAGTTCTTTTTCATTGGATGTTTATGGTTAAGAGAGTTGGAAACTATATGTTTTATTGGGGGGGGGGAAGCTCTAGTTGTTGAACCCGAGGTGAACTTATATTCTTTTATTCAGATTAACTACAAGTAGAATAAGTCCCATTTAAGGAGAAATGATGTTAATATTATAATGGTTCTTTTCTTTTCTTTTTTTTGGTGGTACTGGGGATGGATCTCAGGGTCATTCTACCTCTGCACTACATCCCTGCCCTATTTTTTTTATTCTTTATTTTGAAACAAGGTCTCACTAAGTTGCAGAGGGTTTCACTAAGTGGCTAAGGCTGTCCTTGAACCCGCAATCCTCCTGTCTCAGCCTCCCAAGTACTGGGATTACAAGCATGTGCCTTTGTGCCTGGTTTACTTTTTTTTTTTTTAAACAGAGTCTCACTATGTTACTGAGGCTGACCTCAAATTTGTGAGTCTCCTGTCTCAGCCTCTCAAGTACTGGGATGGTGGTATGTACTATCACACCCAGCGAATTCATGTCTTCAGTCCTTAAGAACTTGATTTATTTGTTTGTTTGCTTGTTTGTTTCAGTGCTGGGATCCAACGGAGGGCTACTCTCCTACTTCAGTTATATCTCAACACCCCAGAACCTGATTTTATAGGAAGATGTAAAAGGATCAATTACTAAAAGGAACTAAATTGCTTTACTATATATTGAAGTCAGAGAAAAGCCAGGAAGAATTTTTTTTTGGTCTTCCTGAAGATAATATTTAACAAGATTCATTTAAACCCAAAGGAACCCTAATTGGGCACTGAGTGATCAAGGCTTTGAGCAGCTTTAGTCCTACTCTTCAAGTCTTTGGAGAGGTTAAGATTTGTAAGGCTTTCTGGCTACTTGCTTTGTTTCTTTGTGACAGGGACTATATGTGGTATTGAGGCCAATTATCACATCTGATTGGATCAGCTGGCCAGGTTGATGGAAATCCATGCTGGCGCACTGGCTCCCTCTAGTGTTCAGAGCTGCCTCTGCTCGTTTCCTTTGTGCCCAAGGGCCTGAGTCTTCTCTCCTTATTGCCAGGTGAAAAAACATGTGCGCAGCTTCCACTCAGAAAAGATCTACCAGTGCACAGAGTGTGACAAAGCCTTCTGTCGCCCTGACAAACTGCGACTGCACATGCTCCGGCATTCAGATCGAAAAGACTTCCTGTGTTCTACCTGTGGGAAGCAATTTAAGGTATGATGTCAGTGTACTCAGAGGTGTGGCACTTCTGGCCTCTAGCATTATGTCAGCCTAAGGGTATATTTCTGTTCATCCCATCAGCTTATCACCCACTTACAGAATACTGGGCTTGATGTAAACTTTGGCCTTTACATTTAAGTTAGTTATAAAAGTAAGAGAAAAATTTACCTTACTCGATCTCTCAAAATAATTCAAATATCCAAACAAACAGACTAGTAATCTTTGTCCTTAAAGAATCCAACTATATAATGACAAGTAGAACTAAATTGCTCTTGAGGAATTCCTAGGAAACCAATATATTTACTTACTATTCAAATCAAGAAATTTTATTAAGCACTTAAGAGCCTATAATTGAGCCCTGTGGGCAGCAGAATTCTCATCTGACACAGGTGGGGAATTTGAAGAGCAATGAGGGACTAGACCATTTTGGAGAATGTTGATGACTTCAGAGATTAAAATGAGAAATAATAGCCGGGCGTGGTGGCACATGCTTGTAATCTCCGCACTTGGGAGACTGAGACAGGAGGATCACACAGGTTCAAAGCCAGCCTCAGCTACTTATAGTGAGGCTCTCGGCAACTTAGTGAGACCCTGTTTCCTAATAAAGTATAAAAAATAGGTCTGAGAGTATAGCCCGGAAGTAGAAAAGCCCCTGGGTTCCACCCCCCCGTACCAAAAAAAAAAAAAATATATATATATATATATATTTTCAGTGGCTTTCAATATATAGTAGCATGGTTTAGAACTGTAAAGAACTCCAGTGAAAATATGAATGGATCTGGGTCTCTTCTCTCTCTTTCTCTTTCTCCTCTTTCTTCCAGGACTTTATGCATGCTAAGCACGGGCTCTACCTATGACCTACACTGTCAGCACATTAAAAAAAATTCTATATGAAAGGATCCTTAGAACTGGGCGTGGTGGTGCACGCTTGTAATCCTAGCATTTGGGAAGCTGAGACAGAAGGATCAGGGTTTGCTGATAGCCTCAGCTACTTAGTGAGGCCTTTTGCAACTCACTGTTTAAAAAATAAAAAAGAATAGTCATGCGTGGTGGCACATGCTTGTAATCCCAGCATTTGGGAGGCTGAGACCAGAGGATCACGGTTTGCGGACAGCCTCAGTTACTTAGTGAGGTCCTCCACAACTTAGTGAGACCCTGTTTCAAAATAATAAAAAATTGGGCAGGGGGTGTAGCTTGGAGGTCAAATGCCCCTGGGTTCTATCCCCAGACCCACAAATAAATAAATAAATAAATAAATAAAATAAAAAATATAAAAGAATAAAAAAATAGGGCTGGGAGTATAGCTGGGAGGTAGAATGCCCCTGGGTTCCATTCCCAGTACCGCAAAATAAATAAATAAATAAATAAATAAATAAATAAATAAATAAATAAATAAAATAAAAGGATCCTTAGCTTGTGATGTTAACTATTTAGTCACCCATCCACACATCCTATCCACTCAACATTTTTTGTTTTTCTGTTTTATGTCAGATAGTATTTTCGTGTGTGTGTGGTACTGGGGATTGAACCCAGGGACATTCTACGTCTGAGCTAGTTCTATTTCATTTCTTACTTTGAAAAACAGGGTCTCATTAAGTTTTGGAGGGACTCACAAGTTGCTGAGGCTGATGGTAAACCTGTGATCCTCCTGTCTCAGCCTCCCAGGTATTGGGATTATAAGTGTGTGCCACCATGCCCGGCAACAGATAGCATTTTAACACCTAGGAATACAAAAAAAAAAAAAAAAAAAAAAAAAAGAATCCAAAGCTTTCTGTTTTCATTTTCTCTTTTAATTTCACCCAAGACATTAGGCAGTGTGCATTCAGGGAAGCAAAACTACTATGAGTATTACAGAATAAAGACTTTTCTTTTAGGACCAAGAACTGAAGAAGAGGTTGGAGACGCAAGAGTCTGAAGGGCGAATTTGGAGGATAAAGAAGTTGCCAGACTGGGTGGACGAATGGCAGCTTACTTGGGGGTCAGGGAACAAGCTGGAGTCCGTGTGGCTGCATCCGGTGGCGGGCTTGGCATTGGCCAGCAGGACTGACAGCCAGGAAGCCAGCTGGTGGCTGAGTGGGAGGGAGGGGAGATTAGTGGGGATCCTCTGGCACCTCCATACCTGCCCCCACCTCCAGGCCTGGTGGCCTGCAGAGCAGCATGGCAGCAGCCTTGTTCTCACCTTCCAATCTGGCCCAGTTTCTCTTTTGGCTAATGCTAGGAAGAAAATTCTGTTTAAATGTAGTTGGCCTTCACCAAGTCGACGTGCTGCAGAGCCACCATGTACCTTCAGTGCATTTCCCGGATTATAACCAGAGTAATTTTTCTAGAGAACAAATCCGATGTCATGACCCTTCTGAACCCCACCCCCCTCAGCTTTTTTGGTACTGGGGATTGAACATAGGGGGCTCTGAGCTACAGCCCTAGCCCTTTTTCTTTGGAAGCAGAATCTTGCTAAATTGCTGAAGCTGGCCTCAAACCTGTGATCCTCCTATCTCAGCCTCACAAAGTACTGTGATTACACCTGGCTCTGAAATCCCTCTAATAGCTCTGCACGCAGGTAGAGTCCATAATTCTTATAGCCTGGAAAACACTACAAGACCTCCTCTCCAGTTCCCAGTTCTGGTTAGCACTTTGGCTACACGGAACTAGTCGGTTGCATCAGAGTGGGACGTCATCTTTCCTTTGTCCCTTGTATTTGCTCCTTCTCTCACCCCCGGCTTGACATAAAATTTCAGGCTCTCACATAATTTCACCTGGCTGCTGTTGGCTTTATCTGGGCCATTTCTTGGTCCCTGCATTAAGCGCTGCTTCTGTGAATTCCAGTAAGACCTTTTGCTGGTGACTGCATCGTAGTACTTAGGTATTGCAGGTTTCTGGCCTGCTATCTATGAGTTTCACGAGGGCAGCGCATATATATATATATATATATATATATATATATATATATATATATATATATGGATAAGGTGGGACCTTTAGGGAGCTCACATTTTATTTCCTTTTTTGGGGGGGTACTGGGGATTGAACTCAAGGACAGTCTACCTCTAAGCTGTACCTCCAACTCTTTTTATTTTATTAAAATTTTTTTTTTTAATTTTGAAACAGGGTCTTGCTCCATTTATAGTGGGCGGTACAATTGTTTACTTGAACTTTTTTTTTTTTTTGGCGGGTCTGGGGATGGAACCCAGGGGCATTCGACCTCCGAGCTACACCCCCTGCCCTAGTTTTTATTCTTTATTTTGAAACTGGGTCTCACTGAGTTGCAGAGGGCCTCACTAAGTAGCTGAGGCTGTCCACAAACCGCGATCCTCCAGGTTTCAGCCTCCCGAATGCTGGGATTACAAGCGTGCGCCACCACACCCGGCTTACTTGAACTTCTAAACCCATAGTTGAGAGAGTTCCACTTAAGTTCATTTGGGATTTAGAAGAATATCATGTTTGTTGAAATGCATGCGAAATGATATACACACGACTTTGTAAATCCAATGTTACCTATCTTTCATTATCAATTTATCTTATAGTTCTTAATAGCAAACTTATTCCAATAAGCTTTGATTGTGTCTACATAAACACAAAAGCTTTTCTCTAAAAAATCAGTTAGCCAGGTAGGGTCACACTCGCCTGTACTTGGGAGGCCAAGACAGAAGAATTGCAGGTTTTAGGTCAGCCTCAGCAACTTAGAGAAGCCTTGTTTCGAAATAAAAAATAAAATAGGGCCGGGCGTGGTGGCGCACGCTTGTAATCCTCGCGCTTGGGAGGCAGAGACAGGAGGATCGCGCAGGTTCGAAGCTAGCCGCGCGCGCTGGCATAGGAGACCCTGTTTCCAAATAAAAATGTAAAAATAGGTCTGGGAGTGTAGCCCGGAGATAGAAGGGCTTCCAGGAACCCCAGTATCACCAAAAAATAAAAATAAAAAATAAAAAAAATAAAAATAAAAAAATAAAATAGGGCTGGGGGTATAGCTTAAGAGGTAGTACACCCCTGGGTTCAGTCCCTAGTACTACACACACACACACACACACACACACACACACACACACACACACACACACACAATCAGTATGTGGCTGGGCACAGTGACATATGCTTGTAATCCCAGGACTTGGGAAGCTGAGACAGGAGGATTACAGGTACACAGCCAGCCTCAGCAACCTTGAGAGGTCCTCTGCAGCTTAGTAAAGCCCTATTTCAAAATAAAATTGGGCTAGGGGTATAGCTCAGAAATAGAATGCATCTGGGTTCAATCTCCAGTACCACAAAAGTAAATATATTAATAAATAAATAAAAATAAAAAGGTCTGGGGGTGTGGCTCAAAGGTAGACTGCCACTGGGTTCAATTTCTAGTACCCAAAACATCAGTACATATTTATTTTATTTATATGTGGAACATATTGAAAATGGTATACATTTAGACTGTGCTTGGTGTCCCCCTGCTCCTCTTCCCTCCCTCCAACACTGAGTGTCCAGGGTAACCATGCTGTATTTATACTTTTACACATATTTGAATGTAGCTCCTCCATTGATCAGCCTCAGCCTTCTTCCTCTCCTACCCTTCCATTCTTGCTTTGCTGAGGTTTCCACTCCATTATCTGGAGTCCCTCTGGTATTTCTAATACTCGCTAGTTTGGGCATATTAGAGAAAATATATGTCCTTTCTCTTTCTGTGCTTGGCTGATCTCACTTAACATAATGTCCTCCAGGTCTTTCCATCTTCTTGCGAATGACATGATTTTGTTGTTCTTTATAGCTGCATATAATTCCATTATATGTATTTCCCATAGTTTTGCAATCCATTAGTACATATTTATATTTAGTGGCCATTTCAAATTAAAGCTCGTTGTAAGGCATTTATTTACTGATGAATAGGGACTTTTTTTGGGTGGGGTACTGGGAATCAAATCCAGGGATGTTCTACCTCCTAGCTACACCCTCAGCTCTATCTTTAGTTTTTTTTTTTAAGTTTTTTTTTTTTTTTTTTGTGGTACTGGGGATGTAATTCAGGGGCATTCTGCCTCCAAACTACACCCCCATTCCTATTTTTTGTTCTTTATTTTGAAACAGGGTCTTATTGAGTTGCAAAGGGCCTCGCTAAGTAGCTGAGGCTGTCCGTGAACTATGCTCTTCCTGTCTCAGCCTCCCAAGTGCTGATACAAGCATGTGCCACCACACCCGGTTTTTAGTTTTTATTTCAAAACAGGGTCCTGCTAGGTTAATGAGAGTCTCGCTACTTGCTGAGGCTGTCTTCAAATCTGCAATCCTCCTGTCACAGCCTCCCTAGTTCTGGGATTACAGGGGTGTGTCACCACACCCTGCAGTGAACAGCCACCTTTGGATATGTCCTTGTGATCGCAGCACTCTAGCAACTCAGACGCCTCTCAGTGGGTCATGGTGACTTGGTGACTGCTGATTTGTATTGATTTTTAAAATTTATCCCTTCAAATGAAACTTTTCTACTCCCACCACTACCCCCTTTCAAAAATTCTCTCCAAACAGCGCAAAGACAAACTTCGGGAACACATGCAAAGGATGCATAACCCCGAGAGGGAGGCCAAGAAAGCCGACCGCATCAGCCGCTCCAAGACCTTCAAGCCTCGGATCACGTCCACAGACTACGACAGCTTCACGTTCAAGTGCCGCCTGTGCATGATGGGCTTCCGGCGACGGGGCATGCTGGTCAGTGCCGGGGGCGCAGGTCCCTCTCCAAACCAACATCGTTTCTGCCCATGATGATGATGATGATGAGATGGCTTTGGTATTGTGTTCTGTACTAAGTTATGTTTGTCAGCAGGTTCGGTGAGTGCTTAGGGGAGGAAACAGGCAGACAATTTCCAGTTTGTAGTTCTCTCTTTTCCAGTCTCTCTTTGCCCTCCTGTATCACTTTTTGGGTGATCTCTTAAAAGAAGACGTTTTCTACTTTTTTTTTTCCCCCTTTGGTGCTAGAGGTTAAACCCAAGACATCGTGCATGCTGAGCACATACTACCACTGAACGACATCTCCAAACTTCTGATTCTCATTATTAGTTTTGTTATCATTGACCCCTTTCAATCTCTTTGCTCTTGTCCTATTTTCTTTCCCTTCTCTTAAGTTTCTAAATATTCTTTCTGGTGGTGCCTTTGCCTCCTCCCCAACTCTTCCCCATTAGTGCCTCTTTTTTCCAGTTAGGTAACAGCAATAGAAGGAAACTTTCCATCAAAGCAGGGTAAGCTGGTTGTTGTGGTGCATGCCTGCAATCCTAGTACTTGGGAGGCTAAGACAGGAGAATTGCAGGTTTGAAGCCAGTCTCAGCAACTTAGTGAGACCTTGTTTTCAAATAAAAAATAAAATAGGGCTGGGAGTGTAGCTCAGAGGTAAAATGCCCCAGGTTCCATCCCTAGTACCACATAATATAAACAAAGAAGGTGTAGCTGGTTCTAGGTTAGTGGAAATACCAGGTCAGTGACTTTATTTGAAGCTCTTATCTTGAACTTATTAGTTATGGAATATATTTTTGCCAAGACCTAGAAAGTCATAGAATGATATTTAAAATTCAGAACCTTACATTGTATCTCAGTTGATGTTCTTAAGTAAGACTAGGGCACTAACTAATGAAAGACAGGAGAATGCTCCAAAGAAACTCACATTAATGTAAAGCCAGCAGTTGTTGCTGGCATCTGTAGAGACTAACTCACCTTCAGTTACTTGCCGAATCACTGTTAACTCCTGTTACCAGCAACAGTTAACATGCTCTGGTGTCAGATCGTCTGATGATGTGGGTTCTGGGCAAATGTCTGTTGTTTTGGTGTCGCTTCTAAGAATATTAGCGTCTAGTACTCATTACCAAAGGCATGTGTTTAGCCTTTATTTGTAATGGTTTTTTTTTTTTCTCATTTTCTTTTTTCACTTTAGGTAAATCACTTATCCAAGAGGCATCCAGACATGAAGATAGAAGAGGTGCCAGAGTTAACTCTACCCATCATAAAACCCAACCGGGATTACTTTTGTCAGTATTGTGATAAGGTAAAAGCAAAATACCCATCCTGGCTGCAACTGGGGGAGCCAGCTTAGAACCAGTGTGTCTGCAGGTATAAATATGTACTACCGTCTTGCAGTTACACTTAACAGATGGTTCCCTGCCTCACAGTAGTTTTCCATCAAGACCAGAAAGGGCTATAATGCAACTTCATTTTAAGCCAATTCTTTTCTTTTTTTCTTTTTTTTTGGTGGTACTGGAGTTTCTGGAAGGCCTTCTACCTCCAGGCTACACTCCCAGACCTATTTTATACTTTTTATTTGGAAACAGGGTCTCTTAAGCCAGCGCGGCTGGCTTCGAACCTGCGTGATCCTCCTGTCTCCGCCTCCCAAGCGCGGGGATTACAATTGGCACCACGTCCAGTGCCAGTTCTTTTCTTAAGAATTTGATTTTGCCGGGCGTGGTGGCGCACGCTTGTAATCCCCGCGTTTGGGAGGTAGAGACAGGAGGATTGCACAGGTTCGAAGCCAGCTGCGCGTGCTGGCTTAGGAGACCCTGTTTCCAAATAAAAATGTAAAAATAGGTCTGGGAGTGTAGCCCGGAGGTAGAAGGGCTTCCAGGAACCCCAGTACCACCAAAAAAAAAAAAAAGAATTTGATTTTGTTTTTCTTATTGTTCCCTCTCCCATTTTTCTTTTTAACAAAATAAGACTTATTGCCAAGAGCCTACTATATGAATTCATTTTAAATTCATTTTATTCTTTAGCTCTAAAATGAAAGGGTTAGTTATCTTATTCATAAAATATATGGTAAAGCCAAGTGTGAAGGTGCATGCCTGTAATCCAGTATTTGGGAGTATGAGACAGGAGGATTACAGGTTTGAGGCCAGCCTAAGCAACTTAGTGAGGTCTTATAAAAAAGTGGGAGAGGGGAGAGACTGGGAATAAAACTCAGAGATAGAAAGCCTTTCGGTAACACACACACACACACACACACACACACACACACACACACAATGTGGTAGGTTTTGGGGTTTCTAGAAGATTGAATGGAGTGTGAAAAAGTTGTGATAATAGAGTACTCTTCTTATACTATTCCATTCTTTATTTTTTATATCGTTACAAAAAAGAAAGAGAATGTTGGTTTATTGTTTCATTGTAATGTTGCCTTTTATAATGTAGCTATGTCAGATTAAAAGTAAAAAATATGTTTTAAACACAGATTAAAGCTAGGTACATTTTGTCTCTGAGCCGTAACCCAGCCCTTCTTATTTTGCACAGAGTCTCACTAGGTTACTGAGAGTCTCTAAATTGCTAAGGCTGATCTCAAAACCTGTGCTGGGATTACAGGCATGCGTCACCACGCCTGGCTACTAGTCGCTACTAAGCTTCTCATTTAGGACATTCTTTAGTTCCTAGTAGTTAATTAGATACAGCATCTCAGAACTTTTATGAACTAAAGGGTGTTTCCACCTTAAAAATAATTCTATTTCGGCCGGGCGTTGTGGCGCACGCTTGTAATCCCCGCGCTTGGATGGCTGAGACAGGAGGATCACGCAGGTTCGAAGCCAGCCTCAGCTGGATTAAGAGACCCTGTTTTCAAATAAAATATAAAATAGGTCTGGGAGTGTAGCCTGGAGGTAGAAGGCCCCTGGGTTCCATCCCCAGTACTACCAAAAATTAAAAATAAAAATAAATTAAAAAATTCTATTTCAGCCAGGCATGGTAGCACACACTTATAATCCCCGTGCTTGGGAGGTTGAGACAGGAGGATTACACGGGCTCGAAGCCAGCCTCAGCTACTTAGTGAGGCTCTCAGCAACTTAGTGAGACCCTGTTTCCAAATAAAATATAAAATAGGTCTGGAAGTGTAGCCCAGAGGTAGAAAGCCCCTGGGTTCCATCCCCAGTTACACCAAAACAAAACAAAAAGAAAACAATTCTATTTATTTACATCTATCTTTTAAACTTTCAGATAAGGGATATTTTGTATAGTTAATATCTTAGGTATATGCAGAAAATTCAAGAAAGATGCCTAGCATATCTGTATTATGTTCTTATTTTGTTTTAATTTATTTTATATCCATATTATTCTTTAGTAGATCTGCTAATTTTTTTTTCTTTTGGGCTACCTCAAATACCTTTTCTTATTTCCTTAGAATGAAATTGTTAGTTTACTTTAAGCAAGAAAATGGAACTGTACACTGCTTTCATTGCAAAATATTTGGACTTGCAGGTTTACAAAAGTGCCAGCAAGCGTAAAGCCCACATTCTGAAGAACCACCCAGGAGCTGAGCTCCCGCCAAGCATTCGCAAACTTCGCCCTGCTGGTCCTGGAGAGCCAGACCCTATGCTGAGCACCCACACCCAGCTGACGGGCACCATCGCCACGCCTCCCGTCTGTTGCCCTCACTGCTCCAAGCAGTACAGCAGCAAGGTATGGCCCTGCCTCTGACACTCCTGACCCGGCACCTCGCCCAAAGGTGGCTTCTCGTCCAGGTGGCCCAGATGGCTCTTTTTGAATTGATGGGGGACTGAAAGAGACATTCTCATAGCCCTGTAGGCAAGAAGTACCACAGAGAATGGGAAGAGAATACAGGGACTCAGAACTAGTGCCACGGAATAGCCTGAGTGCCTGCCTGTCCCGCTTTAACCTTGGCCTGCTCTAGGCCTCGAGTTGAATATCTGAGCTCACAGTTTGTCAGCTTAGGCTTGTGGGAACATTAATGGGAACTAAAAGGACAATCTTGGAAAGGGGGTTATCTTTGCAGGAGTTAAAGGGGATTATGGCTGATTGCTACCGCTATTGGGGTGAGGATGCCATGAGGTTTTGAGACTTTGAGGTTTTGAGACTGCCTGATGATTAGAATCACGTGGGTTTTATTCTTCCACCCTGAACCCCTTGCTTCATACCACAGTGTTGCTTTTGGAAGTGTAGGCATAGAGGCAGTATAGGTCTGATTTTCTGTTTTATTTTAGTTAATTAATTGTTAATTTAAGAAATGAAGTTTTGTTATGTTGCTTAAGGTTGCCCAAACACCTAGGTTCAAGCTATCCTTCTGCCTCAACCTCCTGAGTAGCTGGGACAACAGGTGCCTACCACCATACCTGGCTGATTTTTTTTTTTTTTTTTTTCGGGTCTGGGGATGGAACCCAAAGGCATTTAACCTCCGAGCTATACCCTCTGCCCAATTTTTTATTCTTTAGTTTGAAAATAAAGAATAATAGTGTCTCACTCAGTTGCAGAGGGCCTCACTAAGTAGCTGAGGCTGTCCATGAATCGCAATCCTCTGGTCTCAGCCTCCCAAATGCTGGGATTACAAGCGTGCACCACCACGCCTGGCTTCGTACCTGGCTGATTTTAAAATATTAATTAATTAATTAATTTATGGTACTAGGCATTGAACCCAGTGATGCTCTACCACTGAGCTGCACCCTAAGCCCTTTTCATTTTGAAAAGGCTTCACTAAGTTGTGGAAAGCTCACTGTGTTGCTGAGGCTGACCTCAAACCTGTGATCCTTCTGTCTCAGCCTCCTAAGTACTGGGATTACAGGCATGTACCACCACTCCTGACTGATTTTTAATTTTTTTAATGGCCAAAATAAAAGACTTTAAGCTGTGCGTGGTGGCACACGCTTGTAATTCCAGTACTTGGGAGTCTGAGACAGGAGGTTCGCAGGTTTGTGGCCAGCCTCAGCTACTTAGAGGCCTTCTGCAACTTACACCCTGTTTCAAAATAAAGAAAAAAAAAATGGAACCAGGCATGGTGGCGCATGCTTGTAATCCCAGCATTCGGGAAGCTGAGACTGGAGGATCACATTTTGCGGACAGCATCAGCTACTTAGTGAGGCCCTCCGCAACTCAGTGAGACCCTGTTTCAAAATAAAGAATAAAAATAGGGCAGGGGGTGTAGCTTGGAGGTCAAATGCCTCTGGGTTTCATCTCCAGACCACAAAAAAAAAAAAAAGGGGGGGGGGCTGAGGTATAGCTTAGAGGTGGAATGCCCCTGGGTTCAATCTTCAATACCACAAATAAGAAAAAATAAATAAATAAATAAAAGACTTTAGGAAGCTCTGGAGGATTTGTATCTGAAAGATCGAAAACAATTCTAATAATTGTTCTTGATTTATGCCTTAATTTTTCAGACCAAGATGGTCCAACACATCCGAAAAAAACATCCAGAGTATGCCCAGCTTCCCAACGCCATCCACACACCCCTGACAACAGCCGTGATCAGTGCCACCCCAGCCGTTTTAACAACCGATAGTGCCACTGGAGAGACTGTGGTGGTAAGTGAATTGGTAGGAAGAGCGTTTTATTTCCTCCGGTGCCCACCATATCTTTATATACCAACGCCCTGCCAATCTTGTTATTTAATTGGTTGCAAATGGAGCCCATTATCCTTCAGTTTGCTACCTCAGGCATTGTGCCTATGATTGGGTCTCCTGGTCTAGGTTTGCCAAAGCTCTCTCTCAAAAGAGTAGTAGGGAATCCTCACCATGGCTCCTTCCCTGCAGTATTATCAGAACTTCTGAGGCAGCTCCACTGAGTCAGAGATAAACGCTCAGGGCTAATTTGTAGTTTCATGGCCCTTTAGCATGATAGACCAACTTTTAGAATTTGGGAGCACTGAAATAACTGCAAAAAGGCGTGTTACCAACTAATGTATTCTGTGTGTTTTTTTTTCTAGACAACAGACCTGCTAACCCAAGCCATGACAGAACTGTCCCAGACCTTAACAACCGATTATCGAACTCCGCAGGGGGATTACCAGAGGATTCAGTATATCCCCGTGTCCCAGTCTACATCTGGGCTTCAGCAACCTCAGCATATACAGCTTCAAGTAGTGCAGGTGGCCCCGGTACTGGATGACACTTATTTCTCCTTACCTTTGTGAATGCCATATTGCATTAGTCAGGATGGTAGTTAGAGTCAGTGAAAGCACTCAGGTCTCAGGGCAGGACTTGACCCTACAGAGTATGCTTCTGCGTGGAAGCTCCGAGACTCAGGCATTTGTAGAACACCCCTCCACAGCCCATCCCGGCTGGTGAGGGCTCTGGACTCGACAGTGTAAGAGGTGTCTGTCTGTAGTAGTCAGGAGACTTTAGGCTCTAGTGTGTGTATACTGCACAGGAACCAGCGGCTGCTCTGTC
Organism: Muscardinus avellanarius; assembly: GCF_963383645.1. Taxonomy (NCBI): domain Eukaryota; kingdom Metazoa; phylum Chordata; class Mammalia; order Rodentia; family Gliridae; genus Muscardinus; species Muscardinus avellanarius. The sequence goes on along the minus strand of NC_137786.1, from coordinate 130,567,364 downwards.
AGTGCCCAGATTGAATACTTGATAAGTTACACAGGCATCAAGTGACTTATATTAGTGAGAGGTGGTAAACTCTTAATATTGATTCAATCTCAATATTAGTATTTTTATAAAATAGAGGGGTAAACTGGATGTGGTGGTTGTGGTGCAGGTCTGTAATCCCAGGACTCAGGAGGCTGAGATAGGAGGATTTGAGGTTTGAGGACAGCCTCAGCAACTTGGTAAGACCCCACTATTCAGTAAAACCCTGTTTTTTTTTTTTATTGAACATAAATGGTATACATTTAAACTATACTTGATGCCCTCTCCCGCTCCCGCCCCTGTTTTCCCTTCCCCCCTCCCACCAATGATTGGGTAACCATGCCATATTCATAATTTTACACATATTCGGATGTGGACCCTCATTAATCAAGTTCAGCCTTCCTCCTCTCCTATCTTTCCATTCAAGCTTTGCTGGTATTTCCCCTCCATTATCTGGAGTACCACTGGTATCCTCTGTGTTCCCTAGTTTGGGCATATTAGAGGAAACATATGTACCTTCTCCTTCTGTGCTTGGCTGATCTCACTTAACATAATGTTCTCCAGGGCTTTCCATCTTCTTGCAAATGGTATGATTTTGTTCTTCTTTATGGCTGAATAGAATTCCATTGTGTGTATTTCCCAAAGTTTTGCTATCCATTCATCGGTTGATGGTGATCTGGGTTGGTTCCATATTTTGGCTATTACGAATTGTGCTGCTATGAACATAGGTATGCATATGTTGCTGTATTTCTCTGAATTCAACCCCTTTGGAAAGATGCCCAGGAGTGGTATAGCTGGATCGTATGGTGGATCTATTCCCACCTTTCTTAGGAATCTCCATACAGATCTCCATAGTGGCTGAACTAGTTTGCACTCCCACCAACAGTGTAAAAGAGTTCCTCTTTCCCCACATCCTCGCCAGCATTTGTTGTTTGATTTCTTTATGCTTGCTACTCTGACGGGTTAGATGGAATCTCAGTGTAGTTTTGATTTGCATCTCCCTGATGGTCAATGATGTAGAACATCTTTTCATGTATCTATTGGCCCTTTGTATCTCTTCTTTTGTGAAGTGTCTATTTAGTTCATTTGCCCATTTCTTGATTGGGTTGTTTGTTTTGCTAGTGTAGAGTCTTTTGAGCTCTTTGTATATTCTGGATATTAGCCCCCTATCAGAGTGGTGGCTGGTAAAGATCTTTTCCCATTCTGTAGGCTTCCTCTTTAGATTATTGATGGTTTCCTTTGATGAGAAGAAACTTTTAAGTTTGATGCTATCCCACTTGTTAATTCTTGCTTTAATTTCCTGAGCTTTGGAGGTTTTGTTGAGAAAGTTACTGCCTGTGCCAATATGTTGTAGTGTTGAACCTATGCTCTCCTCTACTAACTTCAGTCTCAGGTCTAATTTCTAAGTCTTTGATCCATCTTGAGTTGATTCCTGTGCATGGTGAGATATAGGGGTTTAGATTCATCTTTTTTACAAATGGATAGCCAGTTCTCCCAGCACCATTTTTTGAAAAGCTGTTTTTTCTCCAGCGTATGAGTTTGGCCCCTTTGTCAAAGATTAACTGACTGAAGATGTGTGGGTTTGTTTCTGTATCTTCTATTCTAATCCACTGGTCAGTATATCTGTTATTGTGCCAATACCATGCTATTTTTACTACTATTGCTCTATAGTATAATTTGAAGTCTGGGATTGTGATGCCTCCTGCATGTTTCTTATTGCTGAGAATTGCTTTGGCTATTCTGGGTCTTTTCTTTCTCCGCATAAAGTTCATGATTGATTTTTCTAGGTCTGTGAAGAATGTCGCTGGTATTTTAATGGGAATTGCATTGAATCTATAGATCAGTTTTGGCAGAATGGCCATTTTGATGATATTTATTCTGCCTATCCATGAGCACTAAAACCCTGTTTTAAAATAAAAAAAAAAAGGGCTGGGAATAGGCGTGGTGGCGCATGCTAGTAATCCTAGTACCTGGGAGGCTGAGTCAGGAGGATTGCAGGTTCATGGCTAGCCTCGGCAATTTAGTGAGGCCCTCTGTAATTTAGCGAAATCTTGTTTCAAAATAAAGAATAAAATAGAGTTGAGAGTGTAGATTAGAGGTAGAATGCTCCTGGGTTCAGTCTCAGTGCCACACACAAAAGGGGGCTGGGAGGTCAAGTGACTTTGGGTTCAATCCCCAGGACTTCTTCCCTCAAAATCTATCTACATAAATATGTGGGGGGGGATATAAATAAATGAATGATATTCTTTCTACCAGATAATAAATATTTTATTCTTACTGATTAGACTACTAAAAGAAGGAATTCTCTCCAAATTATTGTTTAATTATGCTGTGAGGAAGTATATTCAACACACGGATGAATAAACTTGTTGCTTTGAAATCATGTGGTTTCGAAACTTTATTTTTTATTTTATTCATTTATTTTTAGTACTTTAGTACTAAGGATTGAACCCAGGAGCTTTTTATCACTGAGCTACATCCCCAGCCCTTTTTATTTTTTATTTTGAAACAATAGGGTCTCACTAAGCTGAAGGTCTCACTAAGTTACTGAAAGTGGTTTTGAACCTGCGATCTACCTATCTCAGCCTCTCAAGTACTAGAATTACAGGCATGCACCACCATGCCTGGCTACTTATTTATTAATTCATTTATTTTGTAGTATTGGGAATTGAACCTAGGAGCATTCTACCTGTGACCTACACTCTCATACCCTTTTATTTATTTATTTATTTATTTTTTATTTTTTTGGTGGTACTGGGGTTCCTGGAAGCCCTTCTACCTCCGGGCTACACTCCCAGACCTATTTTTACATTTTTATTTGGAAACAGGGTCTCCTAAGCCAGTGCACGCGGCTGGCTTCGAACCTGCGTGATCCTCCTGTCTCTGCCTCCCAAGTGCGGGGATTACAAGCGTGCGCCACCACACCTGGCTTAACATAATTTTTTAAAAAAATATGTATTTACCAACTGAAGAGGATGTGTTTTTCTAGGACACTCAGATAATCAGAATGTTTATTTAGATTGTGATGGTATACTCCTGTGATCTCCTGTTACTAGGATTGAACACAGGGACATTCTCCCTCTGAACAATAAGCCTACCCCTTTTTATTTTTTATATTGAAACAGGGCCTAACTAAGTTGCTGAGTGTGGCTTCAAACCTGTGAAGCCACAGGTTTATCTCTGTCTTAGCTTCCCTCATACTAGAATTATAGGCATGTGCCACCACAATCACTTTGTTTCAAAATAAAAAGGCCTGGGATGTAACTCAATGATAGAGTTCCCTTGGTACCAAAAAGAAAAAAGAAAGAAAAAAAGAATATGCTCAAGTTCTTACCCTTCCCCAGCATAAGATCCCGCGTTAATCTCCAGCACCACAAAAGAACAACAACAAAAAAATTAATCCGAAAAGTAATTTTTTTTTAATGGTACTGAAGGTGGAACCCAGGGGCTTTTCTACCTTCAGGTTATACTCCCAGACCTATTTTATACTTAATTTGGAAACAGGGTCTCACTAAGTTGCTGAGAGCCTCACTAAGTACCTGAGGCTGGCTTTGAACCTGTGCAATCCTCCTGTTTTAGCCTCCCAAACGCTGGGATTACAAGTGCGTGCCACCACGCCTGGCTCATTTACTTTAAACATTTTTTTTTTTTTAATTTTTGTGGTACTGGGGATGGAACCCGGGGGCATTCTACCTCTGAGTGACATCCCCAGCCTTATTTTTTAAAATTATTTTTATTTTTTAAAATTTATTTTATTTTTTTATTCTTTTCTTTTTGTTTGCTTTTTGCAGTACTGGGGATAGAACCCAGGGGCTTTCTATCTCTGAGCCACACCCCCAGCCTGATTTTTTATTCTTTATTTTGAAACAGGATCTCACTGAGTTGTGAAGAGCCTAAGTAGCTGAGGCTATCTGTGAGCCACGATCCTCCTGTCTTAGCCTCCCAAATGCTGAGATTACAAGCGTGTGCCTCCATGCACAGCTAATTCTTTTTATTTATTTAATTAATTAATTAATTAATTTTTGTGTTACTGGAGATGGAACCCGGTAGCATTCTACCTCCAAGCTATACACCCCAGCCCTATTTTTATTCTTTATTTGGAAACAGGGTCTCACTGAGTTGCAAAGGGCCTCACTAAGTAGCTGAGGCTGTCCGTGAACCGCAGTCCTCCGGTCTCAGCCTCCTGAATGCTGGGATTACAAGTGTGCGCCACCACAGCTGGCTAATTCTTTCTTTCTTTCTTTTTGTGGGTCTGGAGTTGGAATCCAGAGGCATTTGACCTCCGAGTTACACCTCCTGCCCTATTTTTTTATTCTTTAGTTTGAAACTGGGTCTCACTGAGTTGCCGAGGGCCTCACTAAGTAGCTGAGGCTGTGCGTGAACTGCGATCTTCTGGTCTCAGCTTCCCGAATGCTGGGATTACAAGTGTGCATCACCACGCCTGGCTTTCTTTTTATTTTTGAAACAGGGTCTCACTGAATTGCGAAGGGCCTTGCTAAGTAGCCGAGGCTGTCTGTGAACTGCAATCCTCCGGTCTTAGCCTCTCAAATGCTAGGATTACAAGCGTGTATCACTACGTCCGGCTGGATATTTTTAACCCAACTTTTTTTCTGAAGGATTTCCTTAATGTCAATCAATACATATTTGGTTTTCACCCTCCAGGCCACTTCCCCTCACCAGTCTCAGCAGTCTACCGTGGACGTTGGCCAGCTCCATGACCCTCAGACCTACACACAGCATGCCATCCAGGTGCAGCACATCCAGGTCACTGAGTCCGCCGCCTCAGCCCCATCATCATCCCAGGTACTCTCAGAGAGGCTAACGTGGCCTCAGGGGCCACGAGAGCTAATGGCAATTAAAGACTTTATCTCAGGCTGTTGAAATGATGTTGTTACTGTTGAGCCTTAATTAATGAGTCTTACCTTGGCCTCTGCTTTTTAGATTGGCACTGTGGACATGGTTGCATTAAGCTATTAGCTTCCCCTGTCCCAATGGAGCTCTATGATATGATATCCTAGAAACAGCACTAGCTTTTTTCCCATTCTAAATGCAATTGCTAAATTGTATCTATGATTTGGAACAGTGACTTCATGGGTATTATGGGTATTATCGTATCTGGTATGGTGTTTGTATATTGGGTCTATCACTGAAGCATATAGGTGGGTGTGGGGGTTCAGAGGAGGGAGAGATTATGTGTAGTAGGAAATCAAAGATATTTTTGTAGATGTGGTCTTTTAATTTGGTCTTGAAGAAGGGGTATCTCAGTCAGCATTCTCACTGCTATGTTCCAAAGAGTTGTATGTGACCATACACAACTTCTCAAAGGAAGATTTTCTTGCTCACAAATTTTGGAGATTTCAGAGGTTCAGTCCATGTCAGTTTGGGTCTGCCAAGCTCACGGCATGACAGTGGGGAGCAGAGAGAGGGAGAGAACAGGGCTCTGCTCTCACATCATAGAAGCCAGAAGCAAGGGAGCCAGCAGGGGGTTCCAGACCTAAGCACAGTCCCTGAGGCCACACCCCAAGGACCTACCTCCTCGCCACACCCCGCCTGCCTAGGTTACCACTCAGTAAATCCATCACAGTGGGTTTATCTACTGATAAGGTTAAAACGCTCTTGACTTAATTATATCAACTCTGAACATTAATACATGAGCTCTTCAGGAGACATTCTATATCTAACCATAACAGAGGGGTGTGGTTTTGACATAGTATTTGGGGAAAGCATTATGATCTGAATAAGTTTACATTGTGAGTAAAGATACAGAATTGGGAAGTTGTGGTAGCTTTGTAGGAAACTGAGTTTTTCTATTTAGGAATAGGAAATGACATCTGGAAAGAAAAGTTTGGAGCTGGATTATGAAGGGACTTAAATTGCAAACAGGAGAGGTTTATTCTGTAGTTAGGAGTAAGCCTCTGCAGGCTATGTCTGAATGTGGACATGGATTCACTTCAGGACCAGCTGAGGTGGGATTATCCCCTGCAGTTAAATGGAATTGTGACTGTGACTGCTGGGCTCTAATTCCATTTGTGTTCCAGATTAGCTTTGTGATATAGGCAAATCATTTCGTGTGTGTGTGTGTGTGTGTGTGTGTGTGTGTGTGTGTGTGTTACTGGGGATGGAAACCAGGGGCTTTCTACCTATGGGCTACACTCCCAAACCTATTTTGTATTTTATTTGGAAATAAGGTTTCACTATGCTGCAGCTATATTTTATTTTATTTTATTTTTGGTGGTACTGGGGGTGGAACCCAAGGGCTTTTCTACTGCAGGGCTATACTCCCAGATCTATTTTATACTGTATTTGGAAACAGGGTCTCACAAAGTTGCTGAGAGCCTCACTAAGTAGCTGAGGCTGCCTTTGAGCCTGTGAGATCCTCCTGTCTCAGCCTCCAAGTGCTGGAATTATAAGTGTACGCCACCACGCCCGGCTCAAGATCTCAGTGTTGCTGAGAACCTCATTAAGTAGCTGAGGCTGGCTTAGAACCTGCGCTATCCTTCTGTCTTAGCCTCCCAAGTACTGGGATTACAAGCATGAGCCACCTATTTCTAACCGTATAAAATTTATATGATTATACTTTTATTCACTTATCTAACAAGTTGATTGAAATTAATTTTTTGGATACTCTTATAGATATCCTTTGAAAACAAACTAAGATTTCTGAGCCATGATGCTTATTATTAATTTTATTCTTATTTAATGTGTGTGTGTGTGTGTGTGTGTGTGTGTGTGTGTGTGTGTGTGTTTGCAGTACTGGGTATTGAACCCAGGGGCATTCTACCTTCAAGCCACATTTCCAGCCCTATTTTTTATTCTTTATTTTGAAACACGGCCTCATTAAGTTGTAGAAGGCCTCACTAAGTAAGTTGAGGCTGGTCAATAACCTGTGATCCTCCTGTCTCAGCCTCCCAAGTACTGGGATTACGAGAGTGTGCCACCATGCCAAGCTTTATGTTTGTGCTTTACTGGGGATTAAATTCAGGGGCATTCTATCTCTGAGCTACATTTCCAGCCCTATTTAATTTAATTTATTATTTTTATTTTTTGTTGTATTGTAGATGGAACCCAGGAGCATTCTACCTCTAAGCTCTACCTGCAGCCCTATTTTCTTCTGTTAATTTAATTTTGTGTGTGGCACTGGAAATTAAACCCAAGAGCATTCTACCTCTGAGCTATACGCCCAGCCCTATTTTATTCTTTTTTTTTTTTTTTTTTTTTTTTTTGGTGGTACTGGGGGTGGAACCCAGAGGCTTTCTACCTCCGGGCTATACTCCCAGACCTTTTTTATATTTTCTTTGGAAACAGGGTCTCACTAAGTTGCTGAGAGCCTCACTAAGTAGCTGAGGCTGGCTTTGAACCTGTGTGATCCTCCTGTCTCAGCCTCCCAAGCACAGGGGTTTCAAGTGTGTGCCACCACGCCCGGCCCTATTTTATTCTTTATTTTGAAATAGGTTCTCACTAAATAGTGGATGGCCTCACTAAGTTGCTCAGGCTGTCTACAAACCTGTGATCCTCCTGTCTCAGCCTCCTAAGTACTAGGATTACAAAAATGTGCCACCACACCCAGCTTATTTTTTTATTTTTGAAACAATCTCTATAAGTTGCTGAGGTTGGCTGTGAATCTATAATCTGTCTCAGCCTCCCAAGCACTGGGATTGCAAGTATGTGCCTTCACACTAGGCTTATTTTTTTTGAAACAGGGTCTCACTAAGTTATGGAAGGCCTTACTATGTTGCTGAGGCTGGCTGTGAACCTTCAATCCTCCTGTCTCAGTCTTCCAAGTACTGGGATTTCAAATATGCACCACCACTCCTGCTTTATTTAATGTATTAATACTTTAGCAGTAACATACTTTCAGTCTCATAATTCATACTAGTCTTCTTGCTTTCCTTCAGTTATTTATGAGCCTTTCATGTATTGGAATTTCATAATTTCCTACTCTGGCCTCTCTTCTTCTCTAGGTAACAGGGCAGCCACTGAGCCCCTCCGCCCAGCAGGCTGAGCAGGAGCTCAGTCCCTCCCACGTACAAGGCAGCTCTTCCGCACAGGGGTCCGCTTTGCAGCAGCAGAACTCCTCCGTACAACACACGTACTTGCCCAACGCTTGGAATTCTTTCCGTGGCTACTGTGAGTTAGAAAAATGGGGATAACACTGTGTAGGTCATGGGTGGCGAGCCTTAGCTGTGTATTTGAGTTTCATTAGCTGTACAATAGGTTTTCAGATCAAAATATCAATTGGCCATTTTCTACACTCTCTGCTGCCTGTATTTGAATGGATTTCATGACAGATTCAACGTAGCATTTTGACCTCTTAGACCTGGTCTGATACAGTGGGTTTTTTTTTTGTTTGTTTTTTATTTTTCAGTACCAGGGATTGAACCCAGGAGCATTCTACCTCTGAGATGCATCCCTAGCCCTATTTTTTTTTTTTCTTTATTTTGAAACAGGGTCTCACTAAGTAGCTGAGACTGGCCATGAACCTGAGATCGTCCTGTCTCAGCCTTCAAGTACGGGGATTACAGGCATGTGCCACCGTGCCCAGCTAATAATGATGTTTTCAGACATTAAGTCTGTGGCAGAGGAAGTATGCATAGGTACTGGGGATTGAACGTAGGGGCGTTCTACCTCTGAGTTACACCCCCAGTCCATTTTATTTTTTACTTTATTATTTATTTATTTTTTTATTGGTACTAAGAATTAATCCTAGGGGAATTCCACCTCTGAGCAACACCCCAACCCTTTTTCTATCTTATTTTATTTTTTGTTTGGAAATGGTCTTGCTGGGTTGCTGAGAGTGTTACTACTTGCCAAGGCTGGTTGCCAACCTGTGATCCTCCTATCTCAGTTTTCCAAGTACTAGGATTATAGACATACGCCATAATGCCCATGTTATTTTTTATTTTGAAACAGGGTCTCACTAAGTTGCAGAGGATGGCCTCAATCCTGCCATCCTACTGTCTCAGCCTTCCAAGTATTGAGATAACAAGCGTAAACCCTCTGCCCCCATCTCGGTCAGAATTCTCTCTTTTTGTGATCTTATGAACCACTGATGTTTGTTCCTTAGTCTCATGATTTTATTAGGGAGAATGTGGCCACTGGTTAGGTATGGATGGTCTCCAAACAATAGTTTTTATTTCATGACGGTATAAAAACATAGCCATATATAACCATTCCATTAATCCATTCATTCATTTATTGTACTGGGAATTGAATCCAGAGACATTCTACCTCTGTGCTACATTCTCAGACTGATTTTATTTCTTATATCAAAACAGGGTCTCACTAGGTTGCTGACAGCCTCACTGAATTGCTGAGGCTATCCTTGAACCTGTAATCCTCCGGTCTCAGCCTCTCAAGTACTAGGATTATGTGTGTGTGCCACCATGCCTGGCTTTATTTTTGAGATGAGGTCTCACTATGTTTTCTGGGCTGGTCTCAAACTCTTGAACTCAAGGGATCTTCCTATGTCAGCCTCTTGAGAAGCAGGGATTATAGGCATGAGCCACCATGTTTGGATATATTTTATATTTCCCTTTCAGCACAATATTCACTAATTTACCTGAGACATTAAGTACTTTATTATAAAATAGTATTTTTTTTTGGTGTGTGGTACTAAGGGGTGGAACCCAGGGGCTTTCTACCTCCAGGCTACACCCCCAGCCCTATTTTTTATACTTTATTTGGAAACAGGGTCTCACTAAGTTGCTAAGAACCTCACTAAGTAGCTGAGGCTGGCTTCGAATTTGGGCGATCCTCCTGTCTCAGCCTCCCAAGCGCAGGGATTACAAGTGTGCGCCACCACACCCAGCTCATAAAATAGTCTTTGTATTAGATGATTTTTGCCTAGCTGTGGGCTTCTATGTCTACTGAGCATGTATAAGGTAGGCTAGGCTAAGCTATGATGTCTGGTAGGTTAGGTATAGTAAATGCATTTTTTTGTGTGTGTGGTTCTGGGGTGGAACCCAGGGGCTTCCTGCCTCCTGGCTACACTCCTAGACCTATTTTATCTATTATTTGGAAACAGGGTCTTACTAAGTTGCTGAGAGCCTCACTAAGTAGCTGAAGCTGGCTTTGAACCCGTGCGATCCTTCTGTCTCAGCCTCCCAAGCACGGGGATTACAAACGTGCGCCACCACACTCGGCTAGTAAATGCATTTTTAACTTTTGATATTTTCAACCTAGGATGCATTGAGGAACAGCTGTATGTTTTTTTTTTATTGCATTTTAATCTGAGTGCACTAAACTCTGTTTTTCTTGTTTTCAGCATCTGAGATTCAAATGATGACACTCCCTCCAGGTCAGTTTGTGATCACAGACAGTGGAGTGGCAACTCCTGTCACTTCTGGACAAGTAAAGGCGGTCACTCAGGTAAGCTAACCTGTCAGGCTGTGGTGCAGCATTAGAACTCTTGTCACAGTTTGTGTTTTACTGACTGGTTTATTTTCTGGTCACTGATTCCTTTGAGCTGGGTCTTGGTCACTTTATCTTCAATGCCTGGCTCCAGGGCCTGGACTACAGCAAATGCTTAATAAATGACTATTCAACTAGTAACTATGCTGAGCTCTTAGATCTGTCATATGGTCACCTTTCTTTAGTTATATATATTCTACCTCTGAGCTGCACTCGCAGCCCTATTTTTTTTTTTTTTTTTTTCAGTACTTGGGGTGGAACCCAGGGGCATTCTGCCTCCGAGCTATACCCCTAGTCCTATTTTTTTATTTACTTTGAAACAGGGTCTCATTGAGTTGCAAAGGGCCTCAATAAATAGCTGAGGCTGACAGCGAACCACGATCCTCCTGTCTCAGCATCCTAAATGCTAGGATTAACAAGCGTGCGCCACCATGCCCAGCATATGGTCACCTTTGTATGGGATTCTTGGAAAATTTATGAGTCTTCAACAGTATTGCTTCTCAGTTGGGCTAGGAGGGAGTAAAAAAATGAATCAGTTAATAATCAGCTGATTATTTAAAAACAACTATTTTAAGTAATTCACCCATTCCAAGGTGAAAAACATTGGCATAAATTATCTTGTCATATTAATTAATTAATTAATTATTTTTGGTGGTACTGGGGTTCCTGGAAACCCTTCTACCTCTGGGCTACACTCCCAGACCTATTTCATACTTTTTTTTATTTGGAAACAGGGTTTCTTAAGCCAGCAAGGCTGGCTTTGAACCAGGGTGATCCTCCTGTCTCCGCCTCCCAGACAAGCGTGCGCCACCACGCCTGGCCTTCTTGTCATATTTAAATTGGGCAGGTACAATGTTGATTGTATCTACTACTAATGTTTTTTATATTCATGGATTTGTTCTGGCCTGCTCCTAAGTTTCTTTTAGAAGACAGAATTCATTAAATTAGAAAAAATATTCATGAGACTGAGGGTATAGTTCTATGATAAAGAGTACATGCTTAGCATGTGTGAAACCATGGGTTCAATCCCAATACAGAAAAATAAAAATTCCTTTTGGTTTTTGGTACTAGTGATAGAATCCAGGGGCATTCTACCTTTGAGTTATATCTCCCTATCCCCCCCGGCCTTTTAATTTTTTAATTTTGAAACAAGGTCTTGCTATTGCTGAGGCTGGCTTCAAACCTGCAATCCTTCTGTCTTAGCCTCCCAAGTACTGGGATTACAGACGTGTGCAACTATATCCAGCTAAAAGAAAAACTTTTTTAAAAAATTTTTATTTTTTGGTGGTACTGGGGTTCCTGGAAGCCCTTCTACCTCTGGGCTACACTCCCAGACCTATTTTTACATTTTTTATTTGGAAACAGGATCTCCTAAGCCAGTGTGTGCGGCTGGCTTCAACCTGCGTGATCCTCCTGTCTCTGCCTCCCAAGCGCGGGGATTACAAGCGTGCGCCACCACGCCCGGCTTAAAAGAAAAACTTTTGAAGGAAAAACTATATATACTTGAAATTGCTAAGAGAGTAAATCTTAAATGCTATCACCACAAAAAATGCTAAGTATGTAAGGAGATAGATATATTAGCTGGATTTAGTCATTTTGCAATGCATACATGTATCAAAATATTATGCACACAAATAATATCCAATTTATCTGGTTTAATTGGGGATTGAATCCAGGGATATTCTAACTCTGAGCTGCATCACCAACCCTTTTTTTTTTTTTTTAGCCCTAGGGACTGAACCCAAGAACATTCTACTTCTGAGCTACATCCCCAGCCTATTTCCCCCCACCCCCCCAGTACTGGGAATGGAACCCAGGGACATTCTACATCCGAGCTACACTCTATTTTTTTTTGTTGTTTTGTTTTGTTTTTGTGGTACTGGGGGTGGGACCCAGAGGCTTTTCTACCTTTGGACTATACTCCCAGACCTATTTTATACTTTATTTGGAAACAGGGTCTCACTAAGTTGCTAAGAGCCTCATGAAATAGCTGAGGCTGGCTTCGAACCTGTGTAATCCTTCTGTCTCAGCCTCCCAAGCGCTAGGACTACAAGCATGCACCACCACGCCCAGCACCCAGTTCTATTTTTTATTTTTTATTTTGAAACAGGGTCTCACTGAATTGCAAGGGCCTCACTAAGTAGCTGAGGCTGTCTGTGAACCACAATGAAACAAGATCTTGCTAAGTTGCAGAGGGCCTCACTAAGTGGCTGAGACTGGCTATGAACCTTTGATCCTCTTCTTTCAGCCTCCCAAGTACTGGAATTACAAACATGTACCACCACACTCCACCTGCTTTTTGCTTTGAAAGAAGGTCTTGCTAGGCTGCCAACAATCTCTCTACATTGCTGAGGCTACCCTCAAACCTGTGATCCTCCTGTCTCAGCCTCCCAAGTACTGGGATTCTAGGCATGTGCCACTATACCTGACTCATACATATATAATTTTATTGGTCAATTATACCTGAACAATGTTAGAGAGAAAAAAAAAATACTAGTAAAGTACTAGTAAGTGGCTAGGGATATTGGAATATGGAATATTTTCAGGGAAAGATTATTTCCCAAGAGGCCTCAGAGGGTGGCAGGGTAGTGTAGTGGTCTCAAAAACCTGGTATTCTGTTTTTAATTTTTAATTTTCTTGGTTCTGGGGATTGAATCCAGGGGTGCTTTACCACTGAACTACATCCTAAGCCTTTACAAATATTTTTTTTAATTTTTAGACAGGATCTTGGTAAGTTTTTAAGACTGATCTCAAATTTGCAATCCCAGCCTTAGCCCCAGAGTAGATGGGATTACAGGTGTACAGAAACCTGATATTTTTAAGGAAGCATACTAAGAGTTCACCCATTTCTCAGCACACCAGGTCACATTAACTAGACTTAGTAGAAATGAGCAAATCTAGAGTTAACACTACAGTCAGTGAAAACAATAACTGTTGTAAAGTGGAACAGTTGCACTGGAATGATCAGTAGCATTTTTGCTCCCTGGAGAGCCCCTTGACTCTATGGGTTTTTTGGGCCATGAACTCATTTGAGAACTTGATGATCACAAAAGATGTTTCCTGCTCCCTGTCACAAAATATGTGAGCACAAATTTAATGTATTTTTTTCAGGGTGGGGGTCAAAGATTCTGTGCAGCCCACCGATGGGTCCCCATAGGAGTCAATAGATTCTAGATTAAGAATCATCTCCCTCCCTACTAGAGGAAGATCCACATGGGAGTCAAATCATAATCAGAAAGCTACGTAGTGTATTAGTGTGGCATGGTGGTACATACCTGTAATCCTAGTACTTGGGAGGCTGAGACAGGAGAATTGTAGGTGCTAGGCTAGCTTCAGCAACTTAGTGAAACCTTGTTTTGAAAAAAACAAAAACAGAGGCTTGGGGGTATAGTTCAGAGGTAGAGCATACCTGGATTCAATACCTAGCACCCCCCCACACACACACACCAAAAAAAAAAAAAAAAAAAAAGAGAGAGAGAGAGAAAGAAAAAGAAAGCTATATGGTAGGCAAGAATTCAGAAAATATGGCCCTAGGTGATGAAGAATGGGTTTTTTTGTGTGTGTGTGGTAGTTGGGGATAGAACCCAGGGACATTCTACCTCGAGCTACACCCCCAGCCCTATTTTTTATTATTTATTTTGAAACAGGGTCTCACTGAGTTGCAAAGGGCTTTGCTAAGTAGTGAGGCTGTCCGTGAACCGTGATATTCCTGTCTGAGCTTCCCAAATGCTGGGATTATAAGCATGCACCACCACAGCCAGCTCACTGCCTGAATTTTTGTCTGATTTTTTTTTATCCTGTATATTACTTGGCTTCAGTAACAAAACACCTGAGATAATTAACTAGTAAAAGAGAAGGATTATCTAACTTATGGTTTTGGAGGTCCCAGTCCTCGATCAAGTGGTCCCATTGCTTTGGGCCTCTGAGGAGGCAGTGTAGCATGATGGGAGTGGACAGCAAAGCAAGCTGCTGCCCCTGAGGACTTCCCACTAGGTCCCTCTGCCTCCAAGTATTCCTTTCTGGGGACTGTGCCTTTGACATGGGGGTCTCGAAGGGACACTTATCCAAACATAGCTCCCTGTTTCCATGCATGCCCAAGACTCTTTCTGACTGATGTGTTTTTGGTTTTGTTTTGTAGTACTGGGGATTGAACTCAGGGACATTCTACTCCCAAGCTGTACCCCCAGCCCTTTTTATTTTTTTATTTTGAGACAAGATCTCACTAAGTTGCCCAGACTGAACTCAAAATCTTCTTGTCTTAGCCTCCCAAGTAGCTAGGATTACAGATATATACCACTGTGCTAGGCCTGACTGATGTATTCTTTCTTTAAAAATGTTAACATAACAAAATAAGTAGCTTATAGCTGTGAAATTTTTATGATTTTTTAGTGCTGGGGTTGGAACCTGTGGCCTTGTGCATGCTAGGCTAGTGCTTTACCACTGATCTACATCCCCATCCCCTTCTTATAACTCTTGATATTTCCTCTGTGTGTGTGTGTGTGTGTGTGTGTGTGTGTGTGTGTGTGTGTGTTACTGGGGATTGAGCCCAGGAACATTCTACCTCTGAGCTATACCCCAGCCCTATTTATTTATTTTTTTGGAAATAGAGTCTTGCTAGGTTGCTGAAAGCCTCACTGCATTGCTGAAGCTGTCCTTGAACCTGAGATTCTCTTGTCTCAGCTGCCTAAAAAACTGTGCGCCCCATTCCCAGCTTTACAGTTCATATTTGATGGCAGCATATATTTATTTATTTATTTATTTATTTATTTATTTATTTATTTATTTATTTTTATGGGTCTGGGGATGGAACCCAGGAGCATTCAACCTCTGAACTACACCTTCTACCTATTTTTTTTATTTTCTATTTTGAAATAGGGTCTCACTAATTTACAGAGAGCCTCACTAAGTAGCTGAGGCTGGCTGTAAACCATGATCCTCTGGTCTCAGCCTTTTGAATGCTAGGATTACAAGCATGTGCCACCAGGCCTGGCTGGCAGCATATTTTAAATGTTCTTACTTGTTCAAATAAGAATTTGGGACCACTTAGCATTATTTTTAGTTTTTCTAGTCTGAGTACCATTGATTTTGACCACCAGTCTTAAGGGCCAGTCTGTCTCTTTGATACTTTTATCTCTTCTATCATCCTTTTTGTCTTAATCTTTTTTTTTTTTAAGGTGAAACTGTCATACATTTATTTTTCAGAAAAAATCTATCCTAACATGAAATATGAACTCTAAATACCCAAAACAATCTCGAAAAAGAACAAAGCTAGAAGATGTACATTTTCTGATTTCAAACCTTGTAAAGCTACAATAATTGAAACAGTGTAGTACTGCTATAAAGGCAGACATATAAACCAGTGGAGTAAAATAAAAAGCCTAGAAATAAATTCTTCTGTATATTGTCAAGTTATTTTTGACACAGTTTCCAAGAACATTTGGTGAAGGAAATAATCTTTTCACTAAATATTGTTGAAAATAATAATTATATAAAAAAAATAAAATTGGACCCTTACCTAACACCATATACAAATATTAACTCAAAGTAGATAAAAGACCTAAATGTAAATCTCAAGACTATAAACTCTTAGAAGAAAACCTGGGTCATAAAACTTCACAACATTGAAATTGGCAGTGATTTCTTGGATATGATTTCAAAGGCACAGGCAACAACAGAATAAACAAACTTTCTAAAAAAATATTGTACATAGAAAGACAATGTAAACAGAGTTAAAAGTTACTTATAGAATGGGATAAAATATTGCCGGGCATGGTGGCGCACGCTTGTAATCCCCGTGCTTGGGAGGCTGAGACAGGAGGATCGCACAGGTTCGAAGCCAGCCTCAGCTACTTAGTGAGGCTTTCAGCAATTTAGTGAGACCCTGTTTCCAAATAAAATATAAAAAAGGCCTGGGAGTATAGCTCAGAGGTAGAAAGCCTCTGGGTTCCACCCCCAGTACCACCAAAAAAAGAATGGGATAAAATATTTCCAAATGTTATATCTGAAGGTATATTAATAATCCAAACAGAAATCCTAAAAATTAGCAACAATAAAAGCAAACAATACAATTTAGAAATAGGTAAAAGAATAAAGTAAATAATGAATTTCCAAAGATAACCAATCTTAGTTATCTGCTGGATGGAAAATCTTGTTTTTCTGGTTCTGGTGTATATTATCTATTTCTTCTTTGTAGTTAATCTCTTTGAGTATTTTCTCTAGCGCTGGTTTTGAAGACATAAATTCCTTCAGTTTCTGTTTGTTGTGGAAGCTTCTTATTTCCCCATCTAATTTGATAGAAAGTTTTGCTGGGTAGGAAATTTTTGGCTGGAAGTTGTTTTCTTTCAGAGTTTGGAATATGTTACTCCAAGCCCTTCTGGTTTTATGACTTGGTTTGGGAAGTCTGGAGTGATTCTAATTGGTTTGCCTCTGAATGTCAGTTGGCCTTTTGTTTTTGTTGCCTTTAAGATTCTCTCCTTGGCTTCCACATTGGTCATTTTGACAATTATTTGGCATGGGGAACCTCTTCTCTGATCCTGTCTAAAGGGAGTTCTATAAGTTTCCTGGACCTGTGTATTGACCTCTTGCTCTATGTTTGGAAAATTTTCTGCTATTACTTCCTTGAAGAGATTATTGATCCCTTCAGTTTCACCTTCTTTTCCCTCCTCTATTCCAATTATTCTTAGGTTAGCTCTCTTAAAATGGGCCCATATTTCTTCAATGTCAGATCCCTGCTGTCTGATTTTTTTTTCTAAGTTATAAATTATGCATTCGTTTTTGGAGTGATCATCTTCTAAGAGCGAGATTCTATTCTCCATGTGGTCTAATTGATTGTTTATACTTTTAATTGAGGCCTTTACCTCAATGATCACATCCTTTATTTCTTTTAGACTCTCTCTAAATTCTTTTCGAAGGTCATGTATTATTTCTACAGTTATATTCCTGATTTGATCTTCTGGAGATCTCTGAATTTCTGTGTTATCAGATTCTGATGATATGATGTTGTGGGCATTCATTGCTCTATTTTTCCTCTTCCATGATTTCAGAATTTCGTGCCTTCCCTGGGTCACTACAACTTCACATAGGGTGCTCTGTATCTTGACTCTGTGGTAATCTCAGCTGCCACTATCTCCAAGGAGATTATCAAAGCTGCGCAAGTCCCTGGGAGTGCAATACAGGGATTTCTCCTTTAGGGGCTGCAATTTTACGCACAGCTATTGTGCGTGCTGATAAGGAGCTGTGGCAGGGCACGGTGAACTCTCGCTGTAGCTGCTGGCAATATGGCGCCGCTGTCACACCATCGGCCTGAGGTTGGTGCTGCTGGCAAAATGGCGTTGCTTCCACGCCCTCGGCCATGAGGCTGGTGTATTTCTTTTCTGGTTTTGAACTCCGTTCTGAGTCCCTGGAAGGCGTGATGAGCTTGGCCACTGGGAGTCTTAGATGTTCTTTGCGCTGAAAGAACTAATGAATTACACCCGAATGATCTGCAGCTGCTAGCTTCAGCTCCTTGTTTACCTTTCCTCTCTGGAGCCTGGTGCCATGAGGGAAGATGGTGCCAGCATGGCTCTGCCACTTTGTTGTGGGCTTGATTTCTTTTCTGGTCTCTGGTTATTTTTCTAGTCTTTTTTTCTTTGTCCCTTGTGTTTACATTTTTTTCTCTGTTGCTAGTGTTTTCTGGCTATAAAAAGCGCTGATTTTGTGGCAATAGAGCTTGAGTTTTAGCAGGACTTGTAAATGCTGCCTTTCTCAGTTGCCATCTTCCCAGAATTCTCTTGTTTTAATCTTAACATTTGATTGGTAGCAGTTTTTTTTTCTGAATTTCTAAATTTTTTTTTGTACTGGGGGTTGAACCTAGAGACATTTTATCTCCAAGCTACCCCCAGCCAATTTTACTTCTTATTTGGAAACAGGGTCTCACTAGGTTGCTCACTAAATATAGAGGCCGACTGGGCATGGTGGTGCACACTTGTAATCCCAGAAGTCAGGAGGCTGAGACTGGAGGATCAAGGTTTGCGACAGCTTCAGCTACTTAGCGAGGCACTTCGTAACTCATTGAGACCCTGTTTAAAAAATAAAAAGACTAGCCTGGTGTGGTGGAGCGTGCTTGTAATCCCAGTACTTGGGAGGTGGAGACAAGAGGATCGCGCAGGTTCGAAGCCAGCCTCAGCTACTTAGTGAGGCTGTCAGCAACTTAGTGAGACCCTGTTTCCAAAAAAAAAATATAAAATAGGTCAGGGGTGTAACCCAGGAGTAGAAGGCCCCTAGGTTCTATCTCTAGTACCACAATAAAATAAAATAAAATAAAATAACTAAAAGAGTAGGGCTGTGGGTGTAGCTCAGAGGTACAATGCCCCTGGGTTCCATCCCCAGTACTGAAAAAAATAAAAAAATTATGGAGGCCGACTTTGAACTGCAATCTTCCTGTCTCAGCCTCCCAAGTGCTGGGATTACAAGCGTATGCCACCATGCCTGGCCTGAATTTCTAAATTCTTAGGAATGGTTACAAAAGCACAAAATTTTTTTGACAGGTAGGTTATGACCATAATGCAAATTTCTGTACCTGAAGTTCTTTATTATTTCATTTGGTACCACAGCAAAGTTGCCCCCTTGCATTACCTTTGTAGTCAGTTACTGTGACTGATCCATCCTCTCTTAAGGATGAAGGGAAAGTCTTTCTCAGGGGTACTTATTTTGGGTCCCCTTGTAACATTTCTTTGCATATTCCTTCTTCCTATCTTCTAATAGCTCCCTCTCTACGTTTTAGGCCCCAGGTTTTTAAAGATTGTTGTTTTTCTGCTCTAGGGCCATTATGTGTTATCAGAAAGTCAACCAGAATTAGAGGAAAAGCAAGCTTCTGCCCTCTCCAGTGGAGTGCAGGTTCAGCCATCTGCACACAGTGACTCTCTGGACTCCCAGACCACCAGCCAGCAGCAGACCACGCAGTACATCATCACGACCACCACCAATGGGAACGGAGGCAGCGAGGTGCACATCAGTAAGCCATAGCATTGGTCCTGGAGCTGAGGCAGCACTCACATCATGTCCTCTCTCAAGTCGGAAGCTTCTGACACCTAGACCTCTTTTTTAAGATTTATTATTGACTCAAGAGTTTGGAAACTACAGTTTTGACACTAACACATATACAGGGCTTACTTTGCCAAGGTCATCTTTACCAAATTGACTCTTCAAACCCTTGGGGCTTCTGCTGTGGAATGGAGATCTTTCAGGGGAAAGTAGATTTCAGGATGGAGAAACTTTGCCTCGCTCTTGAGTTGGTTTTTAACACACTGACAAGCCTTACTTTCCCTTTGTGGAAATATTAAGTGGCGTATTTGTGTTCATACCAAAGGTGGAGAACAGGATGTGCTAGGCCTGTGGTCAGTGGACTTCTGAAGTCTAAGCCATGGCACCAGAGGGGAAGGGGCAGGACTGCTTGCTCTTGTGAATTTGAGTTTTCAGTAATTTAACAAAGAAAACTTATTGGATAAGAAAAGAAAAACGATGAGACAAAAGTTAGTGGTGTACTGAAGAAAAAACTGTCATCTAAATTTTTCTTATGGCTCTTTTTTTTTTTGGTGCACGTATGTGTGTGTTTTACATAGGGATGTTGCTTTGTTGCCCAGGCTTACCCAAACTCCTAGGTTCAAGGGATCCTCCTGCCTCAGCTTCCTGAGTAGCTGGAGTCATAGACATGTACCACCATAGGTATTTTTTTTTTAATATTTCCATATGAGAAACTGTTGTTGCAGAGTTGGTAGTGCTTTCCATGGATGCTGGGCCTCAGCAGATTAGGGCATAACCCCAAGTTCTGACTTTATTATTCCACAAGGGTGAACTTCCTGAAAGAGAAAAGGTTGCTGGATGTGCTGGATGTTAGAGGAATTAAAACCCGTTGCCTCCCATTCTCTGGTTGTAGTTGTATTAAAAAGGAAATATTGATATCAGGAGAAATTAGAGAGGGGGGAGAGAGGGAGAGGGAGGGGGGGGAGAAAACGAACCTTGTCTTTCCTTGCAGGATCCATTTATCATTCATTGGTAAGGGATGAATTACTTGCTCTTACCAAGTATACATTTAATTCTTATTTTTGTGTGGGCGTGTGGTGCTAGGGCTCAAGCACAGGGCCTCATGCATGCCAGAAAGGTGCTCTACCACTGAGCCTCACCTCCAGCCCCTACATTTAACTCTTGTGGGCAGCATTCAGTGTATTTTAGTACTTTTAATGCTGTCTTAAAATGAACATTCTTTAAAGTTGGATGGAAAGATGGCCATTCTTATTTCTAAACACTTTAAACATCTTGTAATTCAGCTGGACCTTTTTGTAAGATGACCAACTTCATAGTTAGGTGAAAAATAAAAATACAGGGACCATTTATAATCCATGAAGGTAATATAAAGGATCTGGAAAAACTCCAGTCATTTTGATTATTATCCTGTTAAATGGGAGAGGAAAAACAGTCTGCCATGATGATGGTTTGTCTTATATGTGTTTCCGTCTGGGAGTCTTGTCTGCTATGAATTCAGTGGGGAAAAACGTTTCCCCTCTTTTTTACTGTACATTCCAATTGTACCTGTAAAACATTTCAAAGTCACTATGTATTTTAATAACATTTTGTGACATACATTTTTAGAATAATCACTGTTTAGTGAATTTATTCACTCCAGATCAAAAGACCTCTAAGTTCATTTCAAATGAAGTTAACTATTTTATTTACATTTCTGAGCAAAAACTGGTTTTCTGAATTAAGAAGCATAGTAGCTTCTTTACAGCAAAAATACTTTTCCGAAAGTAAGCAATTCTTTTGAAATAACTTTACTAGTATGCAGATCTTGCACTTTATTTTTGAGACCTCACTCATATTGTTACTGCTGAGCATTTGGGCACCAAGAGAGGCTGAGGAAGTTTCTACAAAAATGCATAGAAACTGAAAACGGACTCTGTATCTTAGGTGACAAAGAGTCACTGGTATTTTCAACAGACAATATTGACCCTCAGTTACAAAATGTATACTCTGGTGCCTAAAGTCCCATAATGCAATGATTGCAAATAACCTATAACCAGGCCAGAAAGACTTGCTAGGGTAAAGAATGTACTAGACTTTCCCAAAGGTCAGGTTTCAGTTTTTTGTAAATTTGGCCTTAGTGGGTTCTTTTTTTTATTTGGACCAGCAAGGAATTTTCCCTTTTCTCAGGAATAACATTGATTAAAATCTAAAATGATCACTGAACAGAATGTTTGTTTTATGCCAGTTATTTCAAGTTGTAAAATACACAGCGGGAAATAATGCTGAAGGACTTTTACGTCTCCTTTCTAAGTTTTTTCCTTCATCTTTTCTGGCCCTATGTGGAATAAAGAAAAAATTCTAAAACTAATATATATGATCAGGCAGGGATATAGGAGGCATTCAAGCCAAATAACACCACTATGGGATCAGGTGTCGTGCACATTCATCCCAAGGTAATATATTTTCAAAACGACTTGGATTTGAAGAGGTAGCAGATTACAGTAACTCAAAAGACCCAATTTGGGGAAACATGGATGTAGCCAATGTTTATATTGTGGCTTCTCCCAAGACACATTGACGCTCTAGACTTCATTCAGTGCGGTGTGAATATTTTGGAGTACTTTGGATAGAGATTTGACATTTTTGTTGTTTGATTGTGCCCAGAGAAATAGATATTTCATCATGTAAAATTCCTGTTCTTCTGGGAAAAGTTTTTGTTTTGCTCTTCTCGAATTATTTTCTGACCTGAAATTATCCTCTCAAAATTTAAGATAGCTAGGGCTACGGAAGCACTTCATGAGATGCTAAAGCTGACCCATTGATTGAAAATGTTGACCCTATCCTGTTATTTAAATGTGAACATTTATTGTACATTCAGTGAGTTATAGTGTTAATAGTCTTGTGCTATGCAGCAGGTATAAAAATTAATAAATATTTTTTTAATAAACATATTTGTGTGTGTGTATGAAGAACTATGAAGATGGTTAAACTTTTTCCTTTTTAAAATACTACAACTTAAGCCAGGCGTGGTGGCGCATGCTTGTAATCCCTGCGCTTGGGAGACTGAGACAGGAGGATCACACGGGTTCGAAGCCAGCCTCAGCTACTTAGGCTCTCAGCAAATTAGTGAGACCCTGTTTCCAAATAAAATATAAAATAGGTCTGGGAGTATAGCCCAGAGGTAGAAAGCCACTGGGTTCCACCCCCAGTACCACCAAAATTAATTAATTAATTAAAATTAATTAAATTAAATACTACAACTTAAAAGCTGGGCGTGGTGACACATGCTTGTAATCCCAGTACTTGGGAGGCTGAGACAGGAGGATTACAGGTTCGAGGCCATCTACTGAGGCCCTCTGCAACTTAGACCCTGTTTCAAAATAAAGAATTAAAAATAGGACTAGAGGTATAGTTTGGAGGTAGAATGCCCCTGGGTTCAATCCTCAGTACCATATACACACACAAAAGAAAAACAAAATAAAAAGTAAAATAGGGCTGGGGGGTATAGCTCAGAGGTATAATGCCCCTGGATTCAACCCCCAGTGCCACAAAAACAAATATTACAGTTGGCATCATACTTAATAGAAACTTGAAGCTTTTTTACTAAGATCAGAAACTGGTAGGGATATCCATGCTCATACTTTAGAAAGTCACCTGGAAAGCCGGGCGTGGTGGTGCATGCTTGTAATCCCAATACTTGGGCGGCTGACAGGAGGATCGCAGGTTCAAAGCCAGCCTCAGCTACTTAGTGAGGCTCTCAGCAACTTAGTGAGACCCTGTTTCAAAAAAAATATAAAATTGGTTTGGTGGTGTAGCATGGAGGTAGAATGCCCCTGGGTTCCATCCCCGGTACCACCAAAAAAAAAAAAAAAAAAAAAAAAGAAAAGAAAATCTCCTGGAAGTACCATATAATGCAATAAAACACAAAGAATATAAGGAGTATTGACAAAAAAAGAAAACTGCCTCTGTTCACAGATGATATCAAGTGTTAAGGTAGAAAATCTCAAAGAATCAACAAAAGACTCCTGGAACTGAAAAGAAATCATAGCAGGGTTGCAGGGTAAAAGTGCTCTTGTGAAATTCAACCATGTTCCTATGAGATGGGAAAGTGAGACACGAGGGTCACAGGTTTCACTACCAGCCTCAGCAACTTAGCAAGGCCCTCCACAACTTAGACCCTGTTTCAAGATAAATAAAATAGGACTAGGGGTGTAGCTTAGAGGTAGAATGCTCTTGGATTCAATCCCCAGGACTATATACCCACAAATAGCACTTACATTAATACTCCTGATAATGAAATGCTTATAAATCTAATGAAACATACACAAGATCTAGATGAGCAAAACTACAAAACTGATGAAAGAAATAAA
Source organism: Muscardinus avellanarius (assembly GCF_963383645.1). NCBI lineage: Eukaryota > Metazoa > Chordata > Mammalia > Rodentia > Gliridae > Muscardinus > Muscardinus avellanarius. Next base: position 130,543,566 of record NC_137786.1, on the reverse strand, counting down.
TAAATGGAGGAAGTATTCCATATTCATAGATAGGAAGACTCAATGTTGTCATTGTTCAATGCAATCCCAATTAAAATCCCACTAAGGTACTTTGTGGATATCAACAGATTCAAAAGTTTAGATGGAAAGACAAATGATCCAGAAAATCTAGCAGAATATTGACGAGAACAAAGTTGGAGGGCTGACATTATCCTACTTTAAAATTAAATAGAGGCCCTCCTAAGACTGTTACAAAATAAAGAATAAAATAGGCCTGGGGTGCAGCTCAAAGGTAGAATGCCCCTGGGTTCAATCCCCAGTACTCCTCCCCACATCTCCATAAACAAAACAAAACAAAGCAAACTATTTTCTCTTATTTAGAAACAGGATCTTCTTAAATTACTACACAATGGCCTTGACATTTTGATCCTCCTGTCTCAGTCTCCCAAGTACATGGATTACAGATGTGTTCCACTACACCTACTTTTTTTTTTTTTTTTTTTTGCAGTAATGTGGCTGTAACCCAGGGGCATTCTACCTCTACCTCTGAGCTACACTCTCACCCCTATTTTTTAGTCTATTATTTATTTATTTATTTATTTATTTATTTATTTATTTATTTATTTATTTATTTATGAGGTACTGGGGGTGGAACCCAGGGGCTTTTCTATCTCCGGGCTATACTCCCAGACCTCTTTTATATTTTATTTTGGAAACAGGATCCCTATTTGGAAACAGGGTCTCACTAAGTTGCTGAGACCCTCCTGTCTCAGCCTCCCAAGCACGGGGATTAGGGGATTACAAGCATGCGCCACCACGCTCTGCTCACTGTACCTGCTTTCATGTGTACCGGTTTAATGTATACTTTTTTCGTGTGTGTGTGTGTGTGTGTGTGTGTGTGTGTGTGTTTGTGTGTGTGTTACGGGGATTTAACTCAGGGGCATTCTACTTCCGAGCTAATTATTATTTTTATCTTGAAACAAGGTCTCGCTAGGTTGATTATTCTCACTGTTTGCTGAGGTTGCCCTCAAACCAGCGACCCTCCTACCCCAGCCTCCCAAGTAGTGCAATTAGGGGCGTAGGCAACCACGCCCAATGTAAAGTACTTTTTAAAATGTAGGAATACTTTCCGGAGGTGGGGAGGTCAGGACAGGAGGGAAGACGCTGGGGGGACACCGGCTGAGGTCCGCATTGTCCTCGACCTCGAGAAACCGAGGTGTCCTCCACCAACACGGTCACTCAGTGCCCAGCGCACGGGCGCAGTACACCGACAGCGACAGAACGTGGCTAGCACAGTGCCTGGCGCCGGCCGACTTCAGCTTCCCGAGCCGTGACTCGTGGCCCCGCAAAGGAAACCCGCCCCACCTCTGCCGCGCGGAAGCTCCTAACGCAGGTGAGACTCTCAAGCCGAGGGGAATCAGCACCCCAGGACTCGGTGGTCGCAGGTAACCCCAGCCAATCCCGCGCTCCGCCCGCGCCCCGGCCCCGCCCCTCCGGGCCCCGCCCAGCCCCGCCACGCTCTCGCCAGGCCCCGCCCCTTCCGCCGCCCGAGCCCGGAGCGTGCACGCACCCAGACGCCTTTCGGGAGCGAGCGCGTCCGGGAGCCCGCGGCTGGAGGAGCGCTGCGGGCCGGGGGACCCACGCCCGCGGTTGAGGTGCCGGCGGGCGCGGGTAGGGGCCAGGGTCGAAGTGTGGCTGGGGTCGGAGGAAGGACGTGGCCCTGCGAGGTCGCCGCGCCTCGGGCCGGGGCGGGGCCGGGCGCTGGGACCCGCGGCCCGGGTGGGTGCGGGTTGGGGCTGGGCGCGGTGGGGGAGGGGCGGGGTGCAGTTGGGAGGGGCGGGGCGCGGGCCGGGGCCTCGGCGGGGTGGGGCGGGGCGGGGTTTGCTGCTGGGGGTGAAGTTTAGGAGCCGGCAGTTCCTCCAGGAGGAGCCCGGGGTTTCACTTCTGCTTGGGGAGGGTCCTGGAGGGAAGGTTCCCCAGGTGCAGCGGGGAAGGCCATTAGGAGAGGCCGCCTGGTCTAGTGAAAAAGCCCAGGACACCCAAGACTTAAAAACCAATGGCTTCCGGGGTCCCAGCTCCTTGGCAGCGGCTTGTTTATTTATTTATTTATTTTTATTTTGAGATTCAGTTTCGAATACTGAGAGTAAAGGTTGTCCCTGGAATGTAGTGAATTTAGCTAAATATTCACCTTAAATGAAGAAACCTGTGAGCAAGTTGTGTAGTAATGTCAAGACAGGAAACTGACTTGTAGTTGTGCTCTGTCCTCTGCCAGTTCAAGAGGGTTTTATTCTAAGCATCATGTTGTTTCTACATTTTCCCATTTTAAAGTTTTGTTAAAATCGTATGCCATGTGCTTAACTGCCTGCCTCAGTTATTTAAGCACCAGGCATGTTCAGGATGTTCTCGGTTCACTGAGTCCTGAAGGGAGATGGGCACAGTTGCTTGGGGGCCACCCAGCTGCCTTCATCTAACACTACTCTTTCTGCTGTATCTTTATAGATCGGAGATCTCTTCAAAAGAATTTGGAAGAATATAATGGAAGGGTACTTCATTTTAGATGTAACGTCACAGGTCTGCTCTTCATCATTTGAGAGTTTTAGAAATGGGAAATACCTGCGTTAGGTGATATAAGCTGTCACTTAGCTGATTCATTGCAAGAATTCAGTATTGGAAATAACCTGGTCCAGCTCCTCTTTATCTTACAGATAAGGAAATTGACACCTGGTGAGGTAGGATTTTTGGACTCTGATATTTTGACTTAAGTTAATTTTTCTTTCCATTTTCTTGTGCTTGTTAGCCCATTTGATAGGAATAGGAGCTAGAGAGGGGATTTAGTATATATTTGTAAAGTGATTTGAGTTCATGCTGTCTGTGATTCTCTTGGCATTGCTTAGTCCTGTGGTCTCAACTTTACACCTGATTTCAGCCATTAGCTTTGTGAGATGCCCTCTGAAAATGTTTCAGTGTGTACTTTTCCAAAGGTGGTTAGCAGTCTTCATTGATTACAAGAAGGAGAAAAGGAGTATTAATTGATGTGGTTATAAAGATCACATGGGCCAGGCAGATTGGCCACTGACTTTACTGGTTGTCATAGTTGAGTGTTTGGAACCTGTGGAGTTTATGTGGGCCTACAAAATATCAAAAAGCTTTCTTTTCATGATATTGAGAGTTTATGCAAGAGGTACTAAGTGTTAAGAACATAGATTTGCAGGCAGGCAGACTGCCCCTGGGATTGGGCAAGTTACATACTTTGAGCTTCAGTTTTACTATCTGTAGAGTAGGTATAATATGCACAATTGTAAGAATTAATTGAGATATATGAAAGATCTGACACTGATTAGGCCTTCATGAAGTAACTGTTAACTGTCTGAGCTTTACTAGTATATGTGGATTTCTAGTGAACTTTCTAACAACAAAGAATTAATTGCTTAAGAAAAAAGCAGTTATTATTAGTTTTTGTGGTGGTATTGGTGATTGAACCCATTCTACCTTCAAGCTATACCACCATCCCCTTTTATTTTTTATTTTATTTATGCAGTACTGGGCATTGAACCCAGGGCTTTGCACAAGCTAGACAAGTGTTCTACCACTGAGCTACATCCCTTCCCCTTATTTTTCGTCTTGAAACTAGATCTTGCTCGGTTACTAAGTCTCCCTACTTGCTGAGGCTGTCCTTCAACCTGAGGCCCTCCTGTCTCAGCCTCCCAAGTACTGGGATCACAGGTGTATGCCACCACATCCACTGGGGAAAACAATTGTTAAAGAAATTATGTTCTGCTAGAGATGTTGTTGACCTGAGAACTCCAAATTATTAGCAGTGATCTGTTTATCATTTAATTGCAGAGTTCATTTTACTATATAAAATGCAAGTATTGTGAATTTAGGAGTTACAATGGAAGCATTTTGAGAAAAGAGCCTTAGTAAATAGGATGTGAAAATTCCAACGAGAATGTAGTGTGGAAGGGAAGGAGAACGGCAGGTGTCACTAGGGGGTAAGGGCAAGTTGTAAGAATGAGATTGAGTCTTTTCTGGAAGAGTATTAGCATCAACCAGATTCCTGGAATTTCTGTCTTAAGAAGCATCTGTTTGTCTAGAGTACCTGTGAAGAAGAAATAATGGATTCCTTAGACCATATGCTGACGGATCCCCTGGAACTTGGTCCATGTGGAGATGGGCATGGCACCCGCATCATGGAGGACTGCTTGCTAGGAGGCACCAGGGTTAGTCTGCCTGAAGACCTTCTGGAGGATGTAAGTAGTAATATCATTTACAAGCTCTTCTCTGTTACCTTCCCATAGCAGCTGTGCTATGGGAAGGTAACCACCTGAACCACTCTTAAGTTTTCAGTCTAGCCGGGCGTGGTGGCGCACGCTTGTAATCCGCGTGCTTGGGAGGCTGAGACAGGAGGATCGCATGGGTTCGAAGCCAGCCTCAGCTACTGAGTGAGGCCCTCAGCAACTTAGTGAGACCCTTTTTCCAAATAAAATATAAAAAAGGTCTGGGAGTATAGCCCGGAGGTAGAAAGCCTCTGGGTTCCACCCCCCGTACCACCAAAAAAAAAAAAAAAAGTTTTCAGTCTTTTGTGCTCAGTTTTATTTTCTACATTGTCGGCAGAGTGGTCTCTTACCATTTCTTCATTCATTTATTTATTGGTACTGGGGGGTGAACCAGAGGCATTCTACCTCCGATCTATACTCCCAATCCTATTTTTTAAATTTTGAAACAGGGTTTATTTAAGTTCCTAAGGGACCTTGCTAAGTTGCCAAGGCGCCCTTGAACCTGCGATCCTCCTGTCTTAGCTTCCCAAATACTGGGATTGTAGGAGTGCACCACTACATCCATCTTCCTGAGGATGTAGTTCAGAGTAGAAAGCCCCTGGTTTCAATCTTGAACCACCTACCTCCCCCCTAAAAAAGAGATTTGAGACCAGTTTGGGCAACATAGTGAGATGCCATTTCAGAACAACAAAACCTATGAACATCAATGAAAAATCCATGCATATAGCCACTATTAGAGCCCCTAGGTACCCCTCTCCATTTCCCCTGTAGGAACTCCTGCTTTTTGTTTGTTTGTTTGTTTTTGGTGGTACTGGGGGTGGAACCCAGAGGCTTTCTACCTCCGGGCTATACTCCCAGACCCATTTTATATTTTATTTGGAAACAGGGTCTCACTAAGTTGCTGAGAGCCTCACTAAGCAGCTGAGGCTGGCTTCGAACCTGCGCGGTCCTCCTTTCTCAGCCTCCCAAGCGCGGGAATTATAAGCGTGCGCCACCACACCCGGCTCTGCTTTTTGTATTATTTTGCTTTTATGGTTTTACTCTGGATTTCTTTTTTCCTTTTCCTTATCATTTCAATTATTATTATCATTACATTTTTGTGTGTGTGGGTCTGGGATGGAACTCGGGCATTCAACCTCTGAGCTACACCCCCTATCCTATTTTGTATTTTTATTTTGAAACAGGGTCTCACTAAGTAGCTGAGGCTGTCCGCAAACCACGAGCCTCCTGTCTCAGCCTCCCGAATGCTGGGATTACAAGTCTGTGCCACCACACCTGGCTTTCTTTAATTATTTTAAATATCACACTCTGGTGGGCTTCTCTGATGCTGTGTACTTTTGTGTACATCAGCACTTCTTTTTGTGTGTGTGGTACTGGAGATGGAACCCAGGGGCACTCTACCTCAGCTATACCCCCAAGCCCTATTTTTCATTATTTTGAAACAGGGTCTCACTGAGTTGCAAACGGCCTCAGTCAGTAGTACCTGAGGCTGGCTTTGAACTGTGATCTTCCGGTCTCAGCCTTCCAAATGCTGGGATTTTAAGTGTGAGCTACCATGCCTGGCTTTACATCAGCACTTGTGTGTGTGTGTGTGTGTGTGTGTGTGTGTGTGTGTGTGTGTGTGTGACTAGGGATGGAACCCAGGGGCATTCAACCTCTGAGCTACACTCCTTGCCCTGTTTTTTATTCTTTATTTTGAAACAGTCTCACTGAGTTGCAGGGGGCCTCACTAAGTAGCTGAGGCTGTCTGTGAACCGAGATCCTCCGGTCTCAGCCTCCCGAATGCTGGGATTACAAGTCTGTGCCACCACGTCCGGCTACATCAGCACTTCTTAAATTACATTCTAATTATATGTTTAATTGTTCCTCCATCCAGATGTTATATATGCCAGTCTAGCTTAGTACTTGGTAGATCTATATTCAGTATATAACTAGTGAGTTGAAAATGAAGTGTGTCCTGCTGCCGCTTACTCTCAGCCACTGACCTTAACTCTTCAAGTTTTCCTCTCATGTTAACATTCTTGCTACTCAGTTTAAGCTCAGTTCAGATGTCTGCCATCATACTCTTGTTGATAGAGATGAGTTCCAAATGAGATTCTTTCTGTTGAGATAATTTGTTTGCTTGTTTATTTCTTTATTTTGCAGTGCCGGGGATTGAACCCAGGGCCACATGCTTGCTAAGCAAGTGCTCTACCACTGAGCTACATCCTCAGCTCTTTTTATCTTCAGATAGTGCCTGTCTGAGTTGCCTGGGCTGGACCTGAAGTTGCAGAACTCCTGCCTCAGCCCCCTGAGTAGCTGGGATTACAGGTGTATACCACTGCACCTGGCTCTTTGGATTGTTATTTGCAGTTAGATATAAGATTATGGTGTATATGTTATGTTTAATAACTTAAATTAGCCAGGCTGGTAACACATGCCTGTAATATCAGTACTTGGAAGGATAAGACAGTAAGATTGTAGATTCGAAGTCAGTTTCAGCAAGTTAGGCCCTTAGCAACTTAGCGAGATCCTGTTTCCAAATAAAAAAATATAAAGGGCTGGGGGTGTAGCTTGGAGGTAGAATGCCCCTGGGTTCAATCCGTAGCACCACAAAAAGCAAAATAAGCAAAAGAACCTCTAAGTTTTGAGAATTAAGTAAAGGTCATTGGAATTTTTGAAATTCTCTTTGAAAAATATAAGCCAGGTACAGTGGTATGTGCCTGTAATTTCAGCTCCTTGGGAGGCAGAGGCAGGAGGAACATATGCTTAGCCTGGGCAACGTAGTAACACCTTGTCCTAAAATTTCAAAAAAGAACTGGTAGCTAGGAGTGGTTTAAGGAACAAAGAGAGGGAGCTGGGTGGGAGTGCAGGGTGTGCTGGGGATGTAGCTCAGTGGTTGAGTGCTTGCCTAGACTGTGAGAGGCCCTTGGTTCATTCCCCAGTACTAGGGGAAAAAATAAAAACTTGGATGGTAGTGATGGTTGAACAACAAATGTGGGTATATACATATAATCACTAAACTGTATATATACACTTAAAATGATGAACTGATAAATTTTATGCTGGAAATATTTTATCGTATACACTTAATGCACATTTAACTTATCTTCCTGTTGTTTACTTTTCCCTAAATTCTCCTAGCCTGAAATATTCTTTGATGTCGTCAGCCTCTCCACATGGCAGGAAGTATTAAGTGACTCTCAGCGGGAACACCTCCAGCAGTTTTTGCCTCACTTTCCTGCAGACAGTGTTGAGCAGCAGAATGAGCTCATCCTGGCTCTCTTCAGTGGGGAGAACTTCCGCTTTGGAAACCCTTTGCACATTGCTCAGAAGCTTTTCAGAGGTCTGTATTCTGTTTCTGACAGGGTGGACTGAGGGGTCTTGTTCTTGTATGTGTATATGCCTTTCTTCATGTGTGTGTGCGTGTGCGTGCACGAGGCACTGGGGGATTGAACCCAGAGCTTCACTCAGGCTAAGCTACCAGTGAGCTATATCCTGAGCCCTTCTTTTTGTATTTAAGACAGGATCTGGCTTAGTTGTTCAAGCTGACCTTGAACTTACAATCTTGCTGCCTTAGCCTCGAGAGTAGGTGTGTGTATTGCCACCTCCAGCTCTTCCTTTTAGTCTGTTCTTTTTCATGTGCAAAAACTGACCCAATATATTCGGACTTGGGAGGCGGAGACAGGAGGATCGCTGCCTTAAGAAACCCTGTTTCAAATATATATATAAAAAATAGGTCTGGGAGCATAACCCAGAGGTAGAAGGGTTTCCAGGAACCCCAGTACCACCAAAAAAACCCCAAATCAAAACAAAAAAAACTGACCCAATATAGAGAGTGGCTTTCTGTAATACTTTGCTACCATGTAATACTTAATAGGGATTGAACCCAGAGGTATTCTACCTCCAGCTACACTCTAGCCCTTTTTTATTTTTATTTTAAAAGACGGTCTCACTAAGTTACGGACGGTCTCATTAAATAGCTGGCCGTGAATTTGTAATCCTCCTGTTTCAGCCTCCCAAGTACTGGGATTACAAGCATGCACCACCACTTCCAGATCACTATTTTTTTTTTTTTTTTCTATACTGGGGATGGAACCCAGGGACATTCTACCTCTGAGCTACACCCTCAGCCCTATTTTTTATTCTTTAATTTGAAACAGGGTCTCACTGAGTTGCAAAGGGCCTCGCTAAGTAGCTGAGGCCGTGCACAAACCCGGATCCTCCTGTCTCAGCTTCCCAAGAACTGGGATTACAAGCGTGTGCTACCATGCCTGGCTCACTAATTTTTTTTTAAATAAAATTTTATTGAATTTTCTATAGAGTAGAGAATATGAACTTAGCTGTGTAACCACCACCCAGAACAAGAAACAAAGCATTACTAGCATCCCAGAGATGCTCTTTATGAGTAGCCTTTCAATGTTTTTTTAAAAACAGCTTACTGTTTTGCTTTTCTCCCCCCTGTAAAAGCATGACATTGCACCAGTCAGTCCTGTTACTTGACCCAAGAAATTTTGCCATGAGCAAATAATATAGAATATACAGTGTTTACATTTTTAAAATTATTTCTGAGAGAGAGATGTCCTTTGTAAGCTACTGTTTAAATCCTGGATCCACACAGGGTTCAGGCATTGTGTTTGGATCTTGTGTCTCTAGCTTTTCCACCTAGGTCTTTTGCCCTTTTTTACGGTCTTTCTGGTTAATGATATTTTTGAAGCCTTTGGGAGACTTGATTTGTAAAATGTAAAATTCTTGGAATTTGTCCCCTCGTTTCATGATTAGATTTGTGTCCAATGCTTTTGGCAGGAATGCTGTATAGGAAATGTCCCTTCTGTTTTGTCACCTCAGGAGGCACGTGTTGTCGCTTTTCTATTGTTGGTAATACCATGTGTGATCGCATGGTTAAGGAGTGTCTGTCAGACTTCTGATTAAAAGGGCACCTTTTTTCCCTTATAATTAAGAAATCTGTGGAGTGATACTTTGGAATTATGTGATAAACTTTTTTTTTTTTTCTTTTGGGCGGTACTAGGGATGGAACCCAGGGGCATTCTACTTCTGAGCTACACTCCCAGCCCAATTTTTATTTATTTTGAAACAGGGAAACGGGATCTCACTGAGTTGCAAATGGCCTCACTAAAGTAGCTGAGGCTGGCTGCAAACTGCAGTCCTCCTGTCTCAGCCTCCCAAATGCTGGGATTACAAACATATGCGGCCACGTCCAGCATAAACTTAATTTTTTGAAAGCCTTTGTTTTACATAGTGGCTTCTTCCATTAGTGATACTGCCTGAATCAGCTTTTACTTCAGAGGTTGCAAAACAATTTGGGGCCATGCTTAATTCACAATTTGCCCTCCATCCTGTAAAGAGGAGCCAGAAGAAGCCTCTTCCCTCCTTATTTCTGGGGTGATTTTTTTCTGATAGGATGCCCTGAAAGTATAGCACACCTCTTTGAATTTTGTTAAATTTTAAATCTCATTGTTTTAAAGATTTAAAATTTGCATTCTCTCCTTTAAAAGCATTTTTTTAAGCTGGGTGTGGTGTCCCATGTTTGTAATCCTAGTACTTGGGAAGCTGAGATTGGAGGATCATGAGTTTTGAGGCCCTAGCTAGTAGTGAGACTCTCATCAAAATAAGATGAGAGTAGTGAGACTCCGTTTCAAAATAAAAATAAAATAGGTCTGAGGGTGTAGCTCAGAGGTAAAATGCATCTGGGTTCAATCCTTAGGACCACAAAAAGAAAAAAGGCATTTTTTTGGGTGCTGAGGATGGAACCCATTAGCCTTACACATGATAGGCAAGTGTTGTACCATGGAGTCACACCCTCAGGCTTCTTTCTGTTTTTTAAGAGATGAGGTCTTACTGTATTTATCAGGCTGTCTCTGAACTGGGGTCAGATACTCCCATTTGTCTTTTGAGTAACTAGGACTACAGGTATACCCCACACCTGGCTGCATTCCCTACTTTGATGGGTTATTAGTTTAAAGAGGAAGTCCCCACTGTGGTTGTCAGAGATCTATTTCATCAGAGTTGGAGTTTTAGGTGGGAGGACACTGTCTGCTCTTCTATAGAACAGAGCAAGGGAAGCCTAGTTGGATTTTTGAGGTTATGTAGGGGTGGCATGCTTCCCCCAAACAATGTTAGTTGTGTGAGGATACAAAATAAGGAATGGCAAGGCAGAAGTTTTCTTTTTTCCTTGGTACTGGGGATTGAACCTAGGATTCTTCCTCCAAGTTATACCCCCAGCCTGATTTTATTTCTTATTTGGAAACAGAGCCTCACTAAGTTGCCAAGGATGGCTTTGAACCTGCGATCTTCCTGTCTCAGCCTCCCAAATAGCGGGATTACAAGCAAGTGCCACCATGCCTGGCAAGGCAAAAGTTTCTGTATATTTGACTTGAACTAGTGACATACTTTAGTTTTGATGAAGACAGTTGTATTATGTGGTTATTGCAGTTGTTATTAGCCTTGATTGATCTATCAGTTTTCAGCATTCTCTTTTTAATTCTCTTTCCTGATTCTCTTTAAGTATTCACTTTTTTCTTTATCCACATTTTTAAACAGTCATTAAATGTGTACTGATTGATGTATATATAGTTATACTTATATTTTTTTTAAGATGGGCATTTTAACCCTGAGGTGGTCAAGTATCGGCAACTATGCTTCAAGTCACAGTACAAGCGATACCTCAACTCCCAGCAGCAGTATTTCCATCGGCTGCTGAAGCAGATTCTTGCTTCCCGGAGTGTAAGTAGTGCTGGCAACTGGATATGAAACATGGGCAGTGAACTCACAGATACTGTGATTTCAAGAAGTTGTTTAAATGTACAAAATATACCACTAAGAAAAAAATGCTACCAATTAAGCCACATAAAATTCATGTATATTTTTCTTATGATACGTTTTTAAGATGTACTCTGATTTCAAAGATGTTAAAGCATGAAAAAATAAGTGATTTCTAAAATTCATGAAATAAAGTAGTTTTTTTTTAAATTAATACTAGGGATTGAACCCAGGGGTATTCTACCTCTAGGCTATACCCCTAACCCTATTTATTATTCTTTATTTTGAAACAGGGTCTCACTGAGTTTTGGAGGGCATCACTAAGTAGCTGAGGCTGGTCGTGAACCCTCATCCTCTTGTGGGATTACAAGCATTTGCCACCACACCCAGCTGTAAAGTAGCTTTTTAATTTACTAAGTTAAACAAATGAATTTCAGTTCTATCACTGGTAGTTGAGGAAAACTGAGATGCAATTGTGCACAGGTCTCTGAATACTGTGATAGACACACAGAATATAAACCTCAGTGGGAGAATTGTTTTGAGTTTTTGTTTTTGGTGGTACTGGGGTTCCTGGAAACCCTTCTACCTATGGGCTACACTCCCAGACCTATTTTTTTTTTTTTTTTTTTTAATTTGGAAACAGTCTCTGAAGCCAGCGCGGCTGGCTTTGAACCTGTGCGATCCTCCTGTCTCCACCTCCCAAGCGCAGGGATTACAAGCGAGCGCTACCACGCCCAGCTTTGTTTTGAGTTTTTTAAGTGTTTTTTTTTCTGTGAAACAATTCAAAACTCAGATATAGAAATTTTCATCATGCAATACTGGTTAAATATTCCTTATCTGGAATGCTTGGAACTGGAAGTGTTTTTTTTTTAATTTTTTTATTTTTTTTATTTTTTATTTTTTGGTGGTACTGGGGTTCCTGGAAGCCCTTCTACCTCCGGGCTACATTCCCAGACCTATTTTATATTTTTGAAACAGGGTCTCTTATGCCAGCGCGGCTGACTTCAAACCTGCGCGATCCTCCTGTCTCCACCTCCCAAGCGTGGGGATTACAAGCGTGCACCACCACGCCCGGCCAATGTGTTTTAGATTTCAGATTTGTAATATTTGCATACATATAATGAGATATTGGAGATGAGAGCCAAGTCTAAACATGAAATTTATGTCTTTTAAATTTTTTGCAGAACTGGGGATGGAACCCAGGAACATTCTACCTCTAAACTACACCCCCAGCCCTATTTTTTATTATTATTTTTTGTGGTACTGGTGGAATTCATGTCTTATATATCTTATAAACATAGCCTGAAGGTAATTTACACACTATTTTTGATGTGCTTATATTTTGACTTCACTCTGTTTTGTGAGGTTAGGTATGGAATTTTCCATTTAGTGTATCATGTTGGTACTTACAAAATTGTAGATTTTGGAGCATTTCAGATTTTTAGATTAGGGATGTCCAGCCTTAATATAGGCTCTTTTTATTGAGATGTATTTACATATGTACATCCTTGTGACCTGGAAGGGAGGGAGTTAAGCTTGTCTAAAAGTGAAGAAAGTAAAATGTAGACTTACAGGGCTACTTGTTTCAGGGAAGGATGTGATGACTACAAGTACCCCCATCTGCTCTCCTCCTAGGATCTCCTGGAGATGGCCCGAAGGAGTGGCCCAGCCCTTCCTTTCCGGCAGAAGCGCCCTTCACCGTCCCGCAGCCCTGAGGAGCGGGAGTGGCGCACGCAGCAGCGATACCTGAAGGTCTTGAGGGAAGTGAAGGAGGAATGTGGCGACACGGCCCTGTCCTCTGATGAAGAGGGTGAGTGTCCTTGGGCACTTGGAGTAGCTGGGGTATTGGAGCCAGTGGCAGCCATTTATCTCTCCAGTAAAGAAGCCCTCCAAGTTGTGCTGGCTGGGGATGGGTGGGGTGGACCCTGGGACTCAGAAGCCCCTGGTCTTGGAGTCAGTGAGACATTGCTGTGAGGTGGGAGGGTCTGTGCCCTTTTTACCCATGCCCATGGCACTTGAGTTGGATGAGAACCACTTGACGCATCCCCACAGGGCAGGGTCTCTCCACAGTAGGCCTTCGGGTGCCATTGTGCCACTTGAGAGAACTGCTTTTCCCCTTACAGGAGAGTAGTAGTGACTGTTGGCCTGCTGCAATGCGACCCCATCACTCTGTTGAAGTCTCTCTTCCTGCAAGAGCCGTTTAAATGACCTAACTGTGCTCCAGCTCATCTGGGGAAGGGTCAGAAAGGAATGTGGAACCCTGGCCTCCATGTTGTTGGCTTAGCCTTGTTGAACCCAAATGGCCACTTACCCAATCTCCCTTATTGGAGTCCACAGCCACGTTGGATTTACAAGAAAAATTTTCTTTTGAAGATCTCAGCTCATGGCTTCCGAGCTCTCCAGCGCGTTCTCCTAGCCCTGCGGTGCCCCTGAGGGTGGTGCCCACGCTTTCCACCACGGATATGAAAACCACAGGTGAGAATGGGCTGATGCCACTGCCGTCCTGGAAGATCACAGTGTAGAAATGAAGGAGGTAGCAGGGCTCCTTAGAGTAAGTGGTTGAGGGAGGCCTTTTTTTTTTTTTTTTTAATCTGCTTTTTTATGTCTAGAGATAGGCTTTTGTTTTGTTTTGTTTTGTTTAAAAAATTGTCCTTGTAGCCGGGCATGTATCCCTGCGCTTGGGAAGCTGAGACAGGAGGATTGCACAGGCTTGAAGCCAGCCTCAGCTGGCTTAAGAGACCCTGTTTCCAAATAAAATATAAAATAGGCCTGGGAGTGTAGCCCGGAGGTAGAAGGCCCCTGAGTTCCATCCCCAGTACCACCAAAAAAACATTAAAATAAAAATTGTCCTTGGGTTGATCAGCTGGTATTTGGAGTTAAAGAAGGTGGGATCTTGAAATAGTAGTACTAGGGAAAAATTTAGTAATAGCGGGGTTTTATGTCAGCTAAGTAACTGAAGTCATTTATTGGCCAGTTTATAGAAAAGTAAAAGTGCTGATCCTGTGACTGTGTGATGATTTTTGGTACTTGTAGTACACAGGAGTCAGAAGAGAAACTTGGGGGATATCTTACTTTTGACTGTCACTAGAGACCAGGAAGCTTTAAATGTTAGCATCATTGTAGTGAATGACCTAGTCTATGTGGTTGGTTCATTTTCCCTCAGATAAAATAGAACTAGGGGACAGTGACCTGAAGATAATGTTAAAGAAGCACCATGAAAAGCGGAAACATCAACCAGTAAGAATGGGCTGGGAGTGGCTGGTTGTGGTTTTCAGTGGAATGTCTTTAGCATGGCTGTCCTGAGAACGAGGCCAGTAATCGCCTCCACCACATTAGCATTGTGAGTGGACGGAGCAACCAGAGCGGCTGGTTGGCATAAAAAATGTGAGACAACAACTATGCTTTGGCTTTATAAGGCAGACTTCAGTCCTCACTGCGACACTGTTTGGTGTAGGAATGAATCGCTGTGTCCCTCAGCAGTGCTCAGCAACGTTACAGAGCTTGTCTTGGCCCTGTAGTCAGTAACTGTCAGAGCCGATCCAAGCCCTGCATGCTTTCTGCTCTTTACTATTTCCATGCCACTCAACTAAATCGAAGGCCACTAGCCAGAGTACAGTGGAAGAGAAACAGGCCAACCTGAGTCAGAGCCATCAAGGAGAAAAGCACCACATTGGAAGAACTAAGTTCATTGTGTGTTTTCCACTTACCACAATATCAAGCAGATCACAAGCAGATCTTGAACTTCTCTGAGCCCTTTTTTTTTATACTTTGTAACATAATAATGTTGGTAAGTTTGCTTGAAGAGCTCATGAGGTAAAGAATACAGAAGAACTTTATGAGCTTTAAATGCTATACAACAGAAAGGTTAAAACTGGGATCTCCTATGCACTGTTATGAAGAACAGTAGTTTTTATGTCTGTGTACACACACACAGACACAGTGTCCATGCACACACACACACACACACAGAGCTATGTCACCAGTCACCAGCCCTTTTTATTTTTTGTTTCGAGGCAGGATCTTGCTGACTTGCTGAGGTTGGCCTTGAACTTGCTGTCTAAGTCACCGGGATTATAGGCATGTACCATTACACCCAGCAGTCTTGTATATTTTCAATTCATCATGATTTCTTCGGGTATACTTGACATCTGACTGTATCTGTTAAGTAAATTGGCATAGTTACCATGAGTGTTTGTTTCCTTTTTGGGCCTCCATAACCAAATCTCTGCATATCACATTTAGGATCACCCGGACCTTTTGACAGGGGACCTGACCCTCAGTGACATCATGACTCGAGTAAATGCCGGCAGGAAGGGCTCACTAGCAGGTAAAGGACTGTGGGTCCCCTCCAGATAGCCTCTGCCTGAATGGTGTTAAATTGTATTGTCTGTGGTAGATAGAAATGAAACTGTACCTTCTTTCATGCTCATTACCTTCATTTTGTTACTGCCTTTATGAATTTAAAATGGGTTCACAAGATCAATAGATGTTAAAATTAAGCTGCAAATCACCCATTGACTTTTTCTTTTTCTTTCTTTTTTTTTTTTTTTTTTTTTTTGCATGGTACTAAGGAGTGAACCAGGGGCATTTTACCTACAAGCTACATTGATGCCCAGCCCTATTTTTTATTCTTTATTTTGAAACAGGATCTCATTAAGTTACAGAGGGCCTCACTAAGTAGCTGAGGCTGTTTGTGAACCTGTGGTCCTCCTGTTTTAGCCTCCCAAGTACTGGGATTACAAGTGTGTGCCACCACACCCGGTGGCTTTTTTTTTTTTAAGTTGAAATACTTTATTACTGAGACTTTTCTGTCTTTGGTGATTCTTGGGAAATTAATATGCAGAAAATACCCTTCTCTCTTCTTTTGTAAAATGGCAGTTCTGTGACTTTTGTTGCTTTTTCTTCTCAGCTTTATATGACTTGGCTGTCCTTAAAAAAAAGGTAAAGGAAAAAGAGGAAAAAAAGAAGAAGAAAATAAAGCTGATCAAGTCAGAGACAGAGGACCTGGCTGAGACCCTAAGCAATGCCGAAGGGGTCCCACCTCTCTCACAGGCCCCGTCTCCTCTTACCATACCTGCTATCAAGGAAGAGTAAGTGAGCAGTAGAGAGTACACGCAGCTCAGGCTCGGCGGGGAAGCTGAGGGTGTCTCCAGTACCTTGGGACTTGTGTGAGTCGACTGTGAATGTTGGACCTACAAGCCCTGAGCCCTGGAGAATCTGAACCAGTATTGAATGTTCTTGGTCTTTTGGGTTCTTATGTTTTTTCTCCCTCATCAGACCTCTGGAAGACCTCAAGCCTTGCCTTGGAATCAATGAGATATCTTCCAGTTTCTTCTCTCTTCTATTAGAGATCTTGCTGCTGGAAAATCAGGCTAGCCTTCCTATGGTAAGAGTTTTGGAAAAGTCAGATGTACATTAGAGTTTTGAAATTGTTGAAACTTTTTATGTTCCTTACTTTGTGGAGCAGAGGTATGGTGGGTTCCTCTTAAAGATCTGCAGCCAGTTTTTCTGGGACTTGGGCAGCTTGGACAGATGTACCCAGTTTGCTCAGTACATCCCAGATTGCTGACGTAGAAGTGAGCCCTCACTGGGTTTCTCCTCTCCCCCTCAGCTGGAGGAGCGAGTTCTGGATTGGCAGTCATCTCCAGCCAGCTCCCTCAACAGCTGGTTCTCAGCAGCCCCCAACTGGGCGGAGTTGGTGTTGCCTGCCCTGCAGTATCTTTCAGGAGAAAGCCGAGGTAATGCACCTTTGTGTGTGTGTGTGTGGGGGGGAGGGGGTGTACTGTATTTCTTCCTTTGTCTAAATCTTAAAATAAGCAGCTACTGTGCTCATTGGGTGCGTTGTGCTTTATCTCCTGCCACACTGGGACACGCTCAGAGGCTCTCTCTGAGCTCAGAGGTGCAGGCTGTTTGTTCTGTGTTTAGCACTCTCTGACCATGTGGCTTGTTCATACAATCTATTTTGTAGCTGTTCCTTCCAGTTTCTCTCCATTTGTTGAATTCAAAGAGAAAACCCAGCAGTGGAAATTGCTTGGTAAGTAATTCTTATCACCTGCCCCTCTCATTCCCTCTCACAAGTTACTTCAGTCTTCCAGTCAGAACATGGGCAAAACAGGTAATGTCAGACCTTTTGTGGCTCTGTGAAGGAACTCTTGTTGTTACTAGGAATTGAACCCAGGGGTATCCTACCTTCAAGCTATACCCTCTCTCCTCCCTTCCTTCCTTTCCTTCCTTCCTTCCTTCCTTTTTTCTTGTGCTGGGGATTGAACCCAGGGGCATTCTACCTCTGAGCTACATCCCCAGCCCATTTTATCCTATTTATTTTGAAACAGGGTCTCACTAAGTTTCAGATGGCTTCACTAGGTAGCCAAGCTGGCCCCAAATCTGCAATCCTCCTGGGACGTAGGAGTGTTGGGATTACAAGTTTGTGCCATGATGCCTGGTTGCTCTCTTCTTACTTTTATTTTGACATAGAGCCTTGTTAACCTTGGGATTGCCCTCTAACTTGCACTTCTCTTGTCTCTGCCTCTTGAATACTGAGATTACAAGCATGTGCCACCACGCCCAACCTCCCTTGTACTCTTAAAGTGTGGATTTTATCACAACCCCAATTGGACCTTGGCTCACCAAGGCTGAAGTGGGATGGTCCTTTTACTATGATATGGTTTGGTGATGGCTGCATTGAGGTCTGCAGAGACATTTTTTAATAGCATCAGCATTTATGTTGATAATGCTAATGATTTGGGATTAATTCATAATAGAGTTTTCTTTTTTTTTTTTGTGGTACTGGGGGTGGAACCTAGAGGCCCTTCTACCTCTGGGCTATACTCCCAGACCTATTTTATATTTTATTTGGAAACAGGGTCTCACTAAGTTGCCAAGAGCCTCACTAAGGCTGGCTTTGAACCTGTGCAATCCTCCTGCCTCAGCCTCCCAAGCGCTGGGATTACAAACGTGCGCCACCGCACCCGGCTCTAGAGTTTTCTTTTAATACTAAAAATGAGCTTTGCTCTTGAGGATATTGTGTAGTGAGCTGTATGACTGGCCCAAATAAGCTTTTAAGAAAAAAGATCCTTGTTTTTGTTTTGTTTGCTAAAGTCCTGCTTAGTGTGTCAGTTGCCATAACATGCTCCTGAAGAAGCCCGGTGGCTGTTACCTCATGATGGTGATAATTGGGTAACTCAACATTGTTTTTCTTCTGAAATTCTCAAGTGTAGAACCCGTGGGTACAGGCCCAACTGTATATAGTTGCTTAAGGAGAGAGAGGATTTAGAGGGCTGAGGACTAAGCCTTGGGAAAACTCCTCACTTGGCAGCTAGTACAGCACATGTGGAGAGGAGGTGGCGCCAGAGATGGGAGGAGACCCTGCAGGTTGACTCAGAGTAGAAGGGCTGGGGAGTTGAGAGAGATTGCTGGCCTCTATTGTTCTGGTAAGAGTGACTCCTTGCAGTGATGGGGACTGAGGGCTGTGGGCCAGAGGTGGCTCACAATGCCAGCAGGCACAGTGGCTATCCTGCTGGATTTCTTACAGGATAGGTAGTAAGTATGCATACTGTGTGCTAGCTGCTTTTGTTGCTACCACACAGCTCTGTCCTTAGAATGCAGAACAGCCAGAGAGAAGATAAAATGAACAGGGAACAGGTAGGGTATATTTTATAAAACTTGACAAGAGCAGGTGACTGGTTTCCTGCCCCTTGATGTATGCCATAGAACTCTGTATAGTGAATCTAAAATCTAAATAGCTTTGTGTGTGTATGTGTGTGTGTGTGTGTGGGGGGGTACTGGGGGTGGAACCCGGGAATATTCTACCTCTGAGCTACACCCCCAGCCCTATTTTTTAGTCTTAATTTTGAAACAGAGTCTCACTGAGTTGCGAAGGGCCCCATAAGTAGCTGAGGTTGTCCACAAACCTCGATCCTCCAGTCTCTGCCTCCTGAATGCTGGGATTACAAGCGTGTACCACCATGCCCGGCTCTAAATAGCTCTTTCTAGAAATTGGGGAGGGAATAGAAGAGGGGACTTATGGCCAAGAGAGGAGTTTTTTTTTTTTTAAGTGGGAGAAAACTTAGATGGGTATTAAGTGTTGATGGGAAGGAAACTATGGAGAGAAGGAGAGGTCTGCAGAGACATTTTTTAATAGCATCAGCATTTATGTTGATAATGCTAATGATTTGGGATTAATTCATAATAGAGTTTTCTTTTTTTTGTGGTACTGGGGGTGGAACCTAGAGGCCCTTCTACCTCTGGGCTATACTCCCAAACCTATTTTATACTTTATTTGGAGACAGGGTCTCACTAAGTTGCTGAGAGCCTCACTCAGTAGCTGAGGCTGGCTTTGAACCTGTGAATCCTCCTGCCTCAGCCTCCCGAGCATGGGGTTACAAGCATGCGCCACCATGCCCGGCTCTTGAACCCACATTCCTCCTATCAGCTTCCCAAGTTCTGAGATTACAGGTGCGCAACCATGTCCAGCATTATTTGGCACTCTGGCTGTTCATGCAGCCCTCAGCTGCTTGATTTGAAGCATGCAGAATGTGGATAGTTACAGAATTTGAGTTTTAGTAAGAGGAAATGTTTCAAAGATCAAAGGGCAGAGGTGAAAGCATTACTTTGTTGAGAAGCATGTTATTCAAATGGTGGGATTGGAATCTGCTGAATTAGGAGAAAAGAGGGATGGGTGGGGGCTAATGGGAGCTGAGAAATAGAGGTGTCAGTGGACCAGCTGTTCTGCTGGGTCAAAGCAAAGCTTTGATGGTAGTCAGTACGCAAGGAGAAGTTCAAGTGATTGTGGCCAGAAAGCAGAATGTAGGTTTATTTTTATTTTATTTTATTTTATTTTATTTTATTTTATTTTATTTTATTTTATTTTGATGGCACTAGGGGTAGGACCCAGGGGCTTTCTACCTCTGGGCTATACTCCCAGACCTATTTTATATTTTATTTGGAAACAAGGTCTCACTAAGTTGCTGAGAGCCTCACTAAGTAGCTGAGGCTGGCTTCGAACCTGTGCAATCCTCCTGTCTCAGCCTCCCAAGCGCTGGGATTACAAGTGTGCGCCACCACGCCTGGCCTAGAATGTAAGTTTTTAACCATGGCCGCGTGCTAGTTCATCAAGGAACTTTTTAAAAACACTGATGCCTGGGCAGGGGTTTGGGCTAATTGCTTGGGATGGGGTCTGAGCCTTGGTATTTTCAGAAGTTCCCTGTCTGTCTGAAGGGCAGCCAGGGTTGAGAAATATAGCCTAGGATTTTGAAGATAGGCCAGTTTTGGGTAATGGCAGAGTGCAGTTGTGCTGTAAGAGTGAGTGCTGGGCTGGAGTAGAGGGAAGGCGTGACTGGGGCCATCATTGAGGTTAGGCTATTGGATGGGCTGTCCATGTGGATATGGGGTGATGGGAAAAGTGGAGTCACGAGGGAAGATGAGCCCTGTGAGGAGTGATTGGGTACGTTAACCGTAGGAGCAGAGAGCAGTAGCATGCCTTTTTCTTTTCTTTGGTGGCACTAGAAATTGAATCCAGAGGCACTCTGTCTTTGAGCTGCACACCTAGCCCCTTTAAATTTTTATTTTGTTTGTTTTGAAACTGGATCTCACTAGGTTGATGAGTCTTCCTTCTTTTCTGAGGTTGGTCTTGAACTGGCAACCTCAGCCTACTAGAATTACAGTTATGCACCACCAACCTGTCTTGCACTGTTGTGATGGGTGATGAGTGATGTCGAGTATAGAAATGAGAAATGTCTGTTGAGGTCTTTTGTTGTTTTGTGTGTGGGGGAGTACTGGAACTGAATCCAGTCACATTCTACCTCTGACCTATACCACAAGCCCCATTTTACCATTTTATTTTATTTTATTTTTATTTTTATTTTTTTGTGGTACTGGGGACTGAACCCAAAGACATTCTACTCTTAAGCTACACCTTCCAGCCTGATAATATTTCTTATTTGAAAACAAGGTCTTGCTAGGTTGCTGAAAGCTTCACCAAGTTGCTGAGGCTATTTTGAAACCCGTGATCTTCCTGTCTCCACCTCCCAAGTACTGGGATTACAGGTATGTGCCACCGCACCTGGCTCTTATTTATTTTGAAACAGTGTCTCACTAAGTTGTGGAGGGCCTCAGGAGTTGCTGAGGCTGGCCACAAACCTGTGATCCTCCGGTCTCAGCCTCCCAGGTACTGGGATTACAAGGGTAATCCCAGCTAATTAGCCAGGTAAAGCCTGGCTAATTTCATTCTTTTAATGTGATCTCCAGTTTCCTCAACACAATTATTTACATAACCTCTTTCTCATTGTATGTATTTGACCTCCTAAAAAATGAATTCACAGTGTATGTGTGGGTTTGTTTCTTGACTCTGTATTTGGAACAGGCTTTTGTTTTTATTTTTATTTTTCTAGAATAATTGGGAGAAATGTCTGGGACCAGCTATGGGGTAAAGGAGGAATTTACTTCTTCCTCCTGATCCTGTGGATGTAGCTAAGAGAGTGAACTGACTCAGTGTCTGCAGGGCTGGGATCAAGGGAGGGCAGATCTCACGTCAAACAGGAGTAGAGGGCGTGTTGGGAGAAGACTAGGCTATAGGGGAATTGCTGGTTGTGCAGTAGCGTTTCTAGAAGGCACAGAGACAGGTAGAAGAGTAGTCTGGGAATAAGAACTTGGGTTCCTGTGGGGGTGGCATTGGTGGTATCCTGTGTTGACTAGTGAAGACAAGGATGAGTGTCCCGAGGAGCGCGTTCTCAATGGCCTCTTTGGGAAATGTAGCTCTTGAGCTGACCTAGGATATGCTGATACCATGGTAACTTCTAACCTGGGCAAGAGATTTAGTTACCATGTGTGCCAAGAGCCACGGCTGGAGTCTGAACAGAGTGGCATGTGAGGAGGGCATGGAGTGTTTTTCTCTTTCTAGGCAGGTGAGGGGGAGTTGAGTTTTTTTGCCTAGGGGATGACTTGCTGCTTCTTGCCAGCATGTGGAATACCTCTGTGCCCCACTTCTCTCATCCTTGGTGTGTGTTGCCCTGACAGCCTTTGTACACCTGCCACTTTTAGAAGTGGTTTCATTTAATAGGTGTTCTGTCCTCGCTTGACTAAACTCCAGGAGGGCAGAGACTGTGTTCCCTAAATGACCACAGCTGCTTCACATGCAGCAACAGGCACACAGTGGCTGCTCAGCAGACTAGTGAAAGAATGGTCTGCAGAGGCGGCGACGTCAGCGGAGGTCCAAGGGTGAGCGGAGGGGCTTTGTATATGCAAAGGGCCCTTGCCCTCCTGATTGCAGTCTCTCCTGGCATAGATAGCAGATGAAGAGAAAGTGTGGTTCTGAGTAACAATGTAGATCTTTTTTTTTGTCCCTCCCCCCGCCCCCCCCCCCCTTTACAGGTCAGTCCCAAGATAATGAAAAAGAATTAGCTGCACTCTTCCAGCTATGGCTAGAGACCAAAGATCAGGCCTTCTGTAAGGTATGGTGTTCTAAAATATCAACTCTTTGCTTGCTGGGTTTCCAGAGCTCTCAAATTATCAAAAATTCTTTAGTCTGTTCATCTATTAATATGATATTTTTCTCCAACAGGAAAATGAAGACAGCTCAGATGGCACGACACCTGTCCCTCGAGTGTGAGTATAATACTCTAGTGATGGGTAGTCTCTCATGAAATTGCCGTGTTATATCTTAGTTGTAAGAGCTATATTTGAGGTCCTAGGAATCCACTGATTTTTACCTGTCTCAGCATACCTGCAGAGGGCAGTATATACTCACCAGTAGGAATGGCTCCCTTGGAAGGCATTCTTGACTGGGAGGGTTGGGGAAGGGGTTTGTGCAATAGAGTCTGTGAGAGGACCTGCTGTACCTTGTAGGTAGGCGCTCCTTGGGATTTCTTCTAGAATGATCATCGAATCCTACTTCGTCATTTCTATTATAAAGAAATTAGATTATGAGGTACCATGACTTGCTGGAGGTTAGGAATCGGACTCTCACTTGAATTTATAGCCCTTAACTTCTAGTCTTGACCTCTTTTTATCATAGTGTTTCATGTTGCACTTTTTTGTCTGGTGTGGTTTGGCAGTTAGATTTTTAAAAATTTTAAGTTTTTTACTTTTTTTGCAGTCCTGGGTATTGAATCTAGGGGCATTCTACCTCCGAGCTATACCCCAAGCCCTGTTTGTTTGTTTGTTTGTTTGTTTGTTTGTTTGTTTAGGAAAGGGTCTCACTAAGTTGCAGAGTGTCTCACTAAGTAGCTGAGGCTGGCTGTGAACTTGCAATCTTCCTGTCTTCGCCTCCCAGTGTTTAAATTTTTATGTACTGGGGATTGAACCCAGGGGCACTTTATCTCTGCTCTAGTATCCTCAGCCCCATTTTATTTTTTATTTTGAAACAGTTTTAGTAGGTTGCTGAGGCTACTCTCAAGCTGTGATCTTCCTGTCTCATCCTCCCAAGTACTGGGATTACAGTTGTGTACCACTATGCCTGGCTTGCATTTAGATTTTTTTTATTATTTTGCAGTACCAAGGATTGAACTCAGGTCCTTATGGATGCTAGGCACGCTTATTATTGAGCCTTGCTCCCAGCCTCCACAATCAGATTATTAAACTCCAGCAGAGGTCCAAGCTAAATGTGTCATATGTGTGGGCTCACATAATAGGGGTGTGGAACTCAAGTTCTATGTAGTTTCTTTGGGAAGCAGGAAAAAACAACCATATCATCTAACACACTCACTGTCCTTACTTTTCTAAGGCTGAATATGTTGTTATGCTCAGGTTGAGCCTGGCAGCAGAACTCAAAACAGTAGGTAAAAACATCAGCCTCTTTTCCATATCCCCAATGCTTTCTTAAATTTGTAAGAATCAAGTCATTTTGGAATTGCTAATAGGAGTTATACAATAGGAGCTAGAAAGGGGATTTTTGCAGGAGTCATGTACTTCTGAGGGATCTAGGCATGGTAGCACATGCCTATAATCTCAGAACTTGGGTGTCTGAGATGGGAGGATTACAGGTTTGAAGCCAGCCAGTCCCTGGCTGAAGGTTTGAAGCCAACCTAGACCCTGTTCCCAAATAAAATATAAAAGTGGTCTGAGGATGTTTGGAGGTAGAATTCTAGCCCCTGGGTTCAATCCCTTCACGCAACACACACACACACACACACACACACACACACACACACACACACCCTGAGGGGACATTTTTTCATATTGCAAAAGAGAATGGTACCAGGTGCTTAAGGAGGGCAATGAGTCTGTGACCCACCTGCTTGTGCTCAGAGTTGAGACAAAATTCTTTATGTTCCAGAAGAACTGACTATGTGGTGCGGCCCAGCACAGGGGAGGAAAAACGGGTGTTTCAGGAGCAGGTAAGAAATACCTAGAAGCCACCACCTCTGCCTCCCTGAGGGTGGTGCCCAGAGAAGCACTGACCCACCTCTCCTTGAGCGCACCTCCTCAGAGGAAATGCAACCTTTACCTGAGGTACCCTGTTGGCTGGTGTTTACTTTCTAGGGAAGAATGATGTGAGGAAAGCTGATGATTACTGATTTCATCAACAAAATAGCAAAGTGTGGTTTACTTTCTTGTCCTTTGCTGAATGATGAGCTCGGAGGACTGTCCTTTTCTCACTGTGGTTGGCTCATCTCCCTACCGGAATTACCTGTCTCCTCCTTATCTTAATCTCTCAATGCGGCTCCCTGATGGTCAAGGCAGTCTAGAGAGAACCCCACTGACTGACTCAGGAGCCTTCCTCCTTTTCTCTGGGTAGGAGCGGTACAGATACAGCCAACCCCATAAGGCATTCACCTTCCGCATGCACGGCTTTGAGTCTGTGGTGGGGCCAGTGAAGGGCGTATTTGACAAGGAGACCTCGCTCAACAAGGCTCGAGAACACTCCCTGCTGCGCTCTGACCGGCCTGCCTATGTCACCATCCTGTCTCTTGGTATGTGGTGTATACTCATTAGCAGGGCTTTGTTTTTTCACCCTGAAGCTTATTTATTTTTTAACCTCAAGTGAGCTCTGTCTTTTCTGCCTCTCTGTTATCAACCCTCTCCCCACACACAGCTCCCTCTTCCACCCATAGGTGGCTTTGGGGGTCAGGCATTTGAAACTTTGTAGTTTGAGAGATGAAGGAGGTATTCTGCCTTGAGAGATCAGTGCCATGAAACAGTATTTTTTTCTGAAGTCACACTGTATTTATGTTCATTCATGAGTTGCTCACAGGCCAGCTCAGTAAGTCAAGTAATGAAATTTGCTTTCTTAAAAAAACTTTTGTAATTAGATATGGTGGTACTCACCTATAATCCCAGTACTAGGGAGACTGAGACAGGAGGATCACAGGTTCCGAGGACAGCCTCAGCAAGTAGTGATACTAATCATCAACCTAGCAAGACACTGTCAAGTAAGAAATCACATTGGGGGTGTAGGTCAGAGGCAGGATGTTTCTGGGTTCAGTCTCCAGTACCAAACAAAATTTTTTTTTGTACCATGTGGACCCCTTCTCAGAATGATGTTAATTTTTTATTTTATTTATTTTTGGTGATACTGGGAGGGGTGCATTCTACCTCTGAGTTACATCATCCCCAGCCTTTTTTTTCCCCCTAGTACTGGGGATTGAACCCAGGGGTATTCCACCTCTGAGCTATACCCCAGCCATTTTTTTTTTTTTTTTTTTTTTTGTATTCTTTACTTTGAAACAGGGTCTCACTAAGTAGCTGAGGCTGGCCACAAACCCACAATCCTCCTGTCCCAGCCTCCCAAGCACTGGGATTACAAGCATGAGCTACCATGCCCGGCTCTCCAGCCCAATTTTTATTTTTTGTTTTGAAACAAATTTTTCTAGGTTGCTAACAGTCTCACTGTTTGCTGAGGCTGTCCTTGAACCTGTGATTCTTCTGTCTCAGCTTCCTAAGTACAGGGAATACAGGTGTGCACCAACATGCTTAGGAGAATGATACTAATTCTTAATATATAAAGTAAAGTCTTTAGGGTTAACAGAAGAAGCTACTCATGTTGAAGAAGCTATCAACACTTGTAAAACATGGAAGTATTTTTTTTCTGTTACAGAACTGCCAATATTTGGTCTCTGAGCTTTGTTCATAATTGAAGGAAATAATAAATTTCAGTGAAAGGCAATTTTCTTATCTGAGTTTGTAGACTCACTGAGTTCCTAGGTATCAGTGAACCTTCATTTCCACTTGTAAATGTGAAAATATGTAGGAAACACCAGTGGCAACGCTGCCAGCCGCCAGGGGGCGGTGTGCACCTGATGCAGAGTCAAGCTGCTTGAGAGGCACTGACCCCAGGGAGGGCACCCAGCAGAGCAGGTCAGGAATGACGTTGCTCCTCAGCAGAGCCCTGCTTGACTCCTGCCTGGGCTTTTGGTTTTCTGATACCATCAGTTCGGGATGCTGCAGCTCGGCTGCCTAATGGAGAAGGCACACGTGCAGAGATCTGTGAACTGCTCAAGGACTCCCAATTTCTTGCACCAGATGTCACTAGCACTCAGGTAAGTTGGAGAAACAGCCTTGTCTACTTTCTTAACAGAATAGATCTAAGAAGGCGTATTAAGCCAGGTGCAGTGGTACATGCCTGTAATCCTAGTACTTGGGAAGCTGAGACAGGAGGATCATAGGTATGAGGCCGCCTCAGCCACTTAGCAAGACCCTGTTTCAATATTTAAGAAAAGGAGGAGTTGGGGATGTAGCTCTGATGTAGAGTACTCCATGGATTCAACCTCCAGTAATAGGAAGGAAAGGAGGGAGAGAAAAGGAAGGAAATCACTTTTCAGTTTTTTTCACATTGGAAATGTAAGCACTCTACCACTGAACCACACTCTCCAGTTCCTAACATAAATTAAAACTGAAATGAGGAAAACCAGGCTCAGTGGGCCATACTTATAATTGCAACTAATAGAGAGTCTGAGGTGGGAGGATTGTGAATTCAAGGCCGTTCTGGGCAGCCTACTGAGAGCCTGTCCCAAAACAAACCCATATTTGAATGAAGAAGGGGAAAAAAGATATTTTGGAAAACGCAGAGTGAGGACCAAAAGCCCTTGTGGCCAGTGAAACACATTTTGATCTCCTGTGCTGGGAGTTGAACCCTGGGCCCGAGGGTGCTAGACAGGCGCTGTGCTGCTGAGTTTACATCCCTAGCTAGTGATGCAGTCAGGCGGTATGCTTTACTTGTGCTTATTGTAAAGGAAAAGCTGCTACAGTCACGAGCTCACAGCATCCTTACAGTGAAAACATCACTGGGAATGTTACAGCATTTTTTTCCTTCTCCCAAGTGACTTGGTGAGGCATCGGGAAGACACAGTTGGGCTGAGCGATCATCTGTTCATCAGCTGTGAATCATAGCTTGTGATAGTGATTTTTCTCTAGATTCCAGGTAACTTCTGTTGTCTGGGTCTGACTGGGCCCTTCCTTCCCTTTGCTCTGTTTTTAGGTGAACACAGTAGTGAGTGGTGCCCTGGATCGGCTACATTATGAGAAAGACCCTTGTGTAAAATATGATATTGGACGAAAGCTGTGGATCTACCTACATCGTGACCGAAGCGAGGAAGAGTTTGGTGCGTGAGGCCTGGGCCACATGCTCTACTACACCAAGGATGCTTCTAGTTTTATGTCCCAAGTTGTATTTTTCTTGTCATTGGCATTCAGGCAGAACAGAATTATGTAGGCAGGATACAGTCACCAGGGAGGCCTTGGCGTTTAGTAAGCTCCCCCAACCCCCTTAGTATGCTAAAGTCCAACTCTTGCTGAAGCCTACCACTCTTATTTACAGAGCGAATACACCAAGCACAAGCAGCTGCAGCAAAAGCCAGAAAAGCCCTTCAGCAAAAACCCAAGCCCCCATCCAAGGTGGTAAGTGCCTCATGAGGGCGTCTTCCTTGGGGACCTTGGGGGGGAGGAGCTGGGCATAGTGCCGGGCCTTCACCTGACTGTCAGGAGCCCCAGGGCCTGTGCCTTCCTCTGTGGCACCATCCTGACACCTGTAGTGAATTCCCCTTTTTCTTCCTTTCTAGAAATCCAATAGCAAGGAGAGCTCCCTGAAGGTCCTCAGCAGTGGCCCTTCGGAGCAGAGCCAGATGAGCCTCAGTGACTCCAGTATGCCCCCCACCCCGGTCACGCCTGTAACCCCCACCACGCCTGCGTTGCCTACCACTCCCATTTCCCCTCCACCTGTGTCCTCAGTGAACAAAAGTGGCCCTTCCACTGTCTCAGAACCAGCTAAGACTAGCTCAGGGTAAGTGCCTCCATTTCTTTTCTAGCTTTTCCTCGCCAAAATCCATTTATGTGTGTCCTGTGTTTGTTTGTTTCGGTGGGGGGAGGGCAGCTGGAGGATGAACCCAGAGTGCTTTACCTCTGATTTACATCCCAACCCTTTTTAAAAATTTTACTTTGAGATAGGCCTGGCTAAGTTGCCCAAGCAGGCCTTGAACTTGTGATCTTCCAGCCTCAGCCACCCAGGTAGCTGGGATTACAAGTGTGCACCACCATGCTGGCTGGCCTAAATATTTTTTGTTTTTCTGATTCATAGGGTTCTTCTGGTGTCCTCACCAACAATGCCACAGCTAGGAACGATGCTTTCTCCAGCTTCCAGCCAGACTCCTCCCAGCTCACAGGCTACTGCCCGGGTTGTGAACCACTCAGGCTCCACTGGACTGCCCCAGGTGCGGGTGGTTGCCCAGTCCAGCCTTTCTGCTGTCCCCCAGCAGTCAGCAGGGCCAGCACAGACACTGCCACCGATGTCAGCAGGACCACAGATCCGGGTGCCAGCCACTGCCACACAAACCAAAGTAGTGCCCCAGGTAAACAGTGAAGCTGCAGGTCTTTGGGAAAGAGGGGTGCTGACTGCAAGGAAGGCTGATGAGTCAGAAGAAAGAGCCTGCAGAAGGACAGGTCATAGATTGTTGCTATTATATATTTACTCATTTAAAGTTCAAAGCTGCCGGGCGTAGTGGCGCACACTTGTAATCCCAGTACTTGGGAAGCTGAGACAGGAGGATCACACAGGTTCGAAGCCAGCCTCAACTACTTAGTGAGGCTCTCAGCAACTCATTGAGACTCTATTTTCAAATAAATATAAAATAGGTCGGGGTATAGCCCAGTAGTAGAAGGCCCCTGGGTTCTATCCCCAGTATTACCAAAATAATAATAATAATAATAATAATAATAATAATAATAATAATAATAAAGTTTAAAGATTTTTTTTGCAGTATTGGGAATTGAACCCAGGGCATTCTACCTCTAAGCTACATTCCTAGCCCTATTTTTTTATTCTTTATTTTGAAACAGGGTCTTACTAAAATGTAGAGGCTTCACTAAGTAACTGAGGCTGGCCTTGAACCTGTGATCCTCCTGTTTCAGCTTCTCAAGTATTGGGATTATAAGCATGTTAGAAATCAGACCTTCAGTGTTTAGTGTTTAGTAATTTGCCCAGGATATGAACATTAGGATCCTGGTAGAGGTAGGATATAAATCTAGATTTCCTGACTCTGAATCCTAGACTTCTTCATTGTGCCTAAGCCATGTGTCTTAGCTATACCATGGTTTTGCTGTTTGATTTTAGGGACGATCCTTATTCTCTTTGCTTCAGTTTATTTTATTGTATTCAAAGTGAGTAGAATGTATTTGTTCTTAGTGTGTAGTAATAAAATGGGATATTCAGTGTGAAGATACTCTGAAAATAAAGATGTTCTAGGCAAGTATAAGAAAATGACAGGGTCCATTTCAGAGAATGATGAGCCTTAAGCCCTGTGCAGGTAGCAGTACTTTCAGGTAAACCTTTGGGTGGTAACCAGTTTGAGGAGACCCATCGCATGGTCTTACTGAGCTCTCAACCTCATACCTTGCACTAGGCAGTTATGGCCACGGTTCCAGTCAAGACACAGACTGCGGCGGCCACTGTGCAGCGGCCTGGCCCCGGGCAGACAGGGCTTACAGTGACGAGTCTTCCTGCGGCAGCCAGTCCTGTGAGTAAGCCAGCCACGAGTTCTCCTGGGAGCTCGGCTCCAAGTGCCTCTACAACTGCCGTCATTCAAAATGTCACAGGACAGAACATCATCAAGCAGGTAGGCGGAACTCTGCAGGCAGGTTGACTCTTGTCCTCAAGCGAAGGACCACTGGGATGGGAGGTTCCCGAACAGACTGTGTGCCTTTGGAAGAAAGACCTGTCATCTTTGGCCCCTAGTGTATAGGTACTTCAGATGTGAGTTCCCACCCAAGGCCTTGCAACCTTTATGGTTACCAAAAATCTCTTCTTTTTCTTTCGATGTAATTCAGCTTTCAGTATTTGAATTTCTGCTTTTAGAGTAGACTCTCCATGAATTCCTGTGGTCATATTTTAATTTGCTTTTTAGTTTACGAAAGGTAGAATCTATATGTAATTTCTTGGTTGTGAATATAGAAGGATAATCATTTCACTTCAAAGAACCTTGAGACAGGTTAGCAACTGAAAGGGGTGCATCCTCTGCGCCCGCACTGCACTGTCTCAGCAGTGTGGGGTAGCCACTTCCAAAATCCCCATCTTATAGAGGAAGCTGAAGTAACCTTTTCATTCAGCAGTTGTCTGTTGTGTGAGGTGGGCGCTGTGCTAAGGATTGGTGATATAGTGACCTATTAAACAAACTAAACTCCTGCGTTCGTGGAACTCAAGATTCTAATAGGGCTAGGAGACCAGTAACTAATTCAGTGTTACACAGTAGGAAAAGCTGTGAGGGTCAGTAGACAGAGAAGAGGTGGAGAATGGTAGTGTGCTATTTTAGCTAGGACAATGGAAGATGGCCTCTCTGAGGTGACATTTGAGAAAGATTAATGTGCCATGATTATGGTGGTCACTGGGAGGTAAAGCAGTCTGGGCCTGGGTATGGAAAGTGAAGGAGTTTTGTGCCAAGAATATATTTGAAGAACAATAAGGAAACTTTTCTGGCTCGAGCTTATTAGTGAGCAAGCCTTTGTATTGGAAGATGAGGGTGGGAGAAGTAGCCATTGATTAGATTATGTTGGGCTTGAGTTTTAGATTAAACACAATAGGAAACTGCTGGTAGACTGTGGGCCAGGGTAATTTGATGGGTTTCCCCTGGCTGTGTTGGGTCCAGTGAACTTGGAGAACAAGAACGGGGGCAGTTGTGGCAGCCCAAGTGGGGTAACTTGGAGATGGCGAGAAGTTGCGAGTCTAGGGCCACTGGGTTTACTGGTGGCTTTAGTATGAGGCTGAGAAATGGGGGAGAATGACCTTGTGGGCTTTGGCTAGAGGGACTGGGGAGGGGGTGGCATTATTTACCCTGGTGGAAGAAAATTGAGGCGTGGGGACAGATGGATAGAGAAATGTGCTTAGGTGGGAGGAAGCAATACCTCTGTCAGGATGGCGAAGGTATGCGCGTCTATTGAGACATAACTGGGTCCGGGGGACTGGGGCTTTTTGAGAATGGGTTCAAAAGAATGTAAGATAGGGAAGTAGAAACAATGAGTGTAGGAGTACAGGTAATTTTTAGAGGAATTTTGCTTCTGAAGAGTTCAGAGAACCAGGCTAAAGTGGAATGTGTCACAGGAGCCAGTTGGCCTTCTGTGGAGTTGCCACGTGCACCCAGGGAGCCTGGCTACGCGCGTGTGCTTCAGCCCCCTTGCTGCTGTCCAAGTGGAGGTGGCTCAGCTATAAGTAGACACAGTGTTTGAGACAGATGGGGAAATATGAATATATACCAGTGGCAATTATGTTGGGTAGTGATGATAGCACTGAGATTATTATTATGTATATTTTTTTAGTTCAGAAAGTTTTTTTCTAGGTTGGAGATGTCTACTTCGGTTTGATCAGTAACACGGTCACTTGTGAATTTACTATAAACTATTCTAATTTCTGGGGCTGGTGGTATAGACACAGCTCAGTGGTGAGGTCCTCAGTTTAAACTCCAGCATCTCCCCCTCCCAATGAAATTCCACTTCTCTCTTCCCTTCTTCCCCAAAGCAGGGAAGGATAGATAAAACAAAAGTGACTCCATTTATTTTTGAAGCTGGGTAAAGAGTGGTGTGGGTATGGTATTATATTCTTCTTTACTTTTGTGTATATTTCAAAATATAAAGTTAAAAATATATGAAACATACTTTCATGAAATGGAAGTTTTCCTGATTCTTCTGGGCGACCAGCTTAGCACCGTGAATCCCTTCATCAGTGCTGCGTCTCTCCCATCCAGGTGGCCATCACCGGACAGCTTGGTGTGAAGGCCCAGACAGGCAACAGCATTCCACTCACAGCCACAAACTTCCGTATCCAGGGCAAGGACGTGCTGCGACTGCCACCTTCTTCCATCACCACAGATGCCAAGGGCCAGACAGTTCTGAGAATCACTCCAGACATGATGGCCACATTGGCCAAATCCCAGGTCACCACAGTCAAGCTGACCCAGGATCTCTTTGGGACAGGAAGTGGTACTGCAGGCAAAGGCATCTCCGCTACCTTACATGTCACTTCCAATCCAGTTCATGCCGCTGACAGTCCTGCCAAGGCCAGTTCAGCCAACACCCCTTCGTCTGCAGGTGCCACTGTGGTCAAAGTGACTCCTGACCTCAAGCCAACTGAGGCCTCCAGCTCTGCTTTTCGCTTGATGCCAGCTCTTGGTGTGAGTGTGGCAGATCAGAAGGGGAAAAACACTGTGGCCTCTTCGGAAGCAAAACCAGCTGCCACCATCCGCATCGTACAGGGACTGGGAGTGATGCCTCCCAAAGCAGGCCAGACCATCACTGTGGCCGCCCATGCCAAGCAAGGGGCCTCAGTAGCCAGTGGGTCAGGAACTGTTCATTCATCAGCAGTATCTTTGCCCAGTATGAACGCTGCTGTGTCCAAGACTGTGGCTGTGGCTTCTGGGGCCGCAAGCACGCCCATCAGCATCGGGACAGGAGCTCCCACTGTGCGGCAGGTCCCTGTCAGCACCACGGTTGTGTCCACGTCCCAGACTGTGAGTAACATCTGTGGTAAAGAGTAGGCCCCTGCTGAGGAAACTTCTTCAGGTTATTTACCTCCCTCTCCTGCAGGAGACGCCCTAAAAACTAGGAAACTTCTTCATAGGAGTGGAAGTCCTGACCAAACAGATTTATTTACTAATAGACTTTTTTTGTTTTCTTTTGAAACACAGTTTACAAACGTGTAGTATGGTCGAGTGTGGTGGTGCACGCTTGTAATCCCCACGCTTGGGAGGCTGAGACAGGAGGACCGCACAGGTTCAAAGCCAGCCTCAGCTACTTAGTGAGGCTCTCAGCAACTTAGTGAGACCCTGTTTTTTCAAATAAAGCATAAAATAGGTCTAGAAGTATATCCTGTAGGTAGAAATACCCTGTGTTCTACCACTAGTAACACACACACACACAATTGTAGTATGTGCATATATTCTTGTAAAATATTACATTCTTATAAAATATTACATTCTTTTAATTAAAGAACAGTGCCAATAATACAGAGTAAAATATTTCTTTTACACTCCTCCAGTTCTTTCTTCATGAGAATTGATTATTGTACATGTATACATTAGTTAAGGAAAAACACACAAAAAAGCAAACCTAAGAGAGCCTTTATATATCATTCTGTGATTTGCCGTTTTTTGTTTTGTTTTGTTAAATGTCACATTCAGCGCAGCTCTGGCTCCCTGCAGTTAAAAGTTTCAGGGATCATCCTAAGCCCTACGTGGGTGCCAATTGTGTCCTTTTACATCCATAGGATTCTTTTAAAGAAACTTTCCACTCTTCTCATAGCCACAGTGAAAGCTTTTGTACATGTATTCGAACATGGATTTCTGAAGCAGAGAGTGCGAGGAGGAGCCATCAAGGTGCACATAATGGAAACCTTTGCACTCCAGTTGTGTCTCAGAAAGGCCCCTGGAGGTCGTGTTCCCATCAGCACGTCTTCCCTTCCCCCGACCCCAGTCAGTACCCTTGGTTCAAGCCAAGAGTCTTTTTAACTTGTGCTCCTGTCCTACTCATGGAAAGGGAGTTCTTTTTCAGCTTTTTTTCCTGGTCACTGAGTGAGATTGGCACTTGCTCTCTAGTGGTGAATAACACGTGTCCAGTTTTGAGGGGGGAGGACTTTTCATTTGATCTGATGTGGCCTTTAAGTCTTTTTTTTGTTTGTTTGTTTGGTTTTTTTTTTTGTGTGTGTGTGGTGTTCAGGGCCTTGTACATGCTAAGTAAACCTCTACCACTGAGCTATACCCCCAACCCTGGCCCTTTGTGTATCTGTTTATTTTTTTATTATTTTGTGGTATGGAGATTGAACCCAGAGGCATTCTACTCCCTAGCTACACCTCCAGCCCTTTTTAATTATTTGTTTGTTTTGAACCTGGGTCTCGCTGAGTTACTAAAATGTCACTTAAATTGCTGAGGCTGGTCTTGAACAAACTCCTGTCTCAGAATACTGTGATTAAAGGTGTGTGCCACCACACCTGATCATCCCTGGCCCTGTTTATCTTTTCACGTACAGACAATATTTTCTTCTAGTCTGTCATTTTTCTTGTACTTGGAACCTTCTGCTCAACAGATCTTTATAGTTTCATTTGATTAGATCTATCAGTATTCTATGGCCTCTGGGTTTTGTGCCAGTGCTTCCCTTTTTCCAGGATATAGAGGTACTAACTCTTATTCTCATACAATTTTGAGTTTTTAAACGTATAACTGATAGTCCATTTGAAACAGTTCTGAGTAGCATGAGGTAGGGAATCTCATATTTTTGAATTATTGAAAGTCAATTTGAAATGATTCAGTTATAAACCAGATTTTCATAGAGACTTAGGTATGTTTTTCCGTGTGTACATGTGCTTTCTTTAGCTGCAGAATAAGGACACTGTTCTGGTGAAGTGTGTAATGGAGAATATAAAACATGGCTTCACTTGTGTGTGTGGGGGTAATTGGAGATTGGTTCTAGAGGCATTCTACCTTTGAGCTACACCCCTAGCCTGATTTTATTTCTTATTTGGAAACAGGGTCTCCTTAGCTTGATGAGAGTCTCACTATTTGCTGAGGCTGCCCTTGAACCTGTAACCCTCCTGTCTCAGCCTCCCACGTACTGGGATTACACAGTGCGCCACTATGCCCTGCTACGGCTTCACTTTTCTAAGCAAGCTTCTCAGGAAAAGCTCAGTAATTTCAGATAAAAGCCAGGGTGGTGAAGGAAGGACATACATATCACTAAAACAAAGAAGCCAAGTAGAAACACAAAATAATTTCTTAGGTTTCCATATCACAGAAGGCGAAATGAGGAAGCAAGGAAACCTCACTTACCTTACCTACCCCCCTACCTTCTGGAGTCTTTCATACCCAGGAAGATCCTACCCAGGATCATCTCCCTGTTATACTCAGTCTAGGTAAAGTCACCGGAGAGTATTTGGTGGGGCGGGAAGCAGTGAATGGTGCTTTTTCTTTAATCAGCTGGTTAGAATAGTTTTAGTCACTGAACTGGTGGTCTAAGTGTTTTTAAAAATAACCCATCAGTAAATCCATTTGGAGCCACCATCTCAAGGTATTGTGCCTGTTGACATCTTTAGTTACTCTTTAACAGGCTGCAAATCTTGAGTAACCTGTGGATGTTGGCATGGAGCCTGCAGCGCAGTGCAGTGGGGTGCCTGGCCTCTTTAGAATTAACCTGTGCGGTGAGCCCTTAGAAACACCTGTGTTTTGCCGGGTGTGGGGGCGTGCACGCTTGTAATCCCAGCATTTGGGAGGCTGAGACGGGAGGATCGCAGTGTGTGGCCATTCTCAGATACTTAGGCCCTTTGCAACTCAGTGAGACCCTGTTTCAAAATAAAGAATAAAAAATAGGACTGGGGGGTGTATCTTGAAGGTAGGAAGCCCCTGGGTTCCATTCCCAGTACCGGGGGAAAAAAAAAAAAAATCTGTGTCCTTTTTTCCCCTCATACTGAGGATTGAACTCAGACTACCAGTGTGCTAAATCTCCAGCCCTTTTTATTGTTATTTTAGACAGGATCTCATTAAGTTGCCCATGCTGGCTTCAAACTTGTGATCAACCGCCTCAGCCTCTGGGCCCCTTTTGAATTATTTTTTAAATCAGATTGAATTTGCATGAGATTTTACTGCATGTAAGTTGTATTACTAAACTAGAGGTGTAGTCAGTGGTATAGCACTTGCCTTGAGCATGGCTCCCCCCCCCACCCCATATTAACCAAGCATAGAAACCAAACAGCTTGAGAACAGATGGCGAAGTAACCCTCATACTTTCCAGAAGCCCGTAAGAAGCTTGGCTTTTCCCTTTTTTTTTTTTTTTTAAGGTTCTTGGTACTTATTATCTGAGCAGTTGGGCTTGGTTGAGTGTATGTTCCGTGTCCCCTAACTAACCTCTCTTATCTTGGAGAATCTGTACCGTAGAATGTGACTCATTCTCATCCGCATGCCTGGCTGTTTGTTCCCCTGATCGCCTGATCCCCAGAGAGCTTGCATCCAGTGATGGGGTAGCGGTGCACTTTTTCTATTAACTTTTTTTGTGTGTGTGGTACTGAGGGTGGAACCCAGGAACATTTTTCCACTGATCTACATTTCTTTCCCTGGTTATTTTTATTTGAAACAGGGTCTTACTGAGAGTCTCACTCCATTGCTGAGGCTGTCCTTGAATCTGCGATCCTCCAGGCTCAGCCTCCCAAGTACTGGGTCGCAGCCATGTGTCACCACACGCCTGTCTGTCAGCTCTTGAGCTTCTCTGTCCTTCCTCACGTTTGTTTCACCACACAGCTGCTGTGTGTCCAGCACTGTCATGTGATTGCAGATACCAGACGAGAAAGACTCTCCCGCCAAGGGGCCTAGATAGGACACTGCATAAGTGAACACATGCTTGCCTTCCTATTCAAGTTCAGGTTTTATCCTGAGGAGAGCAGATCTGTAAGGCTGCTGTTCTTTAGGAAGTGTGGACGAGGGTGATACTACCAGTGTCTGAGCCATTTTATATTAGGTCTACCTGGGCCAAACCCCAGGAATTTGGGAGCATTGGGGGTGGGGGCTGGAAGCATCTGTAGTGCTTGCTCCATACTTGTCGACCCTGTGGGTAATGTTTGCTGTTTTTTTTTTTTTTTTTTTTTCTTTCTTCTTACCTCCTGTCCCACAAAAGCCGATTGCTTTATCTCTGCAGGGGAAGCTGCCTACTCGGATCACAGTCCCACTCTCTGTGATTAGCCAGCCAATGAAGGGCAAGAGTGTGGTCACAGCCCCCATCATCAAAGGCAACCTGGGAGCCAAGTGAGTGCTGTTTGGGGTGAATTTGGGTGGAGGTGGAGGGAGGATGTAAGTCTCAGTCATTGTCACAGAAAGAATGGGAGGGTGCCTGGTGTTTCTGAGGCCTCCCTCTGATGTCTCTCATAATGCGCATCGATAATCTTTATTGACCACCTAGTACTGTGGTTAAAGCAAATATCTGTGCTGTCTCCAAGCTTATATTCTAGAGCAGGAGGGGAATAATAATAAAGTAATATGTTGAGTGGTAGGAAAGCAAGGAAGGGGGCCTGAGGTGAGTGTGAGGAACCACCTCCCTTTGACCTTTGGCTCTGAACCCAGGACAGTTGAGAGGGTGGCTCAAACCTGGGATCCTCCCAAGTACTGGGATTATAGGCGTTCACTGCCAGGCCCAACTGTGTGTGTGTGTGTGTGTGTGTGTGTGTGTGGTACTGGGGATGGAACCCAGGGGCTTTCTACCTCCGGGCCATACTCCCAGACCTATTTTATATTTTATTTGGGAACAGGGTCTGACTAAGTTGCCGAGAGCCTCACTTAAGTAGCTAAGGCTGGCTCCGGACCTGTGCGATCCTCCTGTCTCAGCCTCCCAAGCGTGGGGATTACAAGTTTGCCGCGCCACACCTGGCTTTTGTTTTTTATTTTAAGAAATGAGGTCTTGCTAGGTTGCTCAGCCTGGCCCTTGAACTCCTGGATTCAAGCTATCCTCCTGCCTCAGTTTCCCAACTAACTGGGACTTCAGGCATGTGTTACCATGTCTGGCTTGGGAGGGCTTTGTTTTGTCTTTTTTTTTTTTGGTGGTGGTACTGGGGTGGAACCCAGGGACTTTCTACCTCTGGGCTATACTCTCAGACCTATTTTATATTTTATTTGGAAACAGGGTCTCACTAAGTTTCTGAAAGCCTCACTAAGTAGCTGAGGCTGGCTTCAAACCTGCGCGATCCTCCTGTCTCAGCCTCCCAAGTGCGGGGATTATTTTTTTGCTAGGACCACACACCCTTCTGGGTTCTTGTGTTCGTCCCACTGCTCAGGGTGTAGAGCTTAGCCATTTTTATCTGGAGTACCAAGGCTTTCTATGCTCACTCTTTCCTAGCCATGGGAAGTACAAAAACTGGGAAGAAGGGAGGCTCAGTAGCTAGTGTTCTTTTGAACCCAGAAAGCTTGAAAAAAAAATTTTTTTTTTGTGGTACTAGGGATTAAATCTAGAGGCGTTTCTACCTTTGAGCCACATCCCGTGCCATTTTATTTCTTATTTGGAAACAAGATCTTACTAGGTTAATGAGAGTCTTACTACTTGCTGAGGTTGCCTTGAACTTACAATCCTCCTGTTTTAGCCTCCCAAGTACTGGAATTCTAGGCATGCGCCACCATGCCTGGCTAAAGCTTGAAGTTTAAGTGGTATCAGAGCTCCCAGTTCTTTAGGGCAGGCCCTAAATCTAGGCCAAAGATACTACTCCGTAGTTAGGTTAGACCTTCCTTACACATGTGTTTCCTCCACAGCCTGAGCGGCTTGGGCCGCAATATCATCCTCACCACCATGCCAGCAGGTACGAAGCTCATTGCTGGCAATAAGCCTGTTAGTTTCCTCACTGCCCAGCAGTTGCAGCAGCTTCAGCAGCAAGGCCAGGCCACACAGGTAAGGTCCAGGGCAGAGTCCTGGCCACATCCGACCCGTCTGTTTCCCTTGCTGTTCTTGAGGCATGTGCCTACTCAAAGTCCGCTGACCAGGCCTTTTTTCTTTGCAAACAGGTGCGCATCCAGACTGTCCCCGCATCCCATCTCCAGCAGGGCACCGCTTCTGGTTCCTCCAAAGCAGTCTCCACTGTTGTCGTGACCACAGCTCCATCTCCTAAACAGGCGCCTGAGCAGCAGTGACTGACAGAGTAGCTTCCATACAGACCATACCTGGTCTGCCCTGGCTGCAAGGAAGGGAAAGGGCGGTTGCATCCTTCCACTGAGCTGCTGTGTTGCAGGCAGGCCAGTGGAGGATGAGGGCAATGGTGGCCTTGAGTCTGCTGCCACACTGCACAGTGGAGCCCTGAGAAAAGGTCACTCCAGGTTCCCAGTCTGCTCTGTACCAATCCTGGAGATGATTCTGTTGAAGTCGTGGGAGGTCACGGTTCTGTCGTACAAGCCAAAGTTCTCTCCTAAGAGTAGGACGTCTGGGAAGGCTTATCAGGACCGAGTGGGCAGGCAGTGAGGAAGCCTTGTTCTATGTGAGGCTTAAATTTTTTAGCTTCTGGTCTTTTCTGTGACTTGTGGTCTGGATATGAGTTTTGTGTCCTGAAAATTTTGTGTAACTTATTTTTTTAAAGAACCTATTATATGTCTTTATCAAATAGAATCCTGGGCTTTAGTTCTCTTCCCCAAACCTATTCTGCCTAGTTCTTTTGACTGAAATGAAAGAATAGCGAGAATAGTAGCAAGTGGTGGCTGACTTGATGACTACATAGAGATACTGTAAAACGGGAAGAAACATAGGAAATGAGGTAGTGTGGATTCCCTGAAATGGGACCGGTCTGGCACTGCCTCTTAGGGGTAGGTGTCGAGGTCCTGATGGGCTTCGTGCCTTCCCTGCCGTGTCGTCCTTAGCAAGCCTGTTCACGTGGACCTCCAGAGCCCGTGGACGGGAGGGAGCACCAGCACAGGTGCTGCTTTTGCAGCACAAATTTTGCTGCACTTCAGATTGTGCGTTCTGTTTTGCTCTAGGGCTGGAGTCAAACACCAGACCCTTGTGGCTAGACATCATTTTTTTCTAAGTAGTTTTATTGGAATACAGTCCACACCCACTTATTTATGTATTATCTATGACTGCTTTCAGATTAGAAGGCAGAATTGAGTAGATGCCATAGAGACTATATGGCCCCAAACCCAAGCTATTTTTTTTATAGCTCTTTAAGAGAAGTGTATTGCTCCAGAGGAGAGACTGCAGGCTGTGTGGGGTGTGCAGGGCCAGCCCTGCCTGGCGGTACCAGGTACAGAAAAGGTCAGTCTGTGTTTGAAGCCATTTATTCTTGGCTCTCTCACAGTTCTCAGCCACCATCAGCTACAGGCAGAGTTTAGAATGAGATTTTAAAATGTCCTGAGTTCTTAAAGCACTGGTCACCACCAACACGTGCCTCTTGCGGGGCAGGGGCAGGTGGAGAAACTTCCGAAGTGAGACAGGGCTTCCCTGTTTTTCTTGAAAGTATCCAGGTTATTAAAAACGTTTATGTTAAATCCGTGGAGCTTGAGTGATCTCTTTTGTGGGTCTGGGGAGGGAAGCAGTGCTTGGAGGCGCAGGGGGAGTGCCCTGGATCGGATGGTAGCTGGGCTGAAGGTGGGTGGTGAGTTAGGCCGCAGAGGAGCACAGGGAGGTTAGAGGCGCTTGTCACTCACACAGTGGCTTTATAGTTTTATTTGATTCTTGTAGCAATTTTGTCTTTCTAAAAATTTTTTATTTGTACATTCTACTTCAGCCCTTTTTATTTTTTGTTTTTGAAACAGTGTCTCGCTAGGTTACTGAGAGTCTCTGTAAGCTGCTGAGTTGGTAGTTAGCTGGGTTGTAGCTTGAGGATAGAATGCTCCTGGGTTTAACCCCCAGTACAAATAAAAAAGAGAACCAAGATGAGAACCTAGTATGCCAATCCTAAATTCTCTTTCAACTGCCTTCATAAGGGGAAGATGGCTGGGACGTGATCCTTGGTAACCATCGAGGTTGGGAGGCCCGATTACAAAGGGCAGAGGTATTAGGCTGGGGTAGGATTGGGCTCTTGATGGGTATATAGAGGACCGGCACAGAAATGAGCCTGGGAATGGTGAGAGGTGAGGACCGTAAAGAGAAAAAAAATGGGTCTTTACCTGCATGAAGGAGAGTTCATTTGGGTTCACAATGCTATATTTTTACATCATTGTTATTTCTGAGTGTCACATTTCACATTAGAAAACCATGTGATGTGTGACGGGTTCTGAAGGAGAAAAAGAAATTCCAGATATCCTGTTACTGCTGGTTAAAAACAAACCTCTTCTGAATTTACTTAACAAATGACTTCATGACAGCAGTTCTGGCATTCAGCGTCAGCCCTACCCATGCTTTCATGCACTGAGGTCGCCTGACAGCCTGTCGGCTTTGTCCTGCAGATGTCTACATCCTAGGGAATAGGGACAGAAGATACAGGTCTGCTCCAGGATGCAGACTCCCTGAGGAGTCTGATTTTGGTACCAGCAGGTGGTGGAGTCGTGTGGCGTGGACAGCCCATACTGGAGTTGATTGTAGTGATAGCAGCAGTATTCCTCCCACACACACTTCCTTCACACACATCTCTGGACTCCAGATGATGGGGCAGCTGCAGTGAGTATTGTGTAGCCTCTGAATCGGCTCCTCATTGACAGAATTGGTAAAAGTATTCAGACCATGTTTCCAAGACACGATTTGGTGATGAGTTTCAATACCACATCTAGGAATGTTTATGTCAGAACTGATCACTTCCATAAAGGTATCCAA
Source organism: Muscardinus avellanarius (assembly GCF_963383645.1). NCBI lineage: Eukaryota > Metazoa > Chordata > Mammalia > Rodentia > Gliridae > Muscardinus > Muscardinus avellanarius. The sequence continues at coordinate 130,501,884 of NC_137786.1, read as the reverse complement.
AACTGTTTATGTAAAGAACATCCAAACAAAATTTTTTTCCCTGTGGTACTGGGGATTGAACCCAGGGACATTCTACCTCTGAGCTCCACCCCAAGCTGTATTTTTTAGTCTTTATTTTGAAATGGGGTCTCATAGCCGGGCGTGGTGGCACATGCTTGTAATCCCAGCATTCGGGAGGCTGAGACCTGGAGGATCGCGGTTCGTGGACAGCCTCAGCTACTTAGGCCCTCTGCAACTCAGTGAGACCCAGTTTCAAAATAAAGAATAAAAAATAGGGCAGGGGGTGTAGCTCGGAGGTCAAATGCCCCTGGGTTCCATCCCCAGACCCGGGGGAAAAAAAAAAATGGGGTCTCACTACCTGAGGCTCACTAAGGCCTTAGAGTCTTTGCAGAAGGCCTCATTAAGTAGCTGAGGCTGGCCCTAAACCTGTGATCCTCCTGTTTCAGCCTCCTTGGGATTACAAGCCTGCGCCACCATAAATTTTAATACATTACATACGATCCTCATACCTCATCCCCTCAGTCTGGAGGAAGTATTGTGCCCTTTAAAAAAAAAAAAAATCTAGTTGGGCGTGGTGGCGCACGCTTGTAATCCCTGCGCTTGGGAGGCTGAGACAGGAGGATCTCATGGGTTCGAAGCCAGCCTCAGCTACTTAGGCTTTCAGCAACTTAGTGAGACCCTGTTTCCAAATAAAATATTTAAAAAAGGTCTGGGAGTATAGACCAGAGGTAGAAAGCTTCTGGGTTCAACCCCCAGTGCCACCAAATAAATAAAATCTAATTGGGCATGGTGACACAGGCCTGTAATCCCAGTACTTGGGAGGCTGAGACAGGAGGATTGCAGGTTCCAGGATAGCCTCAGCAATTTAGCAGGACCTTGTTTCAAAATAAAATAGGTCTGGGAGTGTAGCTTGGAGGTAGAACACCCCTAGGTTCAATCCCCAGTACTAAAGAAGAAGAAAAAAATAGATCTTTCCTTTGAAAGTAAAATAGAAAACAGGTTCCTCTTCCTACCTCTATTTCCTGAGGAAAGAGTACATTTTATATTAATTGCTACTAACAGGTTCTCTAGTGCTTGTTGGATGAATGTTTTTTTTTCTCAGCTGGCAACTCTGTATTATGAAGGGCCCAGGAATTCTCTGAAAACTAATGTTTTCAGTAGCTGATTCCTATACCCTAAGCTGTGGCTTCATCCCTGAAATGTTTGCTAGTCTTAAGTCCTTGCTTAAGTACAGCTTTCCTCCCAGAGAGCCTGCTGAGCTTTATACAGTGATCTGTACTGGCTTTGTGTAAAATTGCAGCACGGAATGGTGACAGACATGGGCTATCAAGTCATACTGGAGACTGGCTTTGCCCCGAGGTAGCTGTGAGGCCTCTGGCTAACCAGCCGCTAAAGAGGACCACATGTGCTTAAATTACAGGCAGTTGTGAGAACCAAATGGGTGCATCTTAGGATGGAAAAATATATAAATGAAGGTATTTGGTCTCTGATGCCCTTCAGCTTTGTGCTAGCCCACTCTCACCTGCCTATGGAATTTAATATATTTAACTTGTACATACTATTCTTGGTGCCTGGAATGTGCTTTTCCCCATAAGGCAAACTATAGAAGCTCTTCTCCCTTCCTTCCATCCCATCATGGTTGTTTGTCCTCACCTTGCTCAGTGCCTGTCACGCTGTGTATGATGGCCTGCACTGTCTGTCCTTAACTTTGGTCTGTCAACTCCTTGCTGGACATGTGTCTCATTAATCCTTAAGATCACTTCAGTGCTGGTGAAAAGTAGCTGTTTAAAAAATATTTGTTGAAAGCCAGGCGGGGTGGCGCACGCTTGTAATCCCAGCGCTTGGGAGGCTGAGACAGGAGGATCGCATGGGTTCGAAGCCACCCTCAGCTACTTAGGCTCTCAGCAACTTAGTGAGACCCTGTTTCCAAATAAAATATAAAAAAAAGCTCTGGGAATATAGTCCGGAGGTAGAAAGCCTCTGGGTTCCACCCCCAATACCACCAAACAAAATAAAAAAAAATTTGTTGAGACAGTGTGGTGGGTGGCACATACTTGTAATCCCAGTGCTTGGGAGGCTGAGACAGGAGAATCGCAGGTTCTTGGGACAGCCTTAGCAACTTACAAGGGCCTCTGCAACTTAGTGAGACCCTGTTTCAAAATAAAGAATAAAAAAATAAGGCTGGGGGTGTAGCTCGGAAGTAGAATGCCCCTGAGTTCCATCCCCAGTACCGCAAGAAAAAAAAAGATTCTGAACCAAGACTATATATAGTAATAAGACTTTATAGTAGTATTTCAGCAATGTTAATTTCAAGGCCTTTTATAACCTTTTTCTCTGTTGTTACACCCATATGCTGACTTTGAGGAGTCTGCGTTCCACTTCTCAGCTGGGCCACCAACTAGCTTCCTGATTTAAATTTTTTTTTTTTAACCTTTGGCCTAATTTTGTCCCATTATCAACGGTGGTATTGCAGTTCTCTGGAACGATCAGTTAGAAAATGTTTAACAAGTAATATTTCAAATACCAAAGATTGTGAATTAATTTACTTAAAAAGGAAGTACATAAGTTAAAATCGTAGTGCTTAAGTAAAGGTTCTATTGTTCATGTATATTCTGATATCTTTCTGATAAGAAAGTACCTGCTTTCTTGAGGGAAAATAGCACGACGTCCTTCGGAGTGCATATCTTGTTTCATTGACGAGGTCACCTCCTGCACTAGATTTTCCGTCTGATTCCTCTACATAGAGATCACAGTCTTGCTGCTCAGAGGTGTCACTTCATTTCTCTTTATGAAAGAATTACACTAACAAAGACTTTCTGTTAAAAATCCCAACTAGCAAAGTACACAAAACACCAGAGGCCTAATACCCTGTGTTTTTTGTATTAAGTGGGGAGATGCAAATATATGGAGACTGAGGAGCAGACCAAGATGAGTCTCAAAATGAGGGGACACTACATTCACTCCAGCTGATGGATCTCAACTGGATGGGTGTGGTCCTCCCCCATGGCCTGGTCTCATTCCTCATCTGAGCCATTCAGAAGGGCAGGCTGGTACGTGAGATTGGACTTCAGCTTCTGAATTCCGATGATATCTCCTGTATTTTTCTTCACTCGTGTCAGAAGCCTGTAACAGAGAAACCAGTCAGACCCATTAAACTAGGCAGAAAAAGTCTCTTGCTCCCTCCTCCGAGGAGGTGAAAGCATCTGCTGATTCTTAAAGCATTTTCTTCACATTTCTATTAAATATTGTGATTATGTGCCTATGTATCTGACCTCTCAGAACTATTTATTCATTAATAAATAAAGGGCTCATGGTGACTGAAATATCAATTTTGAAACTAAATTTACGTCTCCTGCTCTTCAGTTTGCTATTTCACTGATAGAATGTAGAACTGAAGAAAACAGTGGACATGTGCTCTGTGTGGACATGTCCTGGGTGAAGTATGTCTGCTTCTGGTCTAGGGAAATAAGGACCCTGAAGAAAAGACAACCACAACAGCGATAGAACTGTAATACCATATGACAAAAGTCACCCTTGTACTGCAGGGTACTGTCATTCTAGCTGGGTGACCTTGGCCAGGTTGATCAGTTTCTGAAGCCTCGCTTTCTCCATCTGTAAAACATTAGTGGTTCATCATAGAGCGGGGAAGTGTTAGTGCCTGGGATGCTGCATGGGAGTTACTAGCTGTTAGAGTCTGCAAACTGCTGAGAAGCCCTTTAGAGCGCACGTTCTGATCTAGCATATCTTTTGATAGTCACAACATTTCTGGGAAGTAGGCAAAATAAGTCCAGAAAGAGGTGGTGGGTCCTTGATGTACCAGTTGTAGCAAGGGCCTCCAGCCCATTACAGGTTGCTAGTATTTTCTCATCACACCACGGGCTTAAACTTAGACCTGCATTCAAAATCAGGTTACTGTGACTCAGGCCATTTGACTTGGGAAAGGTCCATTACCCTTGTTGGCAAATGAGAGCCATAATATCTACCATGCTGTAGAGTGCCTCACATAGAATTAGGCATATAGTTGGTACTCAGTCGTTGATAGAAGTTAATCAACACCTAATGTCTGGTTGGAGGAAATACTTGACAACAAATTATCTTTTGCAACATACCAGTAAACGAGGGAGTAGTTGACAGCCACAATGCAGAGGGCCACCAGATAGTGCCAGCAGAAGCACATGGTGATGAACATGATGTTGTCCTCACTTTTCTGGTCCCATTCAGGTGTTCCAAAAGGTGGATACAGCACAAACCCGATCTGGTGCGTTAGACAGAGAGGTTAATCATTGAATTAGTTGTTGTGAGAAGTAACCAAACTTCCATGTCCACCAGGGTGGCTCATATGCTCCCCACCGAATATGTTCCCACACGCCCATCAGCACAGAAAGGCCTTTGCACCCAGCAAAGTTGTTCTACATTAATTCTGGGTTTAGTACAGGTTTAAATTTGGAAACAGGGTCTCACTAAGTAGCTGAGCCTGGCTTCGAACCTGCGCGATCCTCCTGTCTCAGCCTCCCAAGTGCGGGGATTATAAGCGTGCACCACCACACCTGGCTCAGGTTGATTTTTTTAAAACAGCAAAGCCCCAAGGCTCATGTGTCCTGGGAGCAGGTTGGCAAGTGGGGCTGTGCAAGGTTTCAGTGCCAACCCTGGGGAAGGGTAACGGTATTTGCTATACAGGTTCTTGCTCATGAATACAGCAGCAGAATATTAACAGAAAATTACACAGGTCAAGTGAGGGTGGATGTGGAGAGAGAAGGGCCATCTCCACCCATTCTCATGGCATGTCTGCTGAATTCTCAGGCCACCTGTTGCTTTCAGGGCTTCCCAGGGGCACACTCGAGGCAGCTCCCCAATCCAGATCACACAAGGAGCATTGGTGTGAATAATCACCTGCCAGAACCAGCTTCCCTGAAGAATGAGGAGACTGGTACGGAAGAGTTCCAGCACAATATTGTCCCGGAAGATCACCTCTAGGAAGATGCTGGTAGCCCCTCCAAAGAGACCGAACACCAGGAGTGAGTGGATGTGCCGGTCCAGCAGGGGTCGGTTATGAACGTGGTAGGAGAAGAGAAAACCTGCCGCAAACCAGATAACACCATGAGAGGCCTGCCTGACCTACGCAAGAGGAACTGCACAGGGCTTGTGCCACAACTGGATCTTCCTTCTGGACCTGTCTCAACGCTAGATTTTTCAGCATTTAAGAACTTAGTTTAAGCCGGGCGTGGTGGCGCACGCTTGTAATCCCAGCAATGGGGAGGCTGAGACCTGAGGATCGCGGTTCGCGGACAGCCTCAGCTACAACTCAGTGAGACCTGGTTTCAAAATAAAGAATAAAAAATAGGGCAGGGGGTATAGCTCAGAGGTCAAATGCCCCTGGGTTCCATCCCCAGACCCGCAAAAAAAAAAAAAAAAAAGGAAATTAGTTTACATAATGTCACAGGGTAACACAAAGATGCGGACTGTTGATTTCATAGGTATGCCAAGGGTATCATGTGATTTTTTTTTTTTTTTTTTTTTTTTGGTACTGGGAATGGAACCCAGGGGCATTCTACCTCTGAGCTGTTCCTCCAGTCCTATTTTTATTCTTTATTTTGAAACAGGGTCTCACTGAGTTGCAAGGGGCCTCACTAAGTAGCTGAGGCTGTCCTCGAACCAGGATCCTCCTGTCTGAGCCTCCCAATTACTGGGATTACAAGCATGTGCCATCACTCCCGGCTGTGACATGGTTTTAAAAATTCCTGCAGAATCCATTCCAAAGGGAATTTGGAAACCCACTCTCTCTCTGGCTAAAACTGATTCTTGTGCTCCTACATAAGGACTTCTGCCATGACATATGGTCCTCATCGGAGGCCAAACCAATGGAGCTACCCAAACTTGGACTCAAACCTCCAGAACTGTGAACCAATGAACCTCTCTTTATAAATACTCTGTGTCACCGGGTGTGGTGGCGCACGCTTGTAATCCCCGCGCTTGGGAGGCGGAGACAGGAGGATCGTGCAGGTTTGAAGCCAGCCGCGCTGGCTTAAGAGACTGTTTCCAAAAATAAAAAAAAGTATAAAATAGGTGTGGGAGTGTAGCCCGGAGGTAGAAGGGTTTCCAGGAACCCCAGTACCACTAAAATAAATAAATAAATAAATAAATAAATAAATAAATAAATACTCGGTGTCCGTTAGTGATGAAAAGCTGACCAATGAAGTAGGGGACAGTAATACCCCCAAGGGGTGGTGTGGAGTACAGATTTTCCCCCTAACCAAAGGATTTATCCCCACATGTAGCATCCAGCCATTCTAAGGGCATTTTGTACACGTGCACCTGTGCACAGACAGGAGTGTGCACACGTGTGAGTGCCGGCGGCAGAGGGGGAGCGGGAAGGCTCACACTCCACAGCATGTGTGAGGACTGTCTGCAGGCCTCAAGCTTCCGTGAGCTGCTTTATGGACTATGTCATCTGGACCACACAGAGCACAGGAACAAGTCCCATTCAGGTTTTAGAAGTCCTGAGGTGGATTTTCTGGCAAAGGTTATTGTATTTGCGTATTTCCAGTCCTTTGTACTCTGATTCCTCCTCATTTCAACTCGGCCGTCTTTCCTCCCTGTTCTCCATCGGTTCCATTACGTTACCTTCAGTGAATACTGCCACAGCCAAAACCAGTCTGTCCACCCCCAAGGGGACGTGGTCGATCAGGTAGGTGAGCATGTCGATGATTCCTGACACTGCAAAGAACAGGTACATGGTGGTGTGCTGCCAGTTCATCAGTTTCACCCAGTGGTTTTCATGGTAGAGGTGGAGGTGTGGCCCGTCAGGAACAAACTGCTCAGCCAGGATCCCTGCCGGAGACCAGGGAGCCAAGTGAGGAGGGGCGAGGAGCTCCGTGTCACAACTGCGGAAACCCAAGGCACCAGTGCTAAACGAGGCTGCAGGTCACCAGGCCTGCTCTGCTGCCTCCGTGCGGTGTACAATAAGGTGTCCCCAAGTACTCTGTGTAGACACCTGGCCTCTGTTGCTTCTTTTAGGGGGTTGTGAGTGGGGGAGAAGAAGCAATAGAAACGCAGCCACACACACAGGGCCCCAGGGACTTTGTCTGGCACAGGACTGGAAGCAAGACATTCGCCCTGAAGTGATTAGCTGATCACTAGTCCTTGGGCTCCCCAGCCACGTGAGCAGTAGAAGAGATCCCAGAAAGAAAATCAGGCTGAACACAGAACCCAAGAGGAGACCTTCAGGAAGATCCCGGCACACACCTGAGGGAGGGAAGCAGCTCCCAGGCATCTGCTGGAGCGACTTCAAGGGAGCACCTCCTTGGCACAGAGGGGGCTCTGCTCCTCCTGCCTTGGCTTGGGAGCACCGGCAGAACATGGAGGAGGTGCTGCAGTGCCATACTGTGACAAAGTATGACCATTCTGTATTGAAGGATAGCAAGGCTACGGCTGGGAGACCTATGCAGCTGTGACTCAGCTTAGCCATCAGTTTCTAGACCTTCTACTTTTATTACTGTCTTAGAAAGCAGATTTTCTTGAGCTGGGTATGGTGGCACATGCCTGTAATCCCAGTACTTGGGGGGCTGAGACAGAAGGATCACAGATTTGAGGCCAGCCTCAGCAACATAGCGAGGCCCTGTTTCAAAATAAAAAAAAATAATAAAAAAAAGGGCTGGAGGTGTAACTTGGAGATAGGATATACCTGGGTTCGATCCCCAGTAACCTCCACCCCCCCAAAAAAGTAAGAAGCAGATTTGTCCTTATGCCTGGTACCCATAGTGTTCTTGGAGAAGCCTGGAAGTCCGCTGTGATTACATTCTGGGTCCCATTCTCCAAACCAGCCCCTTTCTGAAAGTCACTTATAAGATCAAGGAGTTGGTGAGAATGACCCAGGAAGAGTGCCAGTGGCTCTGGAATGGACGCCCTGTGAGCCTGGGGACTGTGCTTGGTCCCCTGTTGAGTCCCTGACATTCAGAAAAGCCTGCAGGAGGCGCTCCAGCCCTTGCTGTTGAGCTAGTGTCAAGCTCACCCAGCTGAGATGCCCAATAGAAGGTTTTGAGCTCTATTTATGCACAGTTGATGCTGTCCTTATTAGTTAAGGCATAGAGTCCCTGTCACTTGTCAGCTCCAGGAGGAGATTTCTGAGGCCTGGTCTGACTGGGAAAATCCAGCTGGATCAGGCCAACAAAGCCAGGTACTTCGCTCCCTCCAGGGGGCGCTGTCTGCCTCACCCCTTCCCAGAGAATAGGCCAGGATGACAGGTGACAGGTGGTCGCACACTAAGATCCCTCATCGGGCTCGGTTCTTACCCTCCCAGGAGTGGGTGGCTTTTTGTTGGAATCGGGCAGGGCACAGGAACCCACCACCACGGCCATCCGTGGGGTCTTCTTCAGTCTCTTCCACTCTCTCCCTTACCAAGTGCTCTACACAAACTTCCTTATCCTATAGTTACTTGAGATTTGAGATGGAGGATATATCAATGAGTTGGGTGTTAATTACTTTGAGATTTTAAAGGGAGACAATTGGGGGGAAAAGATGCTTTTTCCTAAATTATAAACTCCACTTAGTACTTTCTTGGAACTTCATGCATATAAGCCTACTCTATTTTAATTTGTTCTTTTTTCTAATTTTAATTGTGTTATATCTTTCTCATACAGTATATGTTCTGCTCCTACAACTTTCTTACTACTTCCTACTTCCTTCTAGGGCAAAGAATGTGGTTCATTTGGTAGTTTTGCATGGTGTGCATGGTGTAAGTTTCTGTTTGTTAATATACACGATGATAGAACAGCCTAGTGACCAGCTGAAAAATCTCTTCCAGTGAATTCAGAAAATAGATTAAAAGCTCCAGATGTAATGGGGAGATTCCCTGGGCCAAATGACTCCACTCTTACCAACGACTGAAAAGAAAACCTTGACTGCGGCTTCAATGACCTCGAGGCGCTGGTGGTGCCGGGCCAGTTGGCTGCTCTTCCCCTTCTTGCGGAAGTGCTTGAGTGGGTGCTTAACTGACCACCACAGTCCAAATATCAGGAAGAAACTCCCTGGGAGAGCATGGCCCTTAAAGTTCGCCATCCGTGTTCTAGGATTCCTAAAAAAAAAAAAAAAAAAAATGGAGGACAGTTGTTAGCTGACTAAATAAAGATGATACACAAGTATATATTTTGGCAGGAAACAAAATATATATCAGAAGCCAGGCGTGGTGGCACACACCTGTGATCTCAGTACTTGGGAGGCTGAGATAGGAGGAGCGTGTGTTCAAGGCCAGAGTGTGGTAACTTAGTGAGAGTCTTTCAAAATAAAAAACAAGCCAGGTGTGGTGGCACAGGCTTGTAATCCCTGCGCTTGGGAGGCAGAGACAGGAGGATTGCGCAGGTTCGAAGGCAGCCTCGCTGGCTTAAGAGACCCTGTTTCCAAATAAAATATAAAATAGGTCTTGGAGTGTAGCCCGGAGGTAGAAGGGCTCCATCCCCAGTAGCACCAAAAAACAAAAACAAAACAAAAAAGGCTGGGGGTGTAGCTCAGAGGTAGAACACCCTGGGTTCAGTCTCTGTTATAAAAACAGACAAACATGTTGAACGATTTCAAATCATAAGCCAGAGCAAGAAGGATGGCTCGTGCATGTATGAATGTGTCGCTTTGAATTTCACTGTGTTGCATAATTTACAATGCACCAGCAAAAGTGTAAAAAGAAGAAGGATCAGATTGTTCTCCGAAAATAAGCCTTCATATTTTGTCTCTGAATTTGTGTGTGTGTGTGTGTGTGTGTGTGTGTGTGTGTGTGTGTGTGTGGTGCTGGGGATTAAACCCAGGGACATTCTACTTCCAAGTGACACCCTGAGCCTTATTTTGTATTCTTTATTTTGTTTTTGTTTTATTTTCATGTGGATCATATTGAAAATGACATGCATTCACACAGTGCTTGTGCTACCCCCGCCCGTGTCCCCTTCCCTTCCCTCCCAACAATGAGTGTCCAGGTTGACCATGCTACATTCACACTTATAAACATATTCAGATGGGGTGTATTCATTTCGAGTCATCCCCCCCCCATGCCATTTTGGCATGGGGCTGTATTTCTATTTTCTGTATTTCTATCTTTCTAATAAACTTCTTTAAATCTTCAAAAAAAAAAAAAAGAAAAACATATTCAGATGTAGCTCCTTCATTAATCAGCCTCAGCCTTCTTCCTCTCCTCCCCTTCCATTCTAGCTTTGCTGAGGTTTTCCCTCCTTTATCTGGAGTCCCTCTGGTATCCCTAATACTCCCTAGTTTGGGCATATTAGAGAAAACACATGTCCCTTCTCTTTCTGTGCTTGGTTGATCTCACTTAACATAATGTCCTCCAGGTCTTTCCATCTTCTTGCAAATGACATGATTTTGTCCTTCTTTATAGCTGAGTCAAATTCCATTGTGTGAATTTCCCATAATTTTGCAATCCATTCATCTGTTGATGGAGACCTAGGTTGGTTCCATATTCTGGATATTACAAATTGTGCTGCTTTATTTTGAAACAGGTTCTCACTAAGTTGTGGAGGGCCTCACTAAGTAGCTGAGGCTGGCCACAAACCCCGGATCCTCCTCTATCAGCCTCCCAAGTACTGGGATTACGAGGGTGCACCACCGCACCCGGTTGTCTCTGATTTCTCGTCTGCCAGGTGAAGCTAAGGGATGGAAAGAACATCCCTGGCCCCAGGACTTCTAAAATGTGGGTAAAAATCTAAGGATTGGGGTGGAGTAAGTGGAAGAATAGGTAAAATGTATTGATGTCAGGGTAGAGAAACCTTTTATTTATTTATTTTGCGGGTCTGGGGATGGAACCCAGGGCTATACCCCTGCCCTACTTTTTTATTCTTTACTTTGAAACTGGGTCTCACTGAGTTGCAGAGGGCTTCACTAAGTAGCTGAGGCTGTCCGCAAACCACAATCCTCCAGTCTCAGCCTCCCGAATGCTGGGATTACAAGCATGCCCACCACGCCCGGCATTATATATTATTATTATTATTATTATTATTATTATTATTATTATTGCAGTACTGAGGATTGAACCCAGGGGCATTCTGCCTTCAAACTATACTCCCAGCCTTATTTTTTATTCTTTATTTTTGAAACAGGTGAGATGGCAGTTAAATAGTTAAGTAAAAATTGCTGAAGAAAATGACTAAAAGACCTGACCTAAGGGCTATTTTCGATCCCCTTGCTCAAAGGCTAAAAACGGGATGTCCTTGGTGGTCTGGTGGTCCCTCCCTGACCAAGTCAATATGACATTTTGTGGGCTAGCAGTTGTGGGAATATTCTGAAAAGTTAAGAAAAATATGTCAAAATATAGACCCCAGCCTTGAGACAGTTGCCCAGAAACATAGTAACCAACCCCCCTGTGAACAGCTAATGCTATAGGTCTTCTAAGCCAATCACTGTAAAGGTCACGAGAACTGTCCAATCAATAGAGGCTCTTTGTCCAAAAGGGTATAAAAATGAAAACCAAAGTGTGCTCGGGGCTCCTATACTGAACCGCTGTCTCGGTTTATGTTGGGCACCCAAGCTTAAGTTTGAATAAAGGCTCTTTGCTTTAACATATGGTGATGGTCTCCTTGGTGGTCTCTCTGGGACAAAGGAACTGGGCACAACATAGGCTCTCACTAAGTAATAGCTGAGGCTGGTGGTAAACCTGCAAACCTCCTGTCTCGGCTTCCTAAATTCTGGGATTACAACCATGTGCCACAACACCTGGCTCTAATTTATTTTTTATTTATTATTATTATTATTATTATTATTATTATTATTATTATTTTATTTTTTTGGTGGTACTGGGGTTCCTGGAAGCCGTTCTACCTCTGGGCTCCACTCCCAGACCTATTTTATATTTTTGAAACAGGGTCTCTTACGCCAGCATGGCTGGCTTTGAACCTGCGCGATCCTCCTGTCTCCGCCTCCCAAGTGCGGGGATTACAAGTGTGCACCACCACGCCCGGCTATTTTTTATTTTTGAAACAGGTTCTCACTAAGTTGCTGAGAGCCTCATTAAGTAGATGATGCTGTCCTCAAAATTATGATCCTCCTGTCTCAGCCTCCCAAGTACTGGGAAGACAAGCGCGCGCGCCACCAAGCCCAGCTAGATGGATTCATAACATTATACAAATTGATAAAGCTCCCTGCACTTAGAGATGTATATAATAAAGTCTAATGTCAGTTTTCATGTAATTTGAAAAAAGTGTGGCACTCTAGTGCAGAGAATACGGTCAATCAGACTCAAATGTTGTAAAAGTCAAAATAATTTTATAAACATCACCTTATTCTAAAGATTTCAGGCATGAGTTGCTTTTATCCCATTTGTAGTATCTGAGATTATAGGATCAAAATTAGGAGTGTTAGAGTGTATTCAGAAGAAAGCTGATTCTTTTTCTCTGGGGCCTGGATAGTGACCTAAAAAACTTAAAGGGGGAGAACAATAGTTTGGGTGATGGTTACAGTTTGAATGTGTCCAAAATTCACAATCACCTCCAAAGTTCAGGCGTTGCAATAAGATGTTATTAAGAGACGAGTAGGCCATAGTAGGTTCCTTTGTCATGAATGGGATTAGGTGCCCTTATATGAAGTGGCTTGATGGGGAGAGTTAGACCCCTTTTGACAACTGCAACGTGAGAAGGCAGCCCTCATTAGACACCAGATGCTGGGGCCTTGATCTTAGACTCTGCAGCCTCTGCAACTGTGAGCAATAAATCTCTCTTCTTTCTAAATGACCCCATCGATGGCATTCTGTTACAGAAGCAGAAGATCTAGAGAAGACAGGGATCTAGAGAAGATCCCCGGGAACATAAAGGGCCAAGTGCCCATGGTTTGCACAGCTGCTCTAGTTTGGATTTGAAATGTCCCCACAAAAGACCGTGTGTCGCAGGCTTGGTCCTCAGTGCTGTGGCACTCTTGGGATGTGGTGGAAACTTTTGGAGTTGGGGCTTGTGGAAGGGAGTTAGTTCATCGGGCATGCCCTCGGCGGGGACACGGGCACCCTGGCCCCTTACTCTTTCTCCTTGTTCCCAGCCACCATGAGGTGAGCAGCTTTGCTTTACCGTGTATTCTCCATCATGATGAAGAGTCTTGTTATAAGCACAAAAGCAGTAGGACAACCAACCACGGACTGAACCCTCCAAAACGGTGAGGCAAGATAAATCTTTTCTCCCAACACTTGATTATCTCAGGCATTTTGTCACAGCAACAGAAAGCTGACTGAAATAACAGCCTGTTCCAACTCTGGCCATTGGCCCATTCTTTACCACCAGACAGATCTTCAGGACTGTTTCACATCTTGCCATTGACAGTTAGGGGTCATTGGCCTCCTTCATCAAGACCTTTCACAAGCTTTTAAAAACTGCATAACCTGGGCATGGTGGCACATGGTTTAAGCCCAGCATTTGGGAGGCTGAGACAGGAAGATCCTGGTTTGAGGACAGCCTCAGCTACTACTTTGTGAGGACCTTTGCAACTCAGTGAGACTCTGTTTCAAAATAAAGAATAAAAAATAGGGCTGGGGGTGTAGCTTGGAGATAGAATGCCCCTGGGTTCCATCCCCAGTACTGCGTTAAAAAAAAACCCCTGCATATAGTTTTCCAAAAATACTATGAGGTTTCTGATGCAGAGCAGCAGTCACATGCTCTGCCTCTCCTGGTGCCCAGTGAAGCCCCTTTGAGCTCAGAGGTTTCTTCTGGCCTTTATCTCTCTGGTTCTAGCTGCTTTGTGCTGGTGCTATTTGTTAATTCCTCATAGTCAGACATTATCTACCAACTTCCTGGAGCTCTCTCACAACTTCTTCTATTTCACCCCTGTATTTTCATAGCGGTTACCATATACATGTTTATTTAAATCACGGGTTTCATTTTCATGGCTCTGTAAATCCAAAGTCCTCACCAGGGCCATCAGAGGCCTCAAGGGTCTAGTTCCAGGCCATCTCCTCCATCACCCTGCTCTCTTCTCTGCCACCCTGCATCCACCCTGCACAGCAGATGAACACAGTGCATTCCTGTGTCGGGGCCTTGTGCTGTCTGTTCTTTCCAAAAAGGTTCTCTGCAGAGAGGCAGCTTCCTTCCCTCACCTTACTCAGGGCTCAGCTCAAATGTCTCTTTACTCCCTGCTGTTCTGCGGGAAATAGCAGGCCGTTTCCACTTTCCATCCCATATCTACTTACCAATTTCCCTTAACCTAGGAGCCACCATCTCCTATTCCAGAGAGATTTGTTTCCCCACATCTCTCTCCATCCACTAAAATATAAGCAGCCCCTGGGAGAGGAGGGTTTGATCTATTCTGTTATTTAATGTCAGCCCAGTGCCCGCCGCAGGGCCGGGCGCGCAGTGAGCGCTCCATAAACAAGTGTGACACGAAGGGAGGCTGCCCCGTGTAGTGAACTACGGGTTATGTTTTCTTCAACATTGTTTTATTCTGGGATCAAGAGTTGCTTTGCTTTGCACTTCTTTAGCTTCCCATGTACTTTTCACTATTTTTTTTTTCTGTAAAAGAGCTAACAGATCCGACAAGGGTCTACCAGATCTAATTCTAGGCCGTGAAACATCAGATAACTTCTCAGCTCTGTTTACTCCCACAGGCCTTTTCCTGTCTGTGCTTCCTCCTGTCAAACTGAACTGAACGTCCTCCTGCAGCTTTCAGCAACACCTCTCTTGTCCCCTTTGCCTCTTTGCCATTTTTATTTGAAGACTGCATTTTTAAAATTTATTTCCATTACACCAGGTGTGGTGGCGTACACTTGTAATCCCCGCACTTGGGAGGCTGAGACAGGAGGATCGCAGAGGTTTGAAGCCAGTCTCAGCTACTTAGTGAGGCTCTCAACAACTTAGTGAGACCCTGTTTCCAAATAAAAATTATAAAATAGGTCTGGGAGTATAGCCCGGAGGTAGAAAGCCCCTGGGTTCCACCCCGAGTACCACCAAAACAAACAAACAAACAAACAAACAAACAAACAAAAATGTATTTCCATTAATCTGCCTTTACTATTTTACAAAATGTGCATAAAAGGCTGATTCTTTGGAAATTGCACAGTTGACAACCTTTGCCTTAGTACATTCATATTAATGTAATTGTATTCCAACTATCATTTTCCTGTTTTCTATGTCTCTCATGCTTTTTTTCTGATGTTAGAAAGTCTAGAATTTAATTTTTTTGTTCATCTGTTCCTCACTTCCTGCTGTCTTTTGAGTGTAACAAATAATTTTATATACCATTTAAATTTTTTCTAGTGCTTGCTCTAGGGTTTATAGTATGCATCTTTATCACAGTCTAGTTAATACTAACTTAATTCTAGTAAAATATGACAACTTTGTTCCAATATAGCTCATTTCCCTACCTTCTTCATTCATACACACACACACACATACATTCTATATATAATGAACTAATTATGCCATGAATACAAATGAGTCACATATATGTACATATACATGCATATATAGTTTAGTGAAAAGGACTAAATAAATATTAAGTGATTAAATAAAACATTCCAATGAAAAAACATTCCTTCGTTTCCTCTCTTTTTATCTGTACCTCCCTCTCCCACAAAGTCAGAAGCATGAGTCAACAGTGTTGCAATTACTACTTAAACAATTTTGTATTTTTTTTTGACAGTACTGGGGATGAAATCCAGGGGCATTCTACCTTTGAGCTATACTTCTGGCCCTAGTTTTATTCTTTATTTTGAAACAGGGTCTCACTGAGTTGTGAACGGCCTCACTAAGTAGCTGAGGCTGGCTGTGAACTGTGATCCTCATCTTTCAGCCTCCCAAATGCTGGAATTACAAGCGTGCGCCACCATGCCTGACTCAATTTTGTATTTTGTATTTTTGTATTTTTTGTGGTACTAAAGGTGGAACCCAGGGGCTTTTCTACCTCCGGGCTAAACTCCCAGACCTATTTTATACTTTATTTGGAAACAGGGTCTCACTAAGTTGCTGAGAGCCTCACTAAGAGGCTGAGGCTGGCTTTGAACCTGTGTGATCCTCCTGTCTCAGCCTCCCAAGCGCTGGGATTACAAGCGTGCATCACCACGCCCGGCTCTTAATTTTGTATTTTTTAAAAGGATGCATAGCTGGGTGTAGTGGCACACACTTGTAATCCCAGCATTTGGGAGGCTGAGACAAGAGGGATGGTGGTTCACAGACAGCCTTAGCTACTTAGTGAGGTCCTCTGCAACATAGTGAGACCCTGTTTCAAAATAAAGCATAAAAAATAGGGCAGCAGGGGTAGCTCAGAGGTTGAATGCCCCTGGGTTCCATCCCCACACCCACACACACAAAAAAAGCATTTAATATGCTTAACCCACCAAACACCATGGCTTGGCCTGTCCTGTGGTCTACCTTACACAAGCTCAGAGCACAGACATTACCCTGGGCAAAACTGCCTAACAAAAAGCCCATTTTATGAGAGTGCTGGATATCTGCTCTGCCTTATTGAACATAGTACTCCATTGGGCAATATTGGCTGGCCACCCGCATGCTTCTGTGGCTGGTAGGGAGGTGTGGCTTGCTATTGCAGTATCTCCACATATCATCATCCAAGGAAAACACCAGTGTTCAAAACTTGAAGTATGGTTTCTACTGAATGAGCATCACTTTCATGCCATTATAAATTCAAAAATCCTAAATGGACCCTTAGTTATTAGAGGATGTCTGTATATTCGTGTGTGTGTGTGTGTGTGTGTGTGTGTGTGTGTGTGTGTGTGTATGTTACTGGGGACTGAACCCAGTGGCATTTTACTTCCTAGCTATATCCCCCTGCCCAATTTTTATTTTATTTTGAAATAGGGTCTCACTAGGTTGATGAGAGTCTCACTACTTTCTGAGGCTGTCTCTAAACCTGTGATCTTCCTGTCTCAGCCTTCCAAGTACTAGGATCGCAAGCATACATTACCACACCACTCTTTTATTTATTTATTTATTTATTTATTTATTTATTTATTTATTTATTTATTCTGGTACTGGGGATGGAATCCAGAGGCATTCTAACTTTGAGCTACATCATCAGCCCTATTCTTTATTCCTTATTTTGAAACAGGGTCTCACTGAGTTGCATAGGGCCTCACTAAGTAGCTGAGGCTGTCCTTGAACCGCGATCCTCCTGTCTCAGCCTCCCAAATGCTGGGATTACAAGTGTGTGCTACCACGCCCAGCTTCTGGCTATTCTTTTCTATTTGATCACGTATGTTCCATTTCCAATCGTCATCGTCTCTTCCTTTCCATTTGAAAAGTCTGTAATCTTATATTCTTTCAACATGAAGGATTTCCTTTAATGTTTTTTAGCCTTAATGAAGTATGTGGTTGTCTCATATAAAATGGCACAGTATTTGCGTTGAACCTACATGGATCATCTCTAGCCCCGAGTTCAATCCCCAGTACCATAAGCACACACACAAAAGTAAGCCTAGAAGTGTTGCCCCATTCGTATTTTCTCTGCCATAATGTGATCACAAGGGTGGTAGGAAGTATTTATATTTTACACAAAGTTGGTAAAATATAAATAAGTAAACAAACACATTAGGCTTTCAGGAAAGACTTAGTTTTAAGGTCACAGTATAACTTTGTGTGTGTGTGTGTGTGTGTGTGTGTGTGTGTGTGCGCGCGCTGGAGATTGAACCCAGAGGCATTCCAATCTATACCACCAACCCTCCTATCTATCTATCTATCTATCTATCTATCTATCTATCTATCTATCTATCATCTATCTATCTTTGAGACTGGGTCTCCTAGGTTGCTTGGCTTTAGACCTGTGATCTTCCTGTCTCAATCTCCCAAGTCAATGAGATTATAGACAAGAGCCACCACATCCAGCTTAAGGTTACACTATAATCTTTGTTAAGGGAGGTGACACTGGCCTGGAGGTTGGGAGTGGATCACAACACTTAATAAAAACATGAGTAAAAAAAATCATAGATTAGTGTTAATACTTAATACCTAATGCAACACAAATGCAATGTGGATAGATGTTATACTGTATTGTATAGGGAGTAGTGACAAGAAAAGACTGTGTATGTTCAGTTCAAACAAATTTTTCCTCAAATATTTTCTTTTTCTTTTTTTTTTTTTTTTGGTACTTGGATGGAACCCAGGGTCATTCTACTTCTGAGCTATACCTCCAGCCCTATTTTTTATTTTTATTTTTTTTTTGTTGTTGTTGTTTTGGTGGTACTGAGGGTGGAACTCAGGGGCTTTTCTACCTCCAGGCTATACTCCCAGACCTATTTTTATACTTTATTTGGAAACAGGGTCTCACTAAGTTGCTGAGAGCCTCACTAAGTAGCTGAGGCTGGCTTTGAACCTGCGCGATCCTCCTGTCTCAGCCTTCCAAGCGTGGGGATTACAAGCGTGCGCCACCACACCTGTCTCTCTCTCTCTCTCTCTCTCTCTCTCTCTCTCTCTCTCTCTCTCTCTCTCTCTCTCTCTCTCTCTCTTTTGCGATGGAACCCAGAGGCTTTCTACCTACAGCCTACCCTCCCAGACCTATTTTATATTTTGTTTGGAAACAAGGTCTCACCAAGTAGCTGAGGCTGGCTTCGAACCTGCGCGATCCTCCCAAATCCTGGGATTACAAGTGTGCACCACCACACCTGGCTACCCTTTACTTTCTGATAAGAACACTGAAGATCCGCTCTCTTAGTCACCATACTGCACATCAGGACTCCAGACGCATTCACTCACAGCTCTAAGTTCATAGCATTTGACCACCACCTCCCCACATCCCCCAGCCCTGAGCCCTGTAACCACCTTCTACTCTGTTTCTGTGAGTTCAGTGGTTTTAGATTCACATGTATGTGAGATCACGCTATGTTTGTGTTTCTGTGTCTTACTTTTTCACTTGGATTATTGTCTTTCAGGTTCATCTGTGTTGTCAACAGTGATATTTCCTTCTTTTGGGGCCTGAATGATAAGACCATTGTATGTATGGACCATGGACCATCTTTCTTTTTTTTTTTTTGGTGGTACTGGGGTTCCTGGAAGCCCTTCAACTTCCAGGCTACACTTCCAGACCTATTTTATATTTTTTATTTGGAAACAGGGTCTCCTAAGCCAGCGCATGCGGCTAGCTTCGAACCTGCGCGATCCTCCTGTCTCTGCTTCCCCAGTGCGGGGATTACAAGTGTACACCACCACGCCTGGCCTGGACCATCTTTCTTTTCTTTTCTTCTTTTCTTTTCTCTTTTTCTTTTTTGCGGTACTGGGGATGGAACCCAGAGACATTCTACCTCCAAGCTACACCCCCAGCTCTATTTTTTTATTCTTTATTTTTTGGAAACAGGGTCTCACTGAGTTGCAAAGGGCCTGAGTAGCTGAGGCTGGCTGCGAACTGCGATCCTCCTGTCTCGGCCTCCCAAATGCTGGGATCACAAGCGTGCGCCGCCACGCCTGGCTCTGTGTTTTCTTTATATATTCACCCATGGATAATTAGGTTGGCTATTGTAAACAATGTACACTGAGTATGGGAGTACAGATATCTCCTCATGAAAGTGATTTTATTTCCTTTAAATATACACCCAGACGGGCATGGTGGAGCACACTTGTAATCCCTGCGCTTGGGAGGCTAAGGCAGGAGGATCGCACAGGTTCAAAGCCAGCCTCAGCTACTTGGTGAGGCTCTCAACAACTTAGTGAAACCCTGTTTCCAAATAAAGTATAAAATAGGTCTGGGAGTATAGCCTGGAGGTAGAAAGCCCCAGGGTTCCACCCCCAGTACCACCAAAACAAACAAACAAACAAACAAACAAACAAACCCAGAAGTAAGATTGCTGGATCACAGGGAGTCTTATTTTTAAAATTTCCAGAAATCTCCACACTGTTTCCCGTAGTATCTCTACCATTTTACTCTTTTCAATGTCCGTTCTTCTCCTGACATTAGGTTTAGTTTGTTCTTTTTCTTGTTCTCTAGGTATAAAGTTCATCTGATATCATTCTTTTCTTTACACAAGCACTTATTGTTTTCCTTTTGATTTCTTCTTTGATCCAAATGGTTTTTTTAAAGAGCACGTTGTTTAACTTTAACCTTTCTGTGACTTTTCCAGTTTTCCTATTAGTGATTTCAAATATGCCATTGTGGTTAGAAAAGATGCCTGGTATAATCTTGGTCTTCTCATATTTGATACACTTATTTTGTGTCCTAACATATGATCTATTCTGGAAAATGTTTCTTCTGTAATTGAGAAAAATGTGGATCATGATGTTACTGAATAAAATTTCTATATGCACACATGTTTGGTCTATTTGAACAAAAGTATAGTTCAAATTCAAAATTCAAAAAAAATTTTTTTATGGTACTGGGGATGGAACCCAGGGGCTTTCTACCTCCAGGCTATACTCCTAAACCTATTTTATATTTTATTTGGAAAGAGAGTCTTACTAAGTTGCTGAGAGCCTCATTACGTAGCTGAGGCTGGCTTTGAACCTGTATGATCCTCCTGTCTCAGCCTCCTAAGTACTGGGATTACAAGCGTGCACCACCACGCCCTGCTTTTAACTGGTTTTCTGAATAAACTATCCATTATTGACAGTGGGATATTGAAATCCTCTATTATTTTATTGATATCTGTTTTTGCCATTAGTCCTATTATTTACTTTTGTACAGAGGATTGAATGCAGGGGCATTCTACCTCAGAATGACACCCCAGCTCTTTTAATATTTATTTATTTATGGTACTGGACATTGAATCCAGGGGCATTCTACCTCTGAGCCACACTCAAACTCTGTTTTATTTTGAAACAGGGTCTCACTAATTTGCTGAGGGCCTCACTAACTGCTGAGGTTGGCCTCAAACCTGTGAGTCTTCCATGTACCGGGTTTACAGGCATGTGCCACCTCACCCGGCTCCCATCAGAGCTATTAATATTTGCTTTATATTTAGGTGTTCCAATATTGGAAGGATACTTATTTATAATAATTATATCCTTTTGATGAGTTGACATCTTAATTATTATAGAATGCCTTTCTTTGTCTCTTTTTACATATTTGTCACTTAAAGTCTGTTTTGTCCCTGCTTCTGGTTTCTGTTGGCATGAAATAGCTTTTTCCATCTTTTCACTTTTTAGTCTTTGTGTGTTGTTAAAGTCTTTTGTACTCGGCATTTTTAGGTTTTTTTGGGAGAGGCAGGAAAGAGGGATTAAACCCAGAGGCACTCTACTTCTAAGCTACACCCCCAGTCCTTTTTACTTTTTTTTTTGGTGGTATTGGGGTTCCTGGAAGCCCTTCTACCTCCGGACTACACTCCCAGATCTATTTTTTTACTTTTTTTTAAAATTTGGAAACAGGGTCTCTTAAAGCCAGCGCACACGGCTGGCTTCGAACCTGCACGATCTTCCTGTCTCCGCCTCCCAAGCACGGGGATTACAAGCGTGCGCCACCACGCCCGGCTTTACTTTTTAATTTTGAAACAGGGTTGCCCTAAGTTGCTGAGGCTGGCCTCGAACCTGCAATCTTCCTGTCTCGGCCTCCTAAGTACTGGGATCACAGGTGTGCACCACTGCGCCTAGCTTTCAGTCTCTCTCTCTCTCTCTCTCTCTCTCTCTCTCTCTCTCTCTCTCTCTAATTGATTCAGCAACTGTGTCTTCTGATTGAATACTTTAATTACTTTTCATTTAAGATAATTATTGAGGGACCTGGACTTCCTGTTGCCGTTTTTTAAATTGTTTCCCCGCTGTTTTGAAGCTCATTTGTCCCTTGTTTGCTGTCCTTCCTTTGTGACCTAGTGATTTTCTGTAGTGGTCTGCTTTGATCACATTCTCTTTATCTTTTATGTACCTACTATAAGTTTTTGCTGTGTGGTTACTATGACACATAAGTATGTCATTTCAAGCTGAGAACAATTTTTCTTTTATCACATACAAAAACTCTATTTTTACTCCCCACTTTATGTTATAAATGTTAAAATTGACGTGTGCGTGCGTGCGTGCGTGTGTGTGTGTGTGTGTGTGTGTGTGTGTGTGTTTGCACTGAGGTTTGAACCCAGGGTCATTTTACTCCTGAACTACACCCTAGAACTTTTTAGTTTTATTTTGAAACAGAGTCTTGCTGAGTTTCTGCACATGCTGGCCTCAAACCTATGATCTTCCTATCACAGAATCCCAAGTATTGGGATTGTAGGCATACACTTCCGTGCTTGGCTTTAAAATTTACATCCGATTAAATATTGTATTTCCATTAACTAATTATTTTTGCTATAGTTATTTTCAATATTTTGTCTTTTAATCATTGTGCTAGAGATATAATTGATCTGCATATCATCATCACAGTGATACTCTGAAAAATTATGTATTTACTTTTTGTGTGTATGGGTACTGGGGATTGAATCCACGGGTGTCCTACATCCAAATAACACCCCAGCCCTATTTTTTTTTATTCCTATATTTATTTTTGGTGGTATTGGGGGTGGAACCCAGGAGCTTCCTACCTCCAGGCTATACTCCCAGACCTATTTTATACTTTATTTGGAAACAGGGTCTCACTAAGTTGCTGAGAGCCTTGCTAAGTAGCTGAGGCTGGCTTCGAACTGTGATCCTCCTGTCTCAGCCTCCCAAGCGCGGGGATTACAAGCATGTGCCACCACACTATTCAGGCGATATCAGTTCTCTTCACATTAGAGAAAAATATAAAGATAAGTATTTGGAGCAAACCATTCATGAAAAAAAAAACCCATCTAAATGTATTTGTTGCTAAAGCTGGGCGTGGTGGTGCACGTTTGTAATCCCAGCATTCGGGAGGCTGAGATCAGAGGATCGTGGTTTGTGGACAGCTGCAGCTACTAAGTGAGGTCTGCTGCAACTTAATGAGACCCTGTTTCAAAATAAAGAATAAAAATAATAGGGCAGATGGTTAGCTCAGAGGTTGAATGCCCCTGGGTTCCATCCTCAGACCCACAAATATATATATATATATATATATATATATATATATATATATATATATATACACACATATACATATGTATGTATGTATGTATGTATATGTATATATTTGTTGCTAATTATAAAAAAGTTTGAAGATATCATTCCCCCCTCCCCCCAGTATTAGGAACTGAACCCAGGGGCATTCCATATCCTAGCTCCATATCCAGCCCTTTCTATTTTTTATTTTTATTTTGAAATAGGGTCTTGCTAAGTTGATGAAGTTTTAGCTAAATTGCTGAGTCTGGCTTCAAATCTGTGATCCTCCTGTCTCAGTTTCCCAGGTATTGGGATTAGTGGCATATGCCACCAAATCTTATTATTGTTATTTTTTATTTTGAGATACAATCCTGCTTAGTTGCTCAGGCTCACCTCAAACGTGTGATCCTCCTGTCTCAGCTTCTTGAGTAGCTGGAATTATAGACATGTGCCAGGTATAGTGATACCTGGCCAAAGACATTTTCATGACTCTTCAGTATATGAATGGTTCCAGAGGACACACAGAGCCTTTGGAATGAAAATGATATAGGGGAAAAACAGAATACTAACTAATGAGAGCGAGATTTGTGCTTCCATGTTAGTGACTGGTTGATGGCGTGCCTCTTCTAATTTCTGAATGGGAGGCAGAGCTGAGTGATGGCTGGCGGTGCACCCGGAGCTGGATCTGCAGCACTCCCATGGCCTCTCCCAGCCCTCTCTGCTCTTGCCTCTCATGCTTCAGGTTGGTCTTGCAGATCTCTTAGATATTTCTTCGGGAACACTGTTTCCTGGGCCCCACAGTCTCTCGTGCATGCCATCTCTCTCTCTCTCTCTCTCTCTCTCTCTCTCTCTCTCTCTCTCTCTCTCTCTTATCAATAAAGAAGCTTCTTCTACAGAAGAGGAAATGTGGCAGTCTTGGCTAATTTGATGATGAAGTTTCAGAAACCTGCTCTTCTGAAACGCAGGGCTAGGGCTTCCCCAGCAAAACATGAATAACCAGTACCTTTTTTTTTTCTTTTTTTTTTCAGAACTGAGGATGGAACCCATGGGCTAGGGCTTCCCCAGCAAAACATGAAAAACCAGTACCTTCTTTTTTTCTTTCTTTCTTTTCTTTTCTTTCTTTCTTTTTTTTTTTTTTTTTTTGCAGAACTGAGGATGGAACCCATGGGGCATTCTATCTCTGAGCTATACCCCCAGCTCTATTTTTTATTCTTTACTTTGAAACAGGGTCTCAATGAGTTGCAAAGGGGCCTCACTAAGTAGCTTAGGCTGTCTGCGAACTACAATCCTCCTGTCTCAGCCTCCCAAATGCTAGGTTTACAAGCGTGTGCCACCACGCCCGGCTTAACCAGTGCCTATTGACTGGGTTCCCATGTACTACCTCCAACAATTCCACCAGCCAGGTTTGCTCCATACCCTATTCCCAATCAGGCAATGGAAGTGCTTAGTGTCGAGAGAGGCCCAGAACCCAGCCACTGGTAGGAAGCAGAGCCATAGCTGGAGGTTCCCAAAGCTTTTCCTGTAATTCACTCATCTTTTAGTGAAGATGCTCTTTGGAGCCAGAAGTGCTAGGCCATTGTTTGCCTAGTTCTTCATTCCTTCCATGATTCTTGAGTTGCTATCAGCTAGGTTTAAAAGTTTTAGTCCATGGTCACCGGCCCCCATTGTTTCTGGGCCTGTAGTAAAGCAGAAACTCATGGCAGAAGAAATGACAGACGATTTTTTATTTTTTAGGGAGTTTGTATACTCTTCTGTAGCCTGTGCCATTGAAATCATAACCAAGAAATCACTGCCAATTTCAATGTTGTGAGGTTTTATGACCCAGATTTTCTTCTAAAAGTTTATAATCTTAAGATCTATATTTAGGTCTTTTATCTATTTTGAGTTAATATTTGTATATGGGATTGGGTAAAGGTCCAATTTTATTCTTTTCCATGTAATTATTATTTTTCAACAATATTTAGTTAAAAGATTATTATTTCCACCACCAAATGTTTGAGGAAACCTTGTCAAAAATAACTTGACAATATAGGGAAGAATTTAGCTCTAGGCTTTTATTTAACTCCAATGGTTTATATATCTGCCTTAAAATAGTACTACACTATTTCAATTATTGTAGCTTTATATGGTTTGAAATCAGAAAATATATATCTTCTAGTTTTGTTCTTTTTCAAGATCGTTTTGGGTATCTAGAGTCCATATTCCATATTAGGATAGATTTTTTTTCTGAAAAATAAATATATAAATATATGATAGTTTCACCTAAAAAAATAGAAAAAGAATATTCTCTGGTAAGAAAGAAAGCAAAAAGAAATATTGAAAAGTTATCTTTAAGTCATCAAAAGCTTGGTATCAGACAACTGAAACTGTTATGTGAGATTATCATTTTTAATTTTGGATAAATTGCTTTAATACTAGATGTCAACCACTAAGCTAAGCATGGGAGGGTGGGATAGGGAGAGAATGGAGTGGGGATCGGGTGGGGGCTGACTGGGCATTGTGTGCATGTATGTCTACAAAAGTATGTATCCCACTATGATGTATGAATACAGTGCACCAATAAAATAAATAAATAAATTAATTAATTAAAAAAAAAAGAAATGACAGACGAAAGCTGATGGCTTCATGGCAGCCAGGCAGGAGAGAGGGCATGGCAATTTTTTCATTCAGCCCTCTGAATATATCATCCCACTCTCTCCTGGTCTGCAGAATTCCGACTGAGGAATGTGCTGATGTCCCTTTGTATGGAAGGAGCCCATTTTCTCTTACTGCTTCCAAGATTCTTTGTTTTTGATTATTGGCAGGTGCTTTTTGTTTTGTGGTTGCAGTGCTGGGGGTTGAACCAAAACCTTATGAATACTAGGCAAGTTCTCGATCACTGACCTACATCACCAGCCAGTTTGATTATTATAATATGTCTTCTGTGGTTAAACCTGGTTGGGCACCTTTAAACTTCACGTACCTGAATATCTACATCTCCAGATATTTACATCTACATCTCCAGATACATACCTCTGTTTTAATTTATTTATTTTTATTTATTTATTTATTTTGTGGGTCTGGGAATAGAACCCAGGGGCATTCAACCTCCGAGCTACACTCCCAGCTCGCTCTTTCTTTCTTTCTTTCTTTCTTTCTTTCTTTCTTTCTTTGTTCTTTCTTTCTTTCTTTCTTTCTTTCTTTCTTTCTTTCTTTCTTTCTTTCTTTCTTTCTTTCTGTGGTACTGGTGTTTCTGGAAACCCTTCTACCTCCGCCTTCACTCCCAGACCTATTTTATATTTTTATTTGGAAACAGAGAGGCTGGCTTCGAACCAGTGCAATCCTCCTGTCTCCGCCTCCCAAGTGCGGGGATTATAAGCGTGCGTCACCACGCCCGGCCTTTATTCTTTATTTTTGAAACAGGGCCTCACTAACTTGCGGAGGGCCTCACTAAGTAGCTGAGGCTGTCCACAAACCACGATCCTCCGGTCTCAGCCTCCAGAATGCTGAGATTACAAGCGTGCGCCACCATGCCTGACTCTGTTTTATTTTATATCTCCAGAATTAAAGAGTTTTCAGTCTTTATTTCTTTAAATAACTTGTCTCTATTCTCCAATGTGAATGTTAGCTCTCTTGATGGTATTCCATAAATCTCATAGGCTTTCTACATTTCATTTTTTCCTGGGTTAGGTCCTCTAAGTGAATATTTTTAAATGACTTGTCTTTGTGTGTGTGTGTGTGGGGGGGGTTACTGGGGATTGAAGCCAGGAGTGTTCTACTTTTGAGCTGCACTTCCAGCCCTTTAATTTTTTTTTTTTAACTTTAAAACAGCCTTTTGCTTGCCGGGCGTGGTGGTGCACGCTTGTAATCCCCGCGCTTGGGAGGCAGAGACAGGAGGATCGCGCAGGTTCGAAGCCAGCCGCGCGCGCTGGCTTAGGAGACCCTGTTTCCAAATATAAAATGTAAAAAGAGGTCTGGGAGTGTAGCCCGGAGGTAGAAGGGCTTCCAGGAACCCCAGTGGGGAAAAAAAAAACCCAAAAGACAAAAAACAAACAAAAAAAAAACAGCCTTTTGCTAAGTTATTATGCATTGATCTGGAACCTGAAATCCTCTGTCTTAGCCTCCCCAATACTAGGATTATAGCATGGACCACCATGCCTGGCTGTAGATGCTCTTTATTGAACTTTTCATTTTATTCATTGTACTATTCAGTTTCCAAATTTGTTTTTTAAAGATGATTTCCCACTTGTATTGAACTTCCCATTTTGGTCTTACATTATTTTTATGACTTCCTTCCTTGAATTATCATTCTGTATTCTCTCTCTTTCTCTCTCTCTCTCTCTTTCAGTACTGGAGATGGAACCCAGAGGCATTCTATCTCCAAGATACACCCCCAGCCCTATTTTTTTATTGTTTATTTTGAGACAGGGTCTCACTGAGTTGCAAAGGGCCTCACTAAGTAGCTGAGGCTGGCTGTGAACCGCAGTCCTCCCGTCTCTGCCTCCCAAATGCTGGGATTACAAGCGTGCACCACTATGCCTGGCTTCACTTGTATCTTAACTATACTTTAAACAAGTAATTATTTGAATAATTTTCAAGTAATTTGCAGTTCTCTGTTTCCTTAAGGTTGGTTACTGGAATATTACTGCGGTTTTTTTATTTGGTGGTGTTATCTTTGAATGTGTTTTTCATGTTACTTTAAGCCTTGTGTTGTTTCATAATTGAAGAAGCAATCATCCTCTGGTCCTTAAAGTCTTTGTGAGATAAACAGCTTCACCACACATCCTAGAATTCTGATGCTTTACCAAACCCTACCTACCCACCCTTCTTTCCTTCCTTCCTTCCTTCCTTCCTTCCTTCCTTCCTTCCTTTTCTTTCTCTCTTTTCCTTCTTTCTTTCTTTTTACTAGGAATTGAACCCATGGGCATTTTACCTCTGAGCTACATACCCAGCCCTGTTTTATTTTTTATTTTGAAACAGGGTCTCACTAAGTTGCTGCGGGCCTTGCTAAATTGCTGAGGCAGTCTTGAACCTGTGATCCTCCTGTCTTAGCCTCCTAAGTACTAGAATTACACATCTGTACTACCACATCTGGCTTCCTATCTGTTGGTGGGCTGGAGAAGACCAGTTATCAGGGCTCCCTTGCCTTTCACTTATGCTTGTAATCCCAGCATTCGGGAGGCTGAGACCGGAGGATCGTGGTTCGCGAACAGCCTCAGCTACTTAGTGAGACCCTCTGCAACTCAGTGAGACCTGGTTTCAAAATGGGCAGGGGGTGTAGCTCGGAGGTTGAATGCCTCTGGGTTCCATCCCCAGACCCACAAAAAAAAAAAAGAAAGAAAGGCCGAGCTCTTAACTGCCTCTGCCTCTGTATCTCTATGTGGACCAAGACAATGTGTCAAGCTCCATCTCTCCCTCTTACCTGGTCTCAGGTTCACATGGGTGGAGAATGAGACCTGCAGTGAGTCTGTAGAAATGTATCTAAAATGTCCTTGTGCTACATGAGACTGTGGACCTTGATGGGGAAAAGAGGCAGAGGAGGTAGATGTCTTTGGGTTCATAAATTAATGAGTTAGTTCATTAGATTAGCTAAAATATGGAACACATGTGAGAGGTACAGGATGGATCAGTTTTAGTAAAAGGGGAAGCCAGGAGATAACTAACTTCATATGGAACAGTAAGAATTTAGACTTCTTTTTTTTAAAATTTGGTGGTACTGGGGGTGGAACCCAGGGGCTTTCTACCTTCAGGCTATACTCCCAGACCTATTTTTTATATTTTTATTTGGAAACAGGGTCTCACTGAGTTGCTGAGAGCCTCACTAAGTAGCTGAGGCTGGCTTCGAACATGTGTGATCCTCCTGTCTCAGCCTCCCAAGCGCGCGGATTACAAGCGTGCGCCACCACGGCCGGTGAATTTAGACTTCTAATAATTTGGATAACCTAATAATAACTTTCTAATAATAGTTAAACTCCTGAGAAGTTAAGTTTTAAAGATAATTCAGCTGGGCTTGATGGCACATGCCTGTAATTGCAGTACTTGGGAGGCTGAGACAAGAGGATCACAGGTTCATGGTCAGTCTCAGATACTTAGTGAGGCCCTCTGCAACTTAGTGAGACCTTGTTTCAAAATAAAGAATAAAAAATAGGGCTGGGTGTGTAGCTTACAGGTAGAATGCTTCTGGGGTCCCTCCCCAGTACCACAATAAATAAATAAATAAATAAATAAATAAATAGGAGAAAGTTGGAAGGTGTGTGTGTGTGTGTGTGTGTGTGTGTGTGTGTGTGTGTGTTGCTCGAGATTGAACCCAGGGGCATTCTACCTCCCCAAGGACTTTCTACCTCCAAGCTATACCCCAAGCTCGCGTGTAATCCCTGCACTTGGGAGGCTGAGACAGGAGGATCACACAGGTTTGAAGCCAGCCTCAGCTACTTAGTGAGGCTCTCAGCAACTTAGTGAGACCCTGTTTCCAAATAAAGTATAAAATAGGTCTGGAAGTATAGCCCGGAGGTAGAAAAGCCCCTGGGTTCCACCCCCAGTACCACAAAAAAATATATTTTTTAAGTAACTAGGTGCATTCTACATCTGAGCTACACCACCAGCCCTTTTTATTTTGAAACAGGGTCTCACTAAATTGTTAAGGGCCTTACTAAATTGCTGAGGCTGGTTTCAGACCTTCTAAATACTGGGATTGTAGGTGTGAGCCACCATGTCTGGATTCTATAGACCTATAATTTTTTTTTTTTTAATTTTGAGATGAGATCTTGGAAGTTGCTGAGGGTTTCACTAAGTTATTGAGTCTGACCTCAAACCTCTGGTTCTCCTGTCTCAGCCTCTCAAGTACTGGGATTACAGGTATGTGCTACCATGCCCAGCTCAGAAAGTACTTTTTGTGTGTTTATGTGTGTGGTACTAGGGATTGAACCCAGGGATGTTCTACCTATGAGCTATACCCCTAGTACTATTTTTATTTTTTACTTTGAAACAGGATTTCACTAAGTTGAAGAGTGCCTCACTAAGTACCTGAAGCTGGCTGTGAACTTGCAATCCCCTGTCTCAGCCTCCCAAGTACTGGGCTTATAAGTATGCACCACCATTTCCAGCTCCATTTCTCTTTTCTTTCTTTCTTTCTTTCTTTCTTTCTTTCTTTCTTTCTTTCTTTCTGGCACTGGGGATTGAATCCCAGTGGGATTCTATCTTTGAGCTACACCCCCAACATGATTTTATTTCTTATTTAGAAACAGGGTCTTATTAGGTTGATTCAAGTCTCACTACTTGCTGAGGCTGCCCTCAAACCTGCAATCACCCTGTCTCAGTCTCCCAAAGTACAGGGATTACAGGTATGCACCACCATACCTGGCCCAATTTTCTTATTTCACTATATTTATTTATATATTTGGTACTGGGGATGGGCCCCAGGGGCATTCTACCTTTGAGCACCAGCCCTATTTTATTCTTTAATTTTAAAACAGAGTCTCACTAAGTTGCAGAAGGCCTCACTAAATTTCTGAGGCTGGCTACAAACCTTTGATTTTCCTGTCTCACTCTCACAAGTCCTGAGATCACAAGCATGCACCACCACCCCCGGCTAATGTTTATCTTTGATCATCATGTGCGATATGGTGAAGGCGTGAAAGGAATATTAAATGTTTTGGAGAGGTAGCAGCTTTGAGTCATGTTTGTCAGCCTACAGGGCTGGGGAGGTGAGCAACTCTTGCTTTTCAATTCACATCTAGGGAGGTGGTTGGCAAGAGAGCATAATTTGAGTAAGAGACTTGCTCTAATTTCCTCATACTCCTGGTTTTAACCTTTTCTTTAATCTACATTCTCTCTCTTTCTCTGTCCCCTCCTCTCTTTTGTGATAAGTGAAGTGGAAGAAAAGACAGGTGTCAGGAAGAGAAACAGGAGGGAGAGTAAAGAAGAGTGGGAAGAGCCGGGCGTGGTGAGCACGCTTGTAATTCCAGCATTTGGTAGGCGGAGACCCGAGGATCGCGCTTGGTGGACAGCCTCAGCTACTTAGCGAGGCCCTTCTAACTCCTTGGGACCCTGTTACAAAAATAAAAAGACTAGCTGGGCGTGGTGGCGCACGCTTGAAATCCCAACATTTGGGAGGCTGAGATCAGAGGATCGCGGTTCGTGGACAGCCTCAGCGACTTAGTGAGGCCCTCTGCAACTCAGTGAGACCCGGTTTCAAAATAAAGAATAAAAAATAGGGCAGGGGGTGTGGCTCGGAAGTTGAATGCACCTGGGTTCCATTCCCAGATCCGCAAAATAAATAAATAAAATAAATAAATAAAGCGCTTGGGAGGCAGAGACAGGAGGATCTCGCAGGTTGGAAGCCAGCCACACTGGCTTAAGAGACCCTGTTTCCAAAAATAAAAAAGTATGAAATAGGTCTGGGAGTGTAGCCCGGAGGTAGAAGGGTTTCCAGGAACCCCAGGATCACCAAAATAAATAAATAAATAAATAAATAAATAAATAATAAAATAAAATAAAATAAACAGACTAGGGCTGGGGGTGCATCTCAGAGGTTCAAGGCCCCTGGTTTCCATCCCCGGTACCACAAAAAAAAAAAAAAAAAAAAAAAAAAAAAAGAGTTGGAACAAAGAGACAGCGAGAGTCATCGGTGAGGAAACAGTAACAGAGGAAAGGAACAATAATGGTTGATGACATCTGCCTGTAGTCAAAATAAGGTTGATGTTTATTTTTTTAACAAAGAGAAGCAGGTATTTTTCCTTCTTGATAGGAGGACGGTAGGAATGATGAAAAAGGGGTGGTGTCTAGGTGAGTGGGAGATCAGAAAAAGAAGGGAAGTTTGTTTTCCTTCTCCAGTGCCAAGGCAGGTGCCCAGCTGGCCTTCCACTCTCTGCCAAGCTCTGAAATGACAGCCGGCTCTCACCATGTGTGGCCGGCCACCTGAGCTTGGGCTTCCCAGCCTCCTGAGCAATGAGCCAGAATAGACCTCTTTATATATTGTCCAACTGCAGAAATTCTATTATAACCATAGGGAATGGACTAAGCCTCCCACAAAATTCACAGGGGCATGGACCGCTAAATGGGAGGCTTAACGCAGATTTCCCTGGATATCCAACTGCGTTTTTATCCTTGACTTTCGCTGAGATGGTTGAGTGTATCCATCAGTCGCTTCAGAAACAAGGTCTCCCTAAGTTGCTCAGGCTGGCCTCAAACCTGTGATCCTCGTGTCTCAGCCTTGCAGGTAATGAGATCACAGACGTGAGCCACCATGCCGGGCTTCTTTGCCACTTTAAACAAAGCTTGCCTTTTGTCTAGTTTCCCTCTTTTCTACCTGTCACCAGAACTCTCTTTAACATATTTGTCCAACGTTCTGTTCATAGTACCCTTAGTCCTTAGTCTGTGGCTGTAACAATATCTGAGACGAGGTGATTATTTATTTATTTATTTATTTATTTATTTATTTATTTATTTATTTTGTGGTATTGGGGATTGAACCCAGGGGCATTCTACCTCCAAGCTACACTTCCAGTGCTATTTTTTTATTCTTTATTTTGAAACAGGGTCTCACTAAGTAATGGAGGGCCTCTCTAAGTATCCGAGGCTGACCACTAACCTGCGATCCTCCTGCCTCAGCCTCCCAAGGACCAGGATTACAAGCGTGCGCCACCACCTGGCAGAGACAAGGTGTTTTTTTTTTTTTTTTTTTGCGGGTCTGAAGATGGAACCCAGGGGCAGTGGACCTCCAAGCTACACCCCTGCCCTATTTTTTATTCTTTATTTTGAAACCGTGTCTCACTGAGTTGTAGAGGGCCTCACTAAGTAGCTGAGGCTGTCCGCTAACTGCGATCCTCCGGTCTCAGCCTCCCGAATGCTGGGATTACAAGTGTGCGCCACCACGCCAGGCAAGACGAGGTGGTTTCTAATGAACAGAAACTGATTGGTTCACACTTCTGAGGGTGAGAAGTCCGATAACAAGTGCTGCATCTGGCAAATGCATTCTCGCTGTGTCATTGGTGGCAGAAGAGCAGTAGGACAAAAAGGAACAAAGGAAGAGCAAGGGGATGCTGAGCTTGTTTTTTGACTTTATTTTTAGTGGTCCTGGGGATGGACCCTAAGGGCGATCTACCTCCGAGCTGCACCCCCAGTCCTTTTTTATTTTTTACTTGGAAACAGGGTCTTGCTAAGTTGCGGAGGTCCTCACTAAGTTGCTAAGGTTGGCCGTGAACCTGCGGTCCTCCTGTCTCAGCCTCCCGAGCGTGTGCTACAATGCCTGGCTTTTTAAACTTTTTTTGTTGATAAGGACCCACTTCCTTGCTATTGAACCTATACTTGTAGTAATGTCATTAATCTATTTATGAGGGCAAAATAATACTCTTCCAACATGTAATTCATATATAATAAAATCTACCCTTTTATTTTAGTTTTCAGTACTGGGATTGAACCTAGAGGCATTCTACTTCCAAGCTAGAACCCCAGTCCAATTTTTTTTTTTATTTCTTATTTGGAAACAGGATTTCACTAGGTTTGTGAGAGTCCTACTACAATGCCAAGGCTGGCTTTGAACCTGTGATCTTCCTGTCTCAGCCTTCCTAGTACTGGGATTACAAGTGTATATCATAACACCCAGAAAAAGCTGCCCTTTTATTTATTCATTTATTTTAATTTTTTTTGTGGGTCTGGGGATGGAACCCAGGGGCATTTGACCTCCAAGCTGCACCCCCTGCCCTATTTTTTATTCTTTATTTTGGAACCAGGTCTCACTGAATTGCAGAGGGCCTCACTAAATAGCTGAGGCTGTCCGCGAACTGTGATCCTTTGGGCTCAGCCTCCCGAATGCTGGGATTACACGTGTGCATCACCACCCAGCAAAAGCTGCCCTTTTAAAGAAAGTGCACAATTTGATGGTTATTAGTATATTTGGAGTTGCACAATCATTATCTCTAATTTTAGATCAAAACTTCAACAATACAACTTGTTGGCCTTTTTTGGCAACCCCTTAAAGAATCTTATACACATTAGCAGCAGTCATTCACCATTTCCTTTCAGTGTTCCAGCCTTTAGAAATCACAAATATATTTTCTGTCTCAGTGCATTTGCCTCTTCTAGACATTCTATAGAAATGTAATCATATGGAATCATACAATATGTAGTGTCTTTCACTTAGTATAATGTTTAGGTGGATTCTGCCTCCATGTGGTACTGCCCATATCAGAGCTTCATTCTTTTTTTATGAATAGTGATATTCCACCATATTGTTATCCATTCATCAGATGAAGGACGTTTGGATTGCCTGAGTAATGATGACATTGATCATTTGTGTGCTTGTGTCTGTGTATAAATATGCTTCCGCTGCTCTTGGGTGTATACCTAGTCCTATTGGCTTAATGATAACTCTATGTTCAATATTTTGAGGAACCGCAGATATTTTCAAGGTTGCTGAGCCATTTTACAGTCCCATAAGCAATGTGTGAGGTTTCCAATTTCTTCACGTTCTTGCCAGCACTTGTGTCTTTTTTTAGCTTACATGTGCTAGAGAGTGTGAAATGGCATTTCTTTGTTTTGTTTTGTTTCCCTAATGATTAGTGTTGTTAATCACCTTTTCATGTGCTTCTCCAGCATTTGTATCTTTTTTTTTGAGAAATAAGTCCATTGCCTAATTTTACTTGGGTTATTTATTTATTTATTTATTTATTTATTTATTTGCGGTGCTGGGGATGGAATCCAGAGGTATTCTACCTTTGAGAGACACGCCTTCCCAGCCCTATTTTTTTTATTCTTTATTTTGAAACAGGCTGCTGAGGTTCTCTTGAAAACTGTGACCCTCCTGTCTCAGCCTCCCAAGTACTGGAACTACGGGTATCCATGGCCACATCCAGCTGCCTTTTTACTTTCTTGATGATGTCCTTGAAGCACAGAAACTTTTAATTGGGATGAAGTCCATTTTACCCATTTTTTCCTTTTGTTTGTGCTTTTGGTGTCATATCTAAGAAACCATTGCTTTACTAAAGGTAGTGAAGATTCACTCCTGTTTTCTTCTAAGCGTTCTATAGTTTTAGCTCTTATGTATATCAGTGGTTGTCCATCTTGAATTAACTTTTGTATACGATGTAGGGATCTAACTTCATTCTTTCACATATGACTGCCAAGGTATCTAGCTATTAGTTGGAAGGCCTTTTTTTGTGGGGGGGGCATTGTGTATTGAACAGGGCATTCTACTTCTGAACTATACCCTCAGGTCCTTTTTATTTTTATTTTTTTATTTATTTTTATTGGTGCATTGTAATCATATATCACATTGGAATACAAGACTTGAGAGGATATACAAGCACACATCATCCAATTAGCCCTCATCCAGTCCCCATCCCATTCTCTCCCCATCCCTTGATCCCATGCTTGTTTGGTGATTAACTTTGATACATTTGTTTATGTACCTCCTGCGTTTTAAAGAGGCTCCATCCTCCCGTATTCCATACCCTCTGATTGCTCACCTTAATTGCTTCACTATAGGGCCCTTTCTATAGCTCGACCTCTTCCTGTTGCCTCTTTCCTCCTAGTTATTGCTGATTAGGAGAAGCATCTGCCGTGAGGCAAGGCTGGTGCTGGGGCCTCTGAGGCTGGGATCAGAGCCTACGGAGGGGTCAGGCCGGTGCCGGGGCCAGCGGCCGGCATTGGAGCCTTCCGTGAAGCAAGGCCGCTACTGAGGCCTCCGAGGCTGGGATCGGAGCCTGCCGAGGGGTTAGGCCGGTGCCGAGGCCAGTGAGGCCAGGATCGGAGCCTGCTGTGAGGCAAGGCTGGTGCTGGGGCCTCCAAGGCCAGGAGAGGAGTCTGTCGAGGGGTTAGGCTGGTGCCAGGGTCAGCGAGGCTGGGATGGAGCCTGCCTTGAGGATAGGCCAGTGCTGGGGCCACTGAGGCCGGGATCGGAACCAGCCGAGGGATTAGGCCAGTGTGGGGGCCAGCGAGGCCAGACTCGGGGCCTCCCATGAGGCAAGGCTGCTGCTCGAGCCAGCGAGGTCTGGATCAGTCCACCGGGTAGCCAGGCCACTACTGGGGCCGTCAAGAGTGGGATCAGGTCCTTTTTAATTTTTTTTTTTTGTTGTTGTACTGGGGTTCCTGGAAACCCTTCTACCTCCGGGCTACACTCCCAGACCTAATATATATATATGAAAACAGGGTCTCTTAAGCCAGTGCGGCTGGCTCCAAACCAGCGTGATCCTCCTGTCTCTGCCTCCCAAGCGCGGGGATTACAAGCATGCGCCACCACACCCGGCCCCGGCGTCCTTTTTAATTTTTATTTTGAAACAGGCTCACTAAGTTGCTGAAGCTCTTATTAAGTCGCTGCTTGAACATGTGATCCTCCTGTCTCAACCCTCCTCCCAAATTTTGGGATTATAGGCATACACCGCTGCACCTAGCCAGTGGGAAAAGACATTCTGTTTCTTCAGTCAAGTGAGGCTGAATTGATTTCTCATTCATCTCAGCCTTCCCAGTGGCTGGGACTACATGCATGAGCCACCAACCACCATGCCATGTGTGGAGGGTTTCTTTTTCCCTCCCTCCCTCCCTCCCTCCCTCCCTCCCTCCCTCCCTCCCTCTCTCTCTTTCTTTCTTTCTTTCTTTCTTTCTTTCTTTCTTTCTTTCTTTCTTTCTTTCTTTCTTTCTTTCTTTCCTTCTGGTCTAGGGATGGAACCCAGGGGCATGCAACCTCCGAGTCACACCTCCTGCCCTATTTTTTATTCTTTATTTTGAAACAGGGTCTCGTTAAGTTGCAGAGGGCCTCACTAAGTACCTGAGGCTGGCGGTGAACCGTGATCCTCTGGTCTCAGCCTCCTGAATGCTGGGATTACAAGCGTGCGCCACTATGCCCGGCTCTTTATTTTTAATTTTGAAACAGGATCTCACTAGGTTGCCAAGAGTCTCAACATATTGCTAAGGTTGTGATTGAACCTATTCTCTTATCTCAGCCTCCCAAATACCAGAATTACAGGTGTGCACCACCACACCCTACTTCCCTTAATCCCCTCCCTTCCCCCCCACCTCTGAGTTCAACCCAGGGACATTCTTCCTCTGAGCTACACCCCAAACTCTATTTTGTTTTTTGAAACAGCATCTCACTAAGTTGTTGAGGCCCAAATTCCTGAAGCCAGCTTGTGATTTTCCTGTCTTAGCCTTCCAAGTACTAGGATTAAAGGCATACATGTTTTATGAGTCTTCAACCAAAGACTTTACCTTTCATCTGATCAAGTTATAATTAATTAAACTATTATGAAACATATAATAAATGTTTTAGTAGAGTCTCCACAATAAAAGAGGGATTCCTGTTCGATTGGGATTGAGGGAAATGGGAGAAAAATTTTATTAATTTTTTGTGGTACTGGAGGTTCTACCTCCAAGCTATACTTCTATCCCTATTTTCATTTTTATTTTGAAACAGTTTTGCTAGACTGATGAGAGTCTCATTACTTGTTGAGGCTAGCCTCGAACCTGCAGTCTTCTTATTTCAGTCTCTCAGGTACTGGGATTACAGGCCACCACGTGTGCCACTACACCTGGCTATGGGGAAAAGATTTTTGAGTGTCATGAAGGCTTCCTTGAAAGCCAAGCAGGCATTAGTCAGGTAGTGTGCATGGAGCTTCAGGAAAAGCAAATGGCTTGTGCAAAGGTGGAGAGACAACTGCAGCCAGTAACTCATATGGTAGAGTGGGGCTAGATAACATTTTCTATTCCTTTCACCTGGTGTTATGGTTTGGGAGTAAAATGTCCCTCGGACCTCCTGCTCTGGAGGCAGCCAGACCTGGGGTGGGTGCTGGGGTGTGGCCTAGAGGACTCTGCCGTCCTGGGTTCCCGCCCCAAGCTCACTCTGCTTCCGGCCATTACCTCCTCTGAACCTGAAGCTCTGGCCGCTGCTTGGCAGCAGGCATACATGAATTCTATCCATGGATGGAAATCATACAGCTGTAAGCAAATACATCCTCCCTTCTCTCGGGCTGTGTGTGTCCAGCACCAGGATCGCAGCCATGATAGCACCAGCTGCCAACTGAGACGACCTGGTGCGTGGCTCCATGAAAGACTGAGTTAGGGCCAAAGGGAGGGTTGTATTAGTATGGGTGCATTCTGTTTCCTAGGTTTTCCTAAACGATGCTGGATTACTATACTTAAAAGGGGAATAGAGCCACATTAATAGAAAGTATATGATTTGGGTGTGGTGGTGCACGCTTGTAATCCCAGCATTCGGGAGGCTGAGACAGGAGGATAACGGTTTGTGGGTAGCGTCAGCTACTTGGTGAGGGCTTCTGCAATTCTGTGACTTTCAAGGAAGGCTTCATGACATTCTAAAATCTTTTTCCCAAGCCAGGCATAGTGGCACACGTGGTGGCCTGTAATCCCAATACCTGGGAGACTGAAATAAGAAGATTGCTGGTTTGAGGATAGCCTCAACAAGTAATGGGACTCTCATCAGCCTAGCAAGACTGTTTAAAAAAAAAAGATAAAAAAAATAGGGCTGGGGTGTAGCTCAGAGGTAGAATGCCCCTGGGTTCCATCCTCAATACCACCAAAAAAAAAAAAAAAAAAAAAAAAGAAAGAAAGAAAGAAAGAGAGAAAGAAAGAAAGAAAAAGACCAAGAAAGAAGGAATATGAACTGCATTGTTTCAGACCTGAATTCAGTCCTGGTTTTGCCACTTCTGCTGGTAAAACATTGATCGAGTTTCCACTACCTCTCTGAATATCATACTTCTCTTTCATAAACAAGGATATTAATGCCTAACTTTGCAGAATTTTGTGAGGAATTAACTGAAATATTTAACAGCTGACTAGAATTTTTTTTCCTTGGTACTGGGGATTGAACCCAAGGGTATTCTACCCAAGTACAGGGACTACAGGCATGTGCCATCACACAACCCGCTTAGAATATGATGAGAAGAAACTTTTTAGTTTGATGCTATCCCACTTGTTTATTCTTGCTTTAATTTCCTGAGCTTTGGAGGTTTTGTTGAGAAAGTTACTACCTGTGCCAATATGTTGTAGTGTTGAACCTAAGCTCTCCTCTACTAACTTCACAGTCTCAGGTCTAACTTCTAAGTCTTTGATCCATCTTGAGTTGATTCCTGTGCATGGTGAGATATAGGGGTTTAGATTCATCTTTTTACAAATGGTTAGCCAGTTCTCCCAGCACCACTTGTTGAAAAGGCTGTCTTTTCTCCAGCGTATGAGTTTGGCCCCTTTGTCAAAGATTAATTGACTAAAGATGTGTGGATTTGTTTCTGTATCTTCTAATCCACTGGTCAGTATATCTGTTATTGTGCCAGTACCATGCTGTTTTTACTACTATTGCTCTATAGTTTAGTTTGAAGTCTGGGATTGTAATGCCTCCTGCATGTTTCTTATTGCTGAGAATTGCTTTGGCTATTCTAGGACTTTTCTTTCTCCATATAAAGTTCATGATTACCTAAAGAGGAAGCCTACAGAATGGGAAAGGATCATTACCAGCCACCACTCTGATAGGGGGCTAATATCCAGAATATACAGAGCTCAAAAGACTCTACACTAGCAAAACAAACAACCCAATCAAGAAATGGGCAAATGAACTAAATAGACACTTCACAAAAGAAGAGATACAAAGGGCCAATAGATACATGAAAAGATGTTCTTCATCACTGGCCATCAGGGAGATGCAAATCAAAACTACACTGAGATTCCATCTAACCCCAGTCAGAGTGGCAAGCATAAAGAAATCAAACAACAACAAATGCTGGTGAGGATGTGGGGAAAGAGGAACTCTTTTACACTGTTGGTGGGAATGCAAACTAGTTCACTATGGAGATCTGTGTGGAGATTCCTAAGAAAGGTGGGAATAGATCCACCTTATGATCCAGCTATACCACTCCTGGGTATCTTTCCAAAGGGGTTGAATTCAGAGAAATACAGCAACATATGCATACCTATGTTCATAGCAGCACAATTCGTAATAGCCAAAATATGGAACCAACCCAGATCACCATCAACCGATGAATGGATAGCAAAACTTTGGGAAATACACACAATGGAATTCTATTCAGCCATAAAGAAGAACAAAATCATACCATTTGCAAGAAGATGGAAAGCCCTGGAGAACATTATGTTAAGTGAGATCAGCCAAGCACAGAAGGAGAAGGTACATATGTTTCCTCTAATATGCCCAAACTAGGAAACACAGAGGATACCAGTGGGACTCCAGATAATGGAGGGGAAATATCAGCAAAGTTTGAATGGAAGGATAGGAGAGGAGGAAGGCTGAACTTGATTAATGAGGGTCTACATCTGAACATGTGTAAAATTATGAATATGGCATGGTTAACCTGGACAACCATTGGCGGGAGGGGGGAAGGGAAAACGGGGGTGGGGGGGAGAGGGCACCAAATATAGTTTAAATGTATACTACTTATGTTCAATAAAAAATTGTTAAAAGAAACATATACATATACATATAACCCAGGGTCATTCTACCTTTGAGTTACAGCCTCAGACCTATTTTTTATTCTTTATTTTGTAACAGGGTCTCACTGGGTTGCAAAGGGCCTCATTAAGTAGCTGAGGTTGTCTTTGAACCATGATCCTCCTGTCTCAGCCTCCCAAATGCTGATATTACAAGTGTGTGCCACCATGCCTGGCAGAATATGTATTTTATTTTATTTATTTATTTATTTTTGTAGTACTGGGGATAGAACTCAGAGGCTTTCTACCTCCTGGCTATACTTATAGACTTATTTTATTTGGAAACAGGGTCCACTAAGTTGCTGAGAGCCTCACTAAGTATCTGAGGCTAGTTTCAAAACTGCTGATCATCCTGTCTCATCCTCCCAAGTACTGGGATTACAAACATGCACCACCACGCCCAGCTCAGAATATGTATTTTATAAGTATGAGTCTTTCTCTCTCTCTTTTTTCCTTTTGGCATTAGGGCTTGAACCCAGGGCTTCACGCATGCCAGGCAAGTGCTCTACCTCTGAACTATACTCCAGCCCTGTGTTTTCTCTCTAATTTAGTGCTCTATGCCAAGGGTGGGGTTGGGGAGACCTGGATTTTTCTCTTAAAAGAAGTATATTTGCTGAAATAAGGTTGCTATCCTTTGCTTTTGAGTAGTTCACCCCACAGAGGGAAAAGATTACTAGTTGACACCTACCAATCCTGGAGACGGCAGAGGCTGAGTATAAGATTTTAATAGGAATGGGGTATGTGTCTGGACCGTAGTGAAGTAGGTTATGTGATGATCATGGCGTATTATTTTGCTGCAGAACGTGGTTTCTGTGCTTTCTAAGTCTGTCCTTTCCAGCAGGAATACTCGGATGGCTTCTGTCTGAGTGTACTTTGAAACACAGTCAACTTCCTCTGACTCAACTTTTTGCTTTTTACAAATTGCAAGGCTACTACCTTTTCCTGTCCTATGAGATGCTTAGTAATAGCATTCAGGGAAGCCC
The DNA here is from genome assembly GCF_963383645.1 of Muscardinus avellanarius. Classification (NCBI taxonomy): domain Eukaryota; kingdom Metazoa; phylum Chordata; class Mammalia; order Rodentia; family Gliridae; genus Muscardinus; species Muscardinus avellanarius. Next base: position 130,460,600 of record NC_137786.1, on the reverse strand, counting down.
AGGGTACAATGTTGAAAGCTCTCTCTTGTTCACAGGGTGATGTGACTGTGCTCACGGTCCTGAAGGTCAGCCAAGGAAAATTCGTGCTCTGTAGTAACCTGAGAGCCCAATTAGGTTTGAAGACATCCCCTCTGTAAAATTTGACAGGGATTACCATGATTGCTATTTCCGCTATAGGTGGTTCTTAGGAACAATGCAGTCAGAAGGTGTAAGACCAGAAGAAGAGGTTGAGCCTTGTTTGGGCATGACTTCACCATGGTATGGAACCTTACTAGCATAAATAAGAGCACAATTATCTAAGTACAAGATGGCCGCAACCTTGTTCCTCTCTCTCTCTCTCTCTCTCTCTCTCTCTCTCTCTCTCTCTCTCTCTCGTCTCACAAGCCAATTAACTACTAGGTTTTGCTATATTCCAAGGTAATAATAGAAATTTACAGCCTAGTTAGAGAGCTGTATAATTGTGAAAGGCTGCATATCCTGTCGTAAACTGCTAGCAATCTGTGGGCACACAGATTATAAAGTGAGTCATTCTCACAGGAAAATCCAAGGAAGCCTTGAAAAGTAAGTGGTGTTGGATCTGGGCCCTTCATTCTGGTTTCTTTCGAACTATCATGAGAGTTAAGCATTCTTACTGGGACCCTAAATTGAAGACTGAGAACAAATCTGGGCTAAATTCTGTTCTAAATTCGGTCACTATCTAAAAAATTCTAAATTCTGAATTCTGTCACTATCTAAAAAGAGCAATGACCTCTGAGCCAGAAGATTTGGTTTTTAGCCTGAGTTCTGCTATGAACTCCGGAGCTCTTTGGCCTTGAGCAAGACACATAATCTCTCAGGGACTTCTTTTTAAGTGGGCAGCTTGAGAGAACAATTTTCTATGGCCCTTTCTACTATGAAAATGAAATACAGAAATTAGGGCAAGTTCAGCTATGGTGAGGGGAGAATGGGATGCAGGCCAAGGCGTGCACCACCTCAGCATGCATTAAAGTGGGAAGAGCATTTCTGGAATTGAAAGGTTCACTTATTTTTTCAGGCATCCAGGAGAATGAAGTTACATATATTTCAGTAATTAATACCATTTCCCATTCAGCTAAGCCAGAGAATGCATTTAGTTCAGAATTCTTTTTCTGGAGCCGGGCATGTTGGCATACACCAGAAATCCTAATATTTGGGAGGCTGAGCAGAAGGATTTCAGGTTCACTGCCAGCCTCAGCAATTTAGCAAGGTTTGCACCAACTTAGTGAGATTCTGTTTCAAAATAAACAATAACAAAGGATTAACTGGGTGTGGTGGTGCATGCTTATAATTCCAGCATTTGGGAGGCCAAGACAGGAGGATCTCAGTTTGCGGACAGCCTCAGCTACTTAGGCCCTTTGCAACTCAGTCAGACCCCGTTTCAAAATAAAGAATAAAAAGTAGGGCTGAAGGTATAGCTCAGAGGTAGAATGTCCTGGGTTCCCTTCCCAGTAACACACACACACACACACACACACACACACACACACACACACACACTTCTTTTGCTAGAGATTCAGGACAATATCTCTCCGATGTCATCAAGTCCATTTCCAAGATATCAATAAGAAGCATTTCTCTAAAGCTTGGGCTCTCTGTCATCTTCCATTCTTCGTACAGATCCCTTTCTCCACTCCTCCCTCCCTTCCTTTCCCATCTCTTTGAGGGGAGTTGTTCAGCACTGCCATCAGTGGGCAAGGCGTGTGCTCGGCCTTCCTCTTCCCTTAGCAGCCCTCCTTGCGGTGTGCACGATCTACTTCCATTTCCATTTCTCCTGCAAGAATGTAGCCATAGATCAAGTACCACCTGCATGCTGATGACTTACTTACATACCTTTTTTTCTTTAGCCCTGACCTCATCCCTGAGTTTCAGACTCACACACTCCACAAATTGCTGAATGGACAGACACAAACAAACACATAGATGTTTGTTAGTCACTTCAAAGTCAACATGTCCCTAACTGAACCAGCCATCGTCCCTCCCTACCAAAGTGGCTTCTTGTGCCATATGCTAAACTCACAGGATAGTTGTCGCTCATCTAAAACCAGACTCGAACGCCGGGCGTGGTGGCACACGCTTGTAATCCCCGCGCTTGGGGGGTGGAGACAGGAGCATCGCGCAGGTTTGAAACCAGCCGCTCTGGCTTAAGAGACCTTGTTTCCAAATAAAAAAGTATAAAATTAGGTCTGGGAGTGTAGCCTGGATGTAGAAGGGTTTCCAGGAACCCCAGTACCACCAATAAATAAATAAATAAATAAATAAATAAATAAATAAAATAAATAAATAAAAATAAAACCAGACTCGAACCGGGTGTGGTGGTGCGGGTTTGTAATCCCAGTACTTGGGAGGCTGAGATTTTAAGGGAAATAATTTTCAAGTTGAAATGGATATAGATATTTTTTGGGGGTAGTATACATTGTTGTCATCAAGCCATTCTTTGGTTTCTGCCGTGTTGTTCTCAGGCAGGACTTTGTATCATTGAGAGCGCAAGTTCTATTGCTAGCGGTAATGACCAAGAAGCATGAGTCCACAGACCACTGTTCTACGCCATAGTTAAGTTGTTGTTTTAGAACCTCCATATAAAATAAACAGCCCCAGTGAGACCAAAACAAGAGTGGTCTCAGGAACACCCAGGAGAGAAGAACTTTCATCCTGAATCCCAGTGAAGTCTGAAAGGTGTCTTCATGATTAGCAGGGTAGGTATTCTGAAAGGACAGCACTGAGCTGTGTATAAAATATACTAGATGGCAGATAATGGTAGAGGGGAGGGGCAGAAAAACACAGCACAATAGATCAAAGACAAGGTGTGGCTCCAAGAAAGTGGGAGGAAGCAGAGGGCTGTAGTTGAAGGGCTGTAGTTGAAGGGCAGTAGCTGAGCTGTGGGTGCCAAGGACAGAAGAGACTCCGACAGGACTGTGGCTGATGATGAAGGAGATAGGGACATTTTATGGGAACCTAAGATAATTATGTATTTAGTAGGGTGACATGAAGTTTTCATCTAAATCTACTTAGAATCCTGCTCGTTTCAGACCTTCCAAGGGACTGAACCCAGGGGCGTTTTACCTCTGTGCTAAACCCCTGTCTTATTTTTTGTTTTGAAAAAGGGTCTTGTTAAATTGCTGAGGTGGGCCTCAAACCTGTGATCTTTCTGTCTTAGCTTCCCTAGTCCTGGGATTACAGGCTTGAGCCATCAAGCCCAGCTGGAGGTTTACCATTAAAGACAGAAATTCTTTCTGAAATTCTATAGTCAAGACATTCTCTGGACATATTAGGAAAATATTTTCTCAATATTCTCTTTTAAAGAAACACACATTGTGGACTGGTAGTGGTGGTACATACTTGTAATCCCAGTACTTGGGAGGCTGAGGCAGGAGGATCACGCAGGTTCGAAGCCAGCCTCAGCTAGTGAGGCCTTCTGCAACTTAGAGACCCTGTTTCAAAATAAAGAATAAAATAACAGTGCTGGGGGTATAGCTTGGAGACAGAATGCCTCTGGGTTCAATCCCTAGTACTATAGAATAAATAAATTAATAAATTAATAAAAATTTTAAAAATAAAGTTCCAATTTTGAATTCTAGGTTACACTTACTCTTCTGCTATCATCTGGATCTGAACTGTCCCCTAATGTTCCTAGATGCCCATGTATGAAAGCCTTGCCCCCAGGATTGTGCTACTGGGAGTGGTGAACTCTATAATGGTGCCTGTTGGGAGGTCTTCAGGTCACTGGGGCACGCCCTGGGGGGAACCACGAGACCCCAGCTGCTTCCTGTTCCTCTCTGTCACAACTCAGCCATGACTGGTTTTGTTTCATCATGAGTTCTGCCCACGATGTGCTTTTCTTTTTCCTTTGTGGATGGGGAACTACTATTATCAGTATTTCTTGGGGTAGGCTTCAAAAGCTACAATTTTCAAAAGTTCTCCCAGACTTGTATTCTTTATTACTTTTTTTTTGTAAAACACGTAAAAAACCTACAAAGTGAAACTGAACCAAAGAAGAACAACCCACTTAGAAACAGAGTCTACGAGTCATAAAGCCTAGTAGGGTTGACACTGCTGGCTGCCCAGTATCATTTTTTCACCTTCTGTTGACAGAGCTCCTGTTTTGTTGTGCTGGCAACATGTCCAAGTAAAGCACTAGACTTTTCCCAGGTTCCCTTGCAGTTGGAGTGGCTATGTGACGTGGCAGGCCCATAAAATAGAAGATTTCTACTGGGCGAAGCTACCAGGAAAGCTATTATTATTCATTATCGAATAGGGCAGATTCAGGGGGTATGGTGACACATGCTTGTAATCCCAGTACTTGGGAGGCTGAGACAGGAGGATTGCAGGTTCGAAGCCAGCCTTAGCAACTTTGTGAGGCTCTCAGCAACTTGGTAAGGTCCTGTTTTCCAAATTAAATAAATAAATAAAAGGGGTTGGAGATGTAGCTCAGAGGTTAAAATGCCTCTGGGTTCAATCCCCAACACCAAAAATAAAAAAAGGACAGACTCAGCAGCTGGCATATCCTTCCTTCCTTCCTTCCTTCCTTCCTTCCTTCCTTCCTGCCTGCCTGCCTGCCTGCCTGCCTGCCTGCCTGCCTTCCTGCCTTCCTGCCTTCCTGCCTTCCTGCCTTCCTGCCTTCCTGCCTTCCTTCCTACCTTCCTGCTTTCCTTCCTTTTCTCTCTCTTTCTTTCTTCCTTTTTTTGGTGGCACCAGGGATTGAACCCAGGGGCATTCTACCTCTGAACTATACCCCAGCAGCACTATTTTTTATTCTTTATTTTGAAACAGGGTCTCACTAAGTTGTAGAGGGCCTCACTAGACAGCTGAGGCTGTCCTCGAACTGTGATCCTCCTGCCTCCGCCTCCCAAGTACTGGGATTACAAGCGTGTGCCACCATGCCCGGCTTCCTGCTCTTCTTGCTGCTGGGATACAGAGGAGGAGGCACCTCAGTGAGCCAGGAATGGTAAGAACAGTGGTGCAGGGAGAGGGAGCACATTCACCATCTGCAGTGCCCATCCCAGCCCTGACTCCCTGGCATCCAGACTTGTACTTCTCTGAGAAAAACAAACTTCTTACTTGTTGAAGCCACCTTCAAAAGGTCTTCCATTACACGTAGCAGAATGAAATGATAATGCCATCTCTTACTTGTTCAAATGTTTAACACATATTCAACACATTTTTTTTTTTTTTGGTGGTATTGGGGATGGAACCAGGGGCCTTCTACCTCCGGGCTGTACTCCCAGACCTATTTTATATTTTATTTGGAAACAGGGTCTGTTAAGCCAGCTGAGGCTGACTTCGAACCTGTGCTATCCTCCTGTCTCAGCCTCCCAAGCGTGGGGATTACAGGTGTGCACCACCACGCCCAGCTATTCAACACATTTTGTTGAGTGCCTACTAATGGGAACTGTGCTAGGAATCACATAGGAGGCCAGTCAAGCAGACTCTTTCCATCACAGAACACAAAACAGAAGGGTCTGGAGGTACAGATGGCCCCTGATTTGCAATGGTCCAACGTTGGGTTTCTTTCACTTTTGTGATGGTGTGGAAGCCATGTGCAGCCAGTAGAAACTGTACTTTAGTTTGTGAATTTCAGACTTCTCCTGGGCTAGCCATCTGTATGCAGCCTTAGCCTCTCTTTTGATGCTGGGCAGCGACAAATCGCAGCTCCCATTCAGCCATGCGATAGCTAGGGGCAACAGCGCACGTGCTTCCGTGTCTGTGTTGCTAAGATAGGATGTTCAGGGATTGCGTGCAGAAACTTTTTTTTAAACTTATCATGTTTTTAATTTATGATGTGTTTATCAGGAAACAACCCCCTCTCAAGTCAAAGAGTATCTATATTGGAGTCTGGGATTCGAGTAAGCTATGGCTTGCTGTAGCAGACCTCAAACCATTAGAGTAAATCAAAACAGGTCACTTGATTTATATTATCTAGGGACTACATGCTCAAAAAGCTATAGTCTGAACATAGGAAACCCAGACTTTAGCTAATTCTTTTTTTTTTTTTTTGTGGTACTAGGGATAAAACCCAGAGGCATTCTACCCCCAATCTATACCCCCAGCCCTATTTTTAATTCTTTATTTTTAAACAAGGTCTCACTGAGTTGCAAAGGGCATCACTAAGTAGCTGAGGCTATCCTCAAAACCACGATCCTCCTGCCTCCCAAATACTGGGATTACAAGTGTGCCACCATACCCGGCTTATCTAATTCTTTAGTATTTCTTTAATGAAATAGATTTGGGGAAGCAACATGACTACTTACCTACTTTTTCCCTGAACCTAGTTTTCTTCTTTGAAAAACAAGAAGACAGAGCTTGATCATCATTAAGGCCATACCCTTCTCTAAAATATTTCTACGATCACACTGAACAAAGATGGGCATGCAAAGGCCCAAGAAGTAACTCTAAACATAGGTTTTAAGAGTTCACGTCAGAGAATATATTAAGTAGATGTTCAGGAGAAACAAACCACAATCCTCCATCACAAAATTAAACAAATATTAGCAAGCAAGCAAACAACAAACACACCCTCGTAGGAGCTGTAGTATTCTGGAAGAAATTCCGGTTGGAGTCCTGGCTCTTCCATTGGGTAATTGGATAATTCTGGACCAGAAACAATGCCTCTGCTTCAGTTACCTCGCTTATGAAATGAAAACACGGTTCTTCTTTCACAGTGCTGTTTACAGAAACCACTTTGCATGCTGTAAAGCCCCATTAGCCCTCGACTGCCAGAAAGATATTGGTAATGGCTCGTAGCATCTCCATGCTGGCAGGGGGAAGGTTGCAGCACACCTTGGTAACTTCAGTGTGATTCCAATCAAAATACAGGTGGCTGATCTGTGTTTTTTCTTCCCTTCAAGCCTCCAAGAATGTCTTGTGTGGCTTTCTAATGTTTTGTATAAGAGAATGGGTAAAAGAAACAAGGGCAACTGAAATGTCAATGATCTCTTTGTTTGTAGCTCCAAGAAAATTTGGGTAGAGGGCTGGCTGGTTACAAGTGTGGAAGCTGAGAGCTCAAATGAAGGGTGGGTTATAACACTGACCTTCCATCTTGAACTGTTCAAATCCGGTGTGGTCTAGTATTGTGAATAATCTAGTGTTTGTTTTCTGACCTGAATGTAGAAAAAAATACAGATCCAAAATGTGTCAACATAAGTATCTGTTTGTTGATGAAATGCTAAAGACTTCAAGTCTCTTAACTGCAGCTGAGGAGCTTTGCAGTAACAGGGACTTTGGCTCTGGGAGTGGCTTTACATAGACAAAACTGCCCTCACTCGTTTTCAACAAACAAAAGCATTTGAGGACAAGAGATAATCCTTTGATTATACCCAATGTAGGTAACATCTGTTTTTGAATAATTAAGTGTGGCAGCCAGAGGGGCATGGTGGTGCAGGCCAGTAATCCCAGTACTTGGGAGGCTGAGACAGGAGGATTACTGGTTTAAGGGCAGCCTCAGCCAAGTAGTGAGGCTCTCATCAGCCTAGTGATACTCTATTCGAAAATAAAATAAAATAGGTCTGAGGATGTAGCTCAGAGGTAGAATGCCTCTGGGTTCAATCCCCAATATCACAAAAACCAAAACAAAACCCAAAAAAGCACGGCAGCCAACTTTCTTTCTTTCTTTCTCTCTTTCTTTCTTTCTTTCTTTCTTTCTTTCTTTCTTTCTTTCTTTCTTTCTTTTTCTTTCTTTCTCTCTCTCTCTCTCTCTTTCTTTCTTTCTTTTGTTCATTCATTTGTTTATTAATTTATTTGTAGTATTAGGAATGGAACCCAGAGGGTAGTCTCTGAGCTACATTATTTTTTCTGTTTTTCTTTTCTTTCCATTTTTTTTTTTTTTTTTTTGGTACTGGGAATGGAACCTAGGGGCATTCTAACTCTGAGCTACATTCCCAGCCCTACTTTTTTTTTCTCTCTCTTTCTTTCTTGTTTTCTTCCTTTCTTCCTTTCTCTCTTCCTGTCTCTTTCTTTCTTTCTTTCTTTCTTTCTTTCTTTCTTTCTTTTCTTTTCTTTTCTTTTTTTTTCAGTGGTACTAGGGTTCCTGGAAACTCTTCTACATCCAGGCTACACTCCCTATTTTATATTTTTATTTGGAAACAAGGTCTCTTAAGCCAGCGCGGCTGGCTTCGAACCTGCGCGATCCTCCTGTCTCTGCCTCCCAAGCACGGGGATTACAAGCATGCGCCACCACACCCGGCTTTATTCTTTATTTTGAAATAGGGTCTCACTGAGTTGCAAAGGGCCTCACTAAGTAGTAGCCAAGGCTGTCCGTGAACTGTGATCCTTCTGTCTCAGCCTCCCAAATGCTGGGATTACAAGTATGCGCCGCCTTGCCCGGCTTCTGTTTTTCATTTTGAAATAGGGTCTCACTAAGTTGTGGAGGGGCTCACTAAGTTCCTGAGGCTGGCCGCGAGCCTCCAATCCTCCCTCTTAGCCCCTCAAGTCCTGGGATTTCAAACATGCACTCCACACCCAGCTCCACGTTATCTTAAAGTGGTGAGGAGGTTAGAAGCTGAAGTCTCCCTTTGTACTTCTTTTCTCTCCATATTCTGTCTCAGAGTAACATTAGCCAAGATGAAGCCAGCATGTCATAACCAAGGACGTATCGGAGGAGACCCCCGGGTTGGATAACTGGTGCCACATGTGTGATTCAGCAGCTTCATGCTGGCCACCACAAGCAGCATCCACTAGAAAGGTAACGAACTCACCAAATACACTCGAACTGTGTGGTTTGAGGATAATAACTAATGGTACTGTTTCCACTCTCCACGGAAGTGGGAGAAAATCTAAGCCCTTTAGAAAGGAGGAAATTGAGTGCTTGGCCTCTACGATACCAGAACAAGGAAGGTATAATCAGAGAAACTGCCTCACCCTCTGTTTATCTTTGGCACCACCACGCCCCTTGTAAAGCCAAGGGGCCATATTCAATAAAATTTTCATATCTATCCCATATCTTTTCTAGAAACTATAGCAACAAGGGGTGGCAACATCATTATCAGGCCAGGAAAACCTGGGTCATCAAGAGGTAAATCTGGAGTGGCCCTGGGACCCTGTTATTATTTGATACCTTTGCAGTCACAAAACCCGGATTCTCCAGAAAACAAAGTGAACTGGAAAAAGCAAAACCAACAACAACAAAAACCCCGCACACATTTCTTATGAATAGTAAGCCACACTACCTGTTAAAAGAGCTGTATAAGTACAGGTGAAATGCTGTAGGCTTTTTCGTTTAGAAGGCCATGCCACTTGAGCTAAACAGAGCCCTGGGTGAGGCTATACGGAAATGTTGGGGGGAGAGGAGGAAGGGAAACGTCAGGTGCAGATGAGAATGCGAATGGAAAGGCCATTTCTGTGACTTTTAGGAGAGAGGCCTGCCTATTTAAAATTTTTTTAAAATTTTTGTTTCCTACTGGGGATTGAGCCCAGGAGGTATCCTATCTCTGAGGGACACCCTCAGCTTTATTTCTTATTTTGTTTTTCTTTTCCTCTCTCTTTTCTTTCTTTCATTTTCTTTTTCTTTGTTCTCCTCTTTCTCCTCTTTCCTTCTCTGCCTCCTCCTCCTCTTCCACCTCCTCTTCCTCCTCCTTCTCTTCCTCCTCCTCTTCCTCCTCCTCCTCTTGATGCTGGAGAAAGAACCTAGGGGCATTCTACCTTTGAGCTACTCTCCCAGCTCTATTTTATTTTTTATTTGGAAACAGAGTCTGGCTAAGAAGCTGAGAGCCTCACTAAATTGCTGAGGCTGGCTGAACTTTGTTGTTCCTGTCTCAGCCTCTCAAGTAATGGGATTACAGGCCTGCATCACCACACCCCCTTGGACCTATTTTTTACTTCCCAGCCCCCCCCCTTTATTTTTTTACTTTGTAACAGGGTCTTGCTAAGTTGCTGAGGGCCTCTGTGGGTTGCTGAGGCTGACCTGGAACCTGTGATCCTCCTTTTTCAGACTCCCAAGTACTAGGATTACAGGCTTGTGTCACTGCACCAGGCTAATTTAAAAATGATTCCTGTTTCTGTTTCATAAAGCTCTGGGTTTCTCTGGCTGAAAACAAAACCTTTCTTATGTTTAGGGCTAGACCATGTGTCTCCACTGGTCATGCTTCTGAACCCAAACTGGATTTCCCACTCAAACCCCAGATATAAAAAGTATTCAGATAAACTGGGTGTGGTGGCGCATGCTTGTAATCCTAGCATTTGGGAGGCTGAGACAGTAGGATCCAGGTTCTTGGCCAGCCTCAGCTACTGCAATTCAGTGAGACTCTGTTGCAAAAAATAAAAAAGACTAGCCAGGCGTGGTAGCCCACGCTTGTAATCCCAGCATTTGGGAGGCTGAGAATGGAGCATCGTGGTTCTGGGACAGCTTCAGCTACTTAGTGAGGTCCTCTGCAACTTAGTGAGTGACCCTGTTTCAAAATAAAGAACACAAAAATAGGGCAAAGGGTGTAGCTTGGAGGTCGAATGCCCCTGGGTTCCACCCTCAGACCTACAAGAAATAAATCCATAAATTTAAAAAAAACAAAAAAATGGGACTGGGTGTGTAGATTGGAGGTAGAATGCCCCTGGGTTCCACCCCCAGACCCACAAGAAATAAATCCATAAATTTAAAAAAAATGGGACTGGGGGTGTAGATTGGAGGTAGAATGCCTTTGGGTTCCATCCCTAGTACTGCCAAAAAAAAAAAAAAAAAAGACCTACTTAGTGAGGCCCTTTACAACTAACTCAGTGAGACCCTGTTTCAAAAATACACGACTAAGCGGGCATGACTTAGCCGGGCATGATGGTACATGCTTGTAATCCCTGCGCTTGGGAGGCCGAGACAGGAGGATTGCGCAGATTCAAAGCCAGCCTCAGCTGGCTTAAGAGACCCTGTTTCCAAATAAAATATAAAATAGGTCTGGTAGTGTAGCCCAGATGTAGAAGGCCCCTGGATTCCATCCCCAGTACCACCAAAATAAATAAATAAATAAAGACTAAAAATAGGGGTGGGGGTGTAGCTTGGAGGTACAATGCCCCTGGGTTCCATCCCCAATACTGGGGAAAATAAATAAATAAAAAATCGGGCTGAGGGGGTAGCTCGGCGGTAGAATGTTCCTGGGTTTAGTCCCCAGTACCACACACACACACACACACACACACACACAGTGTCCACGTAAGTTTCTCTTTGTAAATGATGCGGTAATGGCTTCATTTCTCTTACCTACAGTTGAGAAGCGTTGTAACAGCAGGGTAAACTTACCCTTCGCTCTAGAAAGTTAAGTAATAGCTCCAGGGACTTTATCAGTAGACCCCAAACTTTCCTGAGGGAAGTTTCTGGTTCATGTATGTGTGGGTCGGAGCTAACAAGGAGCGAAAGTCGGGGAACCAGAACAGCGGAATGGCTGGGCATTGGAGCCATCACCGCGGGCGGGGTGTCCTCCTGTCCCCGGGAGGGATGGAGGCAGGGACTTCGCACCTTCCCACCTGGCTGGGGATCCTAATATTCATTCGGGGGTGGGGGGCGAGGACAGGGCAAGCTCCCAGGTTGGCCTTCGCGACACCAGAACCCTCTGGCATCCTCCCGCTTCTCCCCTACCCATGCCAGGGCTCCTTCCTAGCCCGGGTCTCTCTAAACCTGAGCATCCCGCTCGGTCCGGGCCCCCTGCCAGCTCCAGCTCCCCTCCCACGTCTGGCCCCCGTGGCGCTGCGTGTCCGCTCCACCTTTGAGCCCCTCTCCCGAGTCCGAGCTCCCAGCCCGCGGCGGGCGTCTGACCTGAGCCGAGCGCCTCCGAGGTGGCTTCACCGGAGTTCGCTTCCAGCGCCGCACACAGAGTGCGCAGCGGGTGGCCCGGCAGGTGCAAGGCAGGCAGCCGGGTGTCGGCCCCGCCCGCCCTCCAGCTGGCAGGACCTCCACGCCCCGGTCGGTTCCTCCCAGCTCCTGCAGTCGGCAGAATCGCCAGCCCCAACTGCAACCTGGGCGCTTCCGACTCTTCCTCAGACACATCTAGGTTTTCCAGGACCTCCGTAAGGTGTTCGCTTCAGCAGAGTTCTTGATTAATCCGTGTGGACCCTGACTGGCTGTGATCCTGTACGATGCAAAACAATCACAGGGCCTGGAGAGGGATTGAGGTCTGGGACAAAGGTGGTGACTGATTGCTTATCCTGACAAAACCAGCCTCTTGCGAGAAACAGCCCATCCGAGACCAGAATCCAGCTTTTCTGGATAAAGCTTGGTGGCTAACTTAGAGAGTTCTATAGTTTGCTCATTTGTCCATCCATTTCTTCCGTTCACTTATTCAACAACTCAGCCACATACTCATCTGACAAGTATTGTGTGTTGGAAGAAGACAAAGTTCCTGCCCCCAGAGAAGCTCCCTTCCTTCCTACCAGGAACGCATTGCTTATTGATAGTAAGATGCTGCCAATCTTACTTTTGTAGCATCTGGGAGGTGGGGGGCTATGAGACTGACCTTGATGTGCATCTTGTAAGTTGTCCATTGTGTCCCTGAGGAAGTTAAAAGCTCTGAGCCCAGTCTCTATGTCAGACCTATGGATAGGAATCAGGAGTGGAGTGCTGGCACTGGCCCTATTAAAAGCTTCTCAGGAGCCTGGCGTGGTGGTGCATGCTTGTAATCCCACCATCCGGGAGGCTGAGACTGGAGGATCACGGTTCCCAGGCAGCCTCAGCTACTTAGTGAGGCCCTCCGGAATTTAGTGAGATTGGAGGAAGTCAAGCTTGAGGACCTTGATCCTCCAGCTTATTCCACTGTAGAGGGCTTTCAGGATGCACAGTGGGTACTGGGTTGTAAAGCAAGGCAAAGGCCGTGCACTAGCAGCTCCACAGGTCATGAGATCCCAAGTGTGGCTTTTGGTCTCTTTAAAGCCAGAGAGAGAGATACTTTGGAGGAGATGGCATTACCTTGAGCAGATCTTTGATCTGCAAGGCAGTGAAAGGGCCTTAATGAGAGGATAATGGTCAGTAAGCTGTGCTCTCAATTTAAAGGATAATGGAACCAGGAATCTTAGAGGCCGAAGTGCCAGGCCCAGGGCCTGGGAGAGCATCCTTTACATTGCCCCAAAACAAGATGGTGACAGGGCAAAGTATCCAGTCTCCACCTGTTTTCCATTTCAAAACCCATGGGTGTGAGCAAGTGGAGATTAAGTCAGTTCTAAGCCCAGGTAGCTGCCAGCCTCAGCGTGGCACTTGCTCACATTCGTGAGTTTTGCAATGAACAGTAGGGTGGAGCCCGGATGCCTGCCACCCTGGGAGAGGCTGCTCTTTGTCACCATGTGTTGTCATCTTCTCCTCCTCCCCCTCCTTTTTTTTGGCACTAGGGATTGAGCCCAGGGACAATCTACCTCTGAGCTACACCACAAGCCCTATTTTATTTTTTTGTTTTAAAACAGGGTCTAAGTTGCTGAGGGTTTTGCTAAGTTGCTGAGGCTGTTCTGGAACCTGCAATTCTCCTGTCTTACCCTCTGAAGTATTGGAATTACAAATATGTGCCACCACGCCTGTCTACCATGAACCTTTTATGGCCTTTCAGTCAGTCTTCAGTCATGTTTTATTTTTATCATGGGATAAGCTCATGAAACAAATCTGTGACCTCTTTAATCATCCAGTCACTGGTGGGTAGAGACGCTTCTTCACCTGGTATGATCAGAACTAAGAAAATTATTTCTGCCTCAAATTGTAATATCCAGGGGTTTGGACAAATCAGTTTAGTTTGTTTGTTTTGTGGTACTGGGGATAGAACATAGGGGAATTATACCACTGAATTACACCCCCAGCCTTATTTTATGTTTTGTTTTGAAACAGAGTTTCATTAGATTACTGAGGGTCTCACTAAGTTGCTGAGGTTGGCCTCAAACCTGTGATTCTACTCTTTCAACCTACCTAGTACTGGGATTATAGGCATGTACCACCATGCCAGGCTAGAACAAACCAGTTTTAAAAATGTAAGTTTGACTATCTTTAACTAGATGTGTAAAAGCAACCTACATCAAATAGCTTCAATTTGTGATGTGTTTATCAGGATGCAACCCCCTCTCAAGTCAGAGTATCTACATTGGAGGCTGGGATTCGAGAAAGGTATGGCTTGCTGTAGCAGACCTTAAACCATTAGAGTAAATCAAAACATGTCACTAGATTTATATTATCAGACTCGGACTTTAGCTAATTCTTTTTCTTTTCTTTCTTTCTTTCTTTCTTTCTTTCTTTCTTTCTTTCTTTCTCTCTCTCTCTCTTTCTTTCTTTCTTTCTTTCTTTCTTTCTTTCTTTCTTTCTTTCTTTCTTTCTTTCTTTCTTCTTCCTTCCTCTCTCCATTCCACCCCCCTCTCATTACTGGGGATGGAAACCCAGGAGCATTCTACCCCCAATCTACACCCCCAGCCCTATTTTTAAATTTTTAAACAAGGTCTCACTGAGTTGCAAAGGGCATCACTAAGTAGCTGAGGCTATCCTCGAAACCACGATCCTCCTGCCTCCCAAATACTGGGATTACAAGTGTGCCACCATACCCGGCTTATCTAATTCTTTAGTATTTCTTTAATGAAATAAATTTGGGGAAGCAACATGGCTACTTACCTACTTTTTCCCTGAACCTAGTTTTCTTCTTTGAAAAACAAGAAAACAGAGCTTGATCATCATTAAGGCCATACCCTTCTCTAAAATATTTCTACGATCACACTGAACAAAGATGGGCATGCAAAGGCCCAAGAAGTAACTCTAAACATAGGTTTTAAGAGTTCACGTCAGAGAATATATTAAGTAGATGTTCAGGAGAAACAAACCACAATCCTCCATCACAAAATTAAACAAATATTAGCAAGCAAGCAAACAACAAACACACCCTAGTAGGAGCTGTAGTATTCTGGAAGAAATTCCGGTTGGAGTCCTGGCTCTTCCATTGGGTAATTGGATAATTCTGGACCAGAAACAATGCCTCTGCTTCAGTTACCTCGCTTATGAAATGAAAACACGGTTCTTTTAACAATTTGTTATTGAACATAAGTAGTATACATTTAAACTATATTTGGTGCCCTCTCCCCCCCACCCCCGTTTTCCCTTCCCCCCTCCCGCCAATGGTTGTCCAGGTTAACCATGCCATATTCATAATTTTACACATGTTCAGATGTAGACCCTCATTAATCAAGTTCAGCCTTCCTCCTCTCCTATCTTTCCATTCAAACTTTGCTGGTATTTCCCCTCCATTATCTGGAGTCCCACTGGTATCCTCTGTGTTTCCTAGTTTGGGCATATTAGAGGGAACATATATACCTTCTCCTTTTGTGCTTGGCTGATCTCACTTAACATAATACTCTCCAGGGCTTTCCATCTTCTTGCAAATGGTATGATTTTGTTCTTCTTTATGGCTGAATAGAATTCCATTGTGTGTATTTCCCACAGTTTTGCTATCCATTCATCGGTTGATGGAGATCTGGGTTGGTTCCATATTTTGGCTATTACGAATTGTGCTGCTATGAACATAGGTATGCATATTTTGCTGTATTTCTCTGAATTCAACCCCTTTGGAAAGATGCCCAGGAGTGGTATAGCTGGATCGTATGGTGGATCTATTCCTAGCTTTCTTAGAAATCTCCACACTGATCTCCATAGTGGCTGAACTAGTTTGCATTCCCACCAACAGTGTAACAGTTCCTCTTTCCCCACATCCTCGCCAGCATTTGTTGTTGTTTGATTTCTTTATGCTTGCCACTCTGACTGGGGTTAGATGCAATCTCAGTGTAGTTTTGATTTTTATCTCCCTGATGGCCAGTGATGCAGAACATCTTTTCATGTATCTATTGGCCCTTTGTATCTCTTCTTTTGTGAAGTGTCTATTCAGTTCATTTGCCCATTTCTTGATTGGGTTGTTTGTTTTGGTGGTGAAGAGTTTTTTGAGCTCTTTGTATATTCTGGATATTAGCCCCCTATCAGAGTGGTGGCTGGTAATTATCTTTTCCCATTTTGTAGGGTTCCTCTTTAGGTTATTGATGGTTTCTTTTGATGAGAAGAAACTTTTAAGTTTGATGCTATCCCACTTGTTAATTCTTGCTTTAATTTCCTGAGCTTTGGAGGTTTTGTTGAGCAAGTTACTGCCTGTGCCAATATGTTGTTGTGTTGAGCCTATGCTCTCCTCTAATAACTCACAGTCTCAGGTCTAATTTCTAAGTCTTTGATCTATCTTGAGTTGATTCCTGTGCATGGTGAGATATAGGGGTTTAGTTCCATCTTTCTACAAATGGATAGCCAGTTCTCCCAGCACCATTTGTTGAAAAGGCTGTCTTTTCTCCAGCGTATGAGTTTGGCCCCTTTGTCAAAGATTAATTGACTAAAGATGTGTGGATTTGTTTCTGTATCTTCTATTCTAATCCACTGGTCAGTATATCTGTTATTGTGCCAGTACCATGCTGTTTTTACTACTATTGCTCTATAGTATAATTTGAAGCCTGGGATTGTGATGCCTCCTGCATGTTTCTTATTGCTGAGAATTGCTTTGGATATCTGGGTCTTTTCTTTCTCCATATAAAGTTCATGATTGATTTTTCTAGGTTTGTGAAGAATGTCGCTGGTATTTTACTGGGAATTGCATTGAATCTATAGATCACTTTTGGCAAAATAGCCGTTTTGATGATATTTATTCTTCCTATCCATGAGCACGGGAGATCTTTCCATCTTCCAAGGTCTTCTTCAATCTTTCTTTAATATTTTATAGTTTTTGTTGTAGAGGTCTTTTACATCTTGTGTTAGGTTTATTCCTAGGTATTTTTATTGGTTTTGAGGTTATAGTGAATGGAATTGTTTTCTTTGTTTCTTTCATTGTGGATTCATTGTTGGCATAAAGAAAAGCCACTGATTTCTTTAGGTTGATTTTGTAACCTGCGACTTTGCTGAATTTGTCAATCAGCTTCAGAAGTCTTTTGGTTGAGTTCTTTGGGTCTTCCAGGTAAAGGATCATGTCATCTGTAAATAGGATAATTTTAATTCTTCTCTTCCTATGTGAATTTCTTTGATTTCCTTCTCTTGTCTTATTGCTGCAGCAAGAGTCTCAAGGACTATATTGAAAAGGAGTGGTGATAGATATATAGAAAAGGAGTGTCTTGTTCCTGATTTTAGAGGAAATTCTTGCAGTTTTTCCCCATTCAATATAATGTTGGTTTTGGGTTTACAGTATATTACCTTAATGATGTTGAGGTATGTTCCTTCTATCCCAATTTTCTGCAGTGTTTTTAACATAAATGCGTGTTGGAATTTGTCGAATGCTTTTTAGCATCTATTGCTATGATGATGTGGTTTTCGTTCTTGGTTCTATTTATGTGGTGAATAGCATGTATTGATTTGTGTATGTTGAACCAGTCTTGTTTTTCTGGGTTGAAACTGACTTGGTCATGATGTATTATTCTCTTGATATAGTTTTGAATGTGTATGACTAGTATTTTGTTTAGAATTTTTGCATCTATGTTCATTAAGGATATTAGTCTGTAGTTTTCCTTTCTTGAGGTATCTTTATTTGGTTTGGGGATTAATGTGATACTGGCCTCATAGAAGGAATTTGGGAGAATTCCATCTCTTTCAATTTCCCGGAACAAGTTATGAAGTATTGGTATTAGTTTTTCACGGAAGGTTTTGTAAATTTCAGCTGGAAACCTATCTGGGCCTGGGCTTTTCTTTGGTGGAAGAATTTTTATTGCCATTTCTATTTCTTTTGTTGCTATTGGTTGGTTTAGGCTTGCTATGTCCTCTTGGTTGAGTTTAGGTAGGTTAATTGTACTTAGAAATCTATCAATTTCCTCCATGTTTTCAAGTCTATTGTAGTATAAAATTTTTTTTATTGGTGCACTGTATTCATACATCATAGTGGGATACATACTTTTGTAGACATACATGCACACATCGCCCAGTTAGCCCCCACCCGATCCCCACCCCATTCTCTCCCCATCCCTCCCTCCCATGCTTGGCTTAGTGGTTGACATCTAGTATTATAGCAATTTATCCAAAATTAAAAATGATAATCTCACATAACAGTTTCATTTGTCTGATACCAAGCTTTTGATGACTTAAAGATAACATTTCAATATTTCTTTTTGCGTTCTTTCTTACCAGAGAATATTTTTTTCTATTTTTTAGGTGAAACTATCATATATTTATATATTTGTTTTTCAGAAAAAAATCTATCCTAATATGGAATATGGACTCTAGATACCCAAAACGATCTTGAAAAAGAACAAAGCTAGAAGATATATATTTTCTGATTTCAAACCATATAAAGCTACAATAATTGAAACAGTGTAGTACTATTCTAAAGGCAGATATATAAACCATTGGAGTTAAATAAAAGCCTAGAGCTAAATTCTTCCCTATATTGTCAAGTTATTTTTGACAAGGTTTCCACGAACATTTGGTGGTGGGAATAATAATCTTTTAACTAAATATTGTTGAAAAATAATAATTACGTGGAAAAGAATAAAATTGTACCCTTACCTAATCCCATATACAAATATTAACTCAAAATAGATAAAAGACCTAAATATAAATCTTATGACTATAAACTTTTAGGAGAAAATCTGGGTCATAAAACCTCACAACACTGAAATTGGCAGTGATTTCTTGGATATGATTTCAATGGCACAGGCAACAGAAGAGTATACAAACTCCCTAAAAAAAAAATATTGTATATCCAAAGACAATGTAAACAGAGTTAACAGTTACTAATAGAATGGGATAAAATATTTCCAAATGCTATATCTGAAGGTATATTAATATTCCAACTAGAAATCCTAAAAATTAACAACAATAAAGGCAAACAATACCATTTAGAGATAGGTAAAAGACTAACATAAGTAATGAATCTCCACAGATAACCAATCTTAGTTGACTGTTGGATGGAAACTCTTGTTTCTCTGGTTCTGCTGTGTGTTACCTATTTCTTCTTTGTAGTTAATCTCTTTGAGTATTTTCTCTAGTGCTGGTTTTGAAGACAAAAATTCCTTCAGTTTCTGTTTGTCATGGAAGCTTCTTATTTCTCCATCTAATTTGATAGAAAGTTTTGCTGGGTAGGAAATTTTTGGCTGGAAGTTGTTTTCTTTCAGAGTTTGGAATATGTTACTCCAAGCCCTTCTGGCTCTCATGACTTGGTTTGGGAAGTCTGGAGTGATTCTAATTGGCTTGCCTCTGAATGTCACTTGGCCCCTTGTTTTTGTTGCCTTTAAGATTCTCTGCTTGGCTTCCACATTGGTCATTTTGACAATTATGTGGCGTGGGGATCCTCTTCTCCGATCCTGTCTAAAGGGAGTTCTATAAGTTTCCTGGACTTGTGTATCAACCTCTTGCTCTATGTTTGGAAAATTTTCTGCTATTACTTCCTTGAAGAGATTGTTGATCCCTTTGGTTTCACTTTCTTTTCCCTCCTCTATTCCAATTATTCTTAGGTTAGCTCTCTTAAAATGGGCCCATATTTCTTCAATATCAGATTCCTTCTGTCAGATATTTTTTCCTAGATTAGAAACTATGCGTTCATTTTTGGAATGATCATCTTCTAAGAGCGAGATTCTGTTCTCCATGTGGTCTAATCAGTTGTTTGTGCTTTGAATTGAGGCCTTTACTTCATTAATCGCATCCTTTATCTCTTTTTGGCTCTCTCTGAGTTCTTTTCAAAGCACCTCTATTATTTCTACAGTTATTTTCCTGATTTGATCTTCTAGAAATCTCTGATTTTCTGTTTTATCGGGTTCTGATGTTGTGGGGTTGTGGGCATTAATTGCTCCAGTATTATTCCTCTTTCCCATGATTTCCGATGTTTGTGCCTTCTCTGGGTTCTTCCCTTGGGTCACTATGACTTCCCTTAAGGTGTTCTGGATCTCGAGTCAGTAGTATCTCGGACCCCACTACTCCTTTACTGGGTTTTATCACAGAGTCTCCGACCCAGAGAGTCGATAGAGGCTGCTTTAGACTGTGGGGGGTGCCAGGTTGCACGTTCTCCTATGGTGTGATATCTCTGCCACCGCCACTCCCCCACTGGGTCAAGTCCCAGGGAGTACAGTACTGGGATTTCTCCTCTGTGGCCCGCAATTTGACTCACTGTTCTTGAGTACGCAGATGTAGCTGTACTGGCCTCGCTGAATTCGCTGCTGCTGCCATTGTGGATGCCATTGGTCTGTACCTCCATCCCTTCTTCAGTGCCTATTATCCATAAGTTAGGATGCTTCATATTATCCCATATTTGCTGGATGTTTAGGTTTTGTGGCTGTAAAGATTTCTGTATATCACTGACTGTGTTTTCGGTTTTGGATGTACTGTCTTCTAACATTGATATTCTGTTTTCCGTTTCATCTATTCTTCCAGAATTTCTTTCTATTGCTGTCTTCATTTCACTTATTGACTCTTTCATTTCATCCCAGACCTCTTTCTGATTCTTTCTTAGTGTTTCCAACTCATCTTTCATCTCCTCTAGACTTGTTTTAAATCCTTTCATCATATTGTAAATCAAGATTCAGAACTCTCCTTCTTGCATTTCTTTTTTTTTTTTTTTTTGGTGGTACTGGGGTTCCTGGAAGCCCTTCTACCTTTGGGCTACACTCCCAGACCTATTTTATATTTTTGAAACAGGGTCTTTTATGCCAGCGCAGGTGGCTTCGAACCTGCGCGATCCTCCTGTCTCCGCCTCACAAGCGCGGGGATTACAAGTGTGCGCCACCACGCCTGGCTTTGCATTTCTTGTAGGTCAGTATTCGTAACTTTTGCCATTTCTCCACTATTCCTGGTTCTCATATTTTCAAAGTTTTCAGGCCTGTTCTTCTGTTGTCTTCCCATTAATTGTGGGTATTGTGTATAGTCCAATCTTAGTAGTAGGGATTTAAAAGAGTTAACAGGTAAGCAGTACTTTTTTGAGTGGTGTGGGTCGGGTGATGGTGGAGTAGCAGGGGTCAGAAATCAGGAACCATGAACACAAAAATTTTGTTTCTCTGCTTCACAAAATGACAGTAAACAGTAGCCAATGCCAATGGTTGTTGAGTGCGCTGTCGCGGACTTGGTGAACTCACTGCCGCCACCGAAGGTGATATGGCGCTGCTGCCACACCCTCAGCCGTGAGGCTGGCATATTTCTTTTCTGGTTTTGAGTTCTACTTTGAGTCCCTGGAGGGCTTGCTGAGCCCAGCCCCTGGGAGCTTTAGACACTCCTTGCGCTGAAAAAACTGCTGAATTACACCTGGCTGTTCTGCAGCTGCTCACCTCAGCTCCCTGTTCATCCCTCCTCTCTGGAGCCTGGATGAGTGCACTGATCTGGAGCCGTCCGGTAAATTCTCCGCTGCCAGCAGCAGTATGGTGCTGCTGCCGCATCCAGGCTGTGAGGCTCCTTCAGTCTTTAATCAAATATTGAGTTTATTTTTTTGTATGTGGTATTAGGAAAGGACTAGGCTTCACTGTTTTTAAGTTGATATATAGTTTATCTAGCTCCATTTGTTGAAAAGGCTGTCCTTTCCTTGTGGACATGAGGACTCTCATGTTCCATGGAATAAGACATGATCTTAGAAAGGAGGTCAGGCCTTTCACCAGACATGGGACCTCCTAGCACATTCACCAGTAACTTCCCAGCCTTGGAAACACCCTAGTCAGAAATTATTCGACTAGCTATGAAGGGTTTATTTTGGGCTTTCATATCCTTTGATCTGGATGTCCATCTGTAGATCAGTTTCATACTTTAAAAAATTTATTTTTGCCGGGCGTGGTGGCGCACGCTTATAATCCCTGCACTTGGGAGGCTGAGACAGGAGGATGGTGTAGGTTCGAAGCCAGCCTCTGCTGGCTTAAGGAGACCCTGTTTCCAAATTTAAAAAAATATAAAATAGCCGGGCGTGGTGGCGCACGCTTGTAATCCCTGCGCTTGGGAGGCAGAGATAGGAGGATCACGCGGGTTCGAAGCCAGCTGTGTGCTCTGGCTTAGGAGACCCTGTTTCCAAATAAAAATGTAAAAATAGGTCTGGGAGTGTATCCCGGAGGTAGAAGGCCCCTGGGTTCCATCCCCAGTACCACACACACACAAAATATTTTTTTTGTATCTTTGTAGTAACTTTTGAAATCAGGAAGTGTGAGTCCCAAACTTAGTTCTTTTCAAGATTGATTTGGCAATTTGTAATCCCTTGAAATTCCATATGACTTTAGGATGGGTTTTTCTATGTCACTGGATTTTTTTTTTTTTTTAGGTCTGGGGTTATATTTTATTTTTTTGGTTGTACTGGGATTCCTGGAAGCCCTTCTACCCCCAGGCTACACTCCCAGACCTATTTTATACTTTTTTTTTTTTGGAAACAGGGTCTCTTAAGCCAGCAGGGGTGGCTTCGAACCAGAGCGATTCTCCTGTCTCCACCTCCCAAGTGCGGGGATTACAAGCATGTACCACCACGCCCGGCTATATTTAATTTTAGGAAAAGGGTCTCACTGAGTTGCAAAGGGCCTCAGTAAGTAGCTGAGGCTGTCCTTGAACTGCGATCCTCCTGACTCAGCCTCCTGAGTGCTGGGATTACAAGCGTGCGCCACCACGCCCGGCTCTCATTGGGATTTTGATAGGCAACACATTGACTCTCTACACTGCTCTTTGTTGTATGACATCTTAACAATAGTAAGTCTTCCTATCTCTGAATATTGGATGTCTTTTCATTTACTTATATCTTACTTAGCAGTTATTTTAGCAATATTTTGTAGTTTTTAGTGTGCAGATCTTTTATCTCCTTGGTCATAAGTTTTCTTTTCTTTCTTTTGTGCTGAGGATTGAACATAGGGTCTCTAACATGCTAAGCATGTGCTCTAATACTGAGCTACACCCCCAGCTCAGAAATTTATTTTCAAGTATTTTCTTCCTCTTAATGTTATTGCAAATGGGATTGTTTTTAAGTTTCCTTTCCTAATTGTTCATTGTTAGGGAACTGAATCACAACTAATTTTCGAGTGTTGATATTTCTATCCTGCTACTTTGCTGGACTCTTTCATTACTTTTAGCAGTTTTGTTTTTGTGGGATAGTTTAGGGTTATATACATATCAAATCATGTTATTTTTTAACAAGATCCTTTTAATTCTCCATTTCCCAACTCAGATACTTGCCTCAACCTCTGTCCTTTTTTCTTACCGAGTTGTTCTGGCAGAGCAGTTTTATTCCAGTACTGTTAATATCATTAGCAATATCAAGCACTCTTGTCTTCTCCCTAACATTAGAGGGAAAGATTTAAGTATGAGGTTTGTTGTGAATATTTTTTCTCTTTCTTTCTTTCTTTCTTTCTTTCTTTCTTTCTTTCTTTCTTTCTTTCTTTCTTTCTTTCTTTCTTTCTTTTTTTGGTGGTACTGGGGTTCTTGGAAACCCTTCTACCTCCAGGCTACACTCCCAGACCTATTTTATATTTCATTTGGAAACAGGGTCTCTTAAACCAGCAAGGCTGTCTTTGAACCTGCATGATCCTCCTGTCTCCACCCCACCAAGGGCAGGGATTACAAGCGTGCTCCTGCCAAATGCTAGGATTACAAGCGTGTACCACCACGCCCGGCTCATTCCTGTTTTTTTCAATTTTTTTTTATTATTAAAGGGTGTTGAATTTTGTCACATGACTTTTCTGCATCAATTGGAATGACCATTATATATATATATATATATATATATATATAGGCACCCTTGTGTTTTAGAAATAAATGCCACTTAGTCATTGTTTATATTCTTTTTAATACATTACTGAATTTAATTTTCTAGTATTTTGGTGAGAGTTTTATATTAATATTTACAAGGGCTATTGTTTAGAGTTTTCTTGTAATGTTTTTGTTGGGTTAGGTATTAGGATAATGCTAGCTCATAAATGTAGTAGGAAAGCATAACTTTCTCTTTTTTGTGTGTGTGGTACTGGAGATGGAACCCAAGGGCATTCTACCTCCGAGCTACATCCCCAGCCCTATTTTTTATTCTTTTATTTTGAAACAAGTTCTCACTAAGTTGAGAAGGGCTCCACGAAGTAGCTGAGGCTTGCCTCAAACCTGTGATCCTCCTGTCTCAGCCCTCTAATTATTGGTATAAGCATGTGACACCACATCAGGCTCCTTTTCCATTTTTGTGGAAGAGTTTAAGAAGGATTGGTGATAATTTTTTAACTTTTTGTTTTTGTGTATGTGGATCTAGGGATGAAACCCAGGTAGAGGCATTTGATCTCCGAACTACACCCCCTGCCCCATTTTGTATTTTTTTTTATTTTGAAACAGGGTCTCATTAAGTTGCAGAGGGCCTCACTTAGTAGCTGAGGCTGTCCGCAAACCACAATAATCCAGTCTCAGCCTCCCAAATGTTGGGATTATAAGCATGAGCCTCCATGCCTGGCTATTTTTTAACTTTTTGATAGAATTTAACAGTGAAGCCTTTAGGTTCAGACCTTTTCTTTATTGGGAATATATATTTTTTTGTACTGGGGATTGAACCCAGGGGCATTCTACCTCCAAGCTACACCCCCCAGCCCTATTATTTATTTATTTATTTATTTATTTATTTATTTATTTATTTATTTATTTATAAACAGTCTCTCACTAAGTTGTGGAGGACCTCCCTAAGTAGCTGAGGCTGGTCATGAACCTGTGATCCTCCTTTCTCAGCCTCTCAAGTACTTGGATTAGAAGCAGGTGCCACCACACCCAGTTCCTCTGTTTTTTTTTTTTTTTTTTTTTTTTTTTTTTGCGGGTCTGGAGATGGAACCCTGGAGCATTCGACCTCTGAACCACACCCCTGCCCTGTTTTTTACTCCTTATTTTGAAACCGGGTCTCACTGAGTTGCAAAGGGCCTCACTAAGTAGCTGAGGCTGTCCGTGAACCATGATCTTCTGATCTCAGCCTCCCAAATGCTGGGATTACAAGTGTGTGCCACCATGCCCGGCTCCTATTTTTTATTCTTTATTTTGAAACAGGGTCTCACTGAGTTGCAAAGGGTCTCACTAAGTAGCTGAGGCTGTCCGCAAATCACGATCCTCTGGTTTCAGCCTCCCGAATGCTGGGATTACAAGCATGCGCCACCATGCCCGGCTCCTCTGTTTTTAATATATGGTTTCACCTTGCTTTCCAGCTATTGAACTTGTGGATTTAAGTGACCCTATTACCTCAGCCTGCAGAGGCTGTGCACACACATAGCTTAGGTCACACCTCTTAATCTTGTTGCATTAGGGATTAAATTTCAACATTCTTTTGGAAGAGACGCAAGCATTCAAAGTAAAACTTGTTTTAATTTTATAAGTTGTTCAATTTGCTGGAGTACAAGTGTTCATAGTATTTTCTTTTCTTATATTTTTTTTATATATGTGGAATCTGTAATATTATCTCCACTTTATTTCTGAGCTTAGTAATTTGAGTCTTCTCTCTTTTTTCCTTGGTCAATGTAGCTGAAATATAGTCAGACCCTGTTTCAAAATTTAAAATTACAATAGGACTGAGGGTATAGCTAGAGGTAGAATGCTCCTGGGTTTAATCCCCAGTATAAAACACACACAAGGAGACATACTGTTTTCTTTTCTTTTTTTTTTTTTTTTTTTGGTGGTACTGGGGGTGGAACCCAGAGGCTTTCTACCTCCGGGCTATACTCCCAGACCTTTTTAATATTTTATTTGGAAACAGGGTCTCACTAAGTTGCTGAGAGCCTTACTAAGTAGCTGAGGCTGGCTTCAAACCCTTTTGATCCTCCTGTCTCAGCCTCCCAAGGGCTGGGATTACAAGTGTGCGCCACCACGCCCGGCTTTTTTTTGTGTGTGTGGTACTGGGGTTCCTGGAAGCCCTTCTACCTCCGGGCTACACTCCCAGACCTATTTTATAGGTTTTATTTGGAAACAGGGTCTCCTAAGGCAGTGCGGCTGGCTTCGAACCTGTGCGATTCTCCTGTCTCTGTCTCCCAAGCGCGGGGATTACAAGCGTGCGCCACCACGCCCGGCTCATACTATTTTTTTTTATTGTTAAGTTTCCTCTCTATTATTTTTGACAAGTTATTTTATTTTACTTACTTATTTTTGTGGTACTGGAGATGGAACCCAGGGTTTTTCTACCTCTGGACTACACTCCCAGACCTTTTTTTTCCTTTTTTTTTTTTTCTCAGTACTGGGGATGGAACCCAGGGGCATTCTACCTCTTAGCTACATCCCCCCAGCCCTAATTTTTTATTCTTTATTTTTGAAACAGGGTCTCACTGAGTGCAAGGGGCCTCACTAAGTAGCTGAGGCTGTCCGCAAAGTGCAAGCCTCTTGTCTCCGCCTCCCGAATGCTGGGACTACAAGAGTGCACCACCACACCTGGCTAATTTTACTTAACAGGGTCTCACTAAGTTACAGAGAGCTTCACTAAGTAGCTGAGGTTGGCTTTGAACCTGCATGATCTTCCTGTCTCAGCCTCCCAAGTACTGGGATTACAAGTGTGTGCCATCAAGCCTGGCTAAGTATTTTTTTTTTAAATCAGATGTGCTTTTTGCAAATATTTCCTTCTAGTCTGTGGCTTGCATTTTTATTCACTTGACAAAGTCTGTACAACAGAAGACTTAGTTTTAATAAAGTTCTGCTGAATAGTTCTTTCAAGAATCATGCCTTCAGAGTAACAACTGAAAGGTTATTGCTAGACACAAGGTCATCTAGATTTTGTTATCTTCTAGGAGTTTTGTAGTTTTATATTTTATATTTATGTCTGTGATCCATCTTGAGTTACCTTTTGTAAAGGGTGTAAGGAAATGTATATTTTTAAATTTTTTATTGGTGCATTGTATTCATACATTATATTGGGGTAAAAAACTTGTGTGAAAATACATGCACACATCATCCAGTTAGCCCCTACTCAATTCCCACATATTCCCTCCCCATATCTCCTTCCCTTGCTTGGCTTAGTGGTTGACTTCAATACATTGTGTGCTTTAGAGAATTTTCTTCTTCTCCTTCCCATTCCCTCCTTTAGGTTGTCATGTTTGCTCCTCTATAGGATTTACTTTTTCATCTAGAGTTCCTCCTATGACTCATTCCTCCTTAGCTTTCACATATTAGGGAAAGCATCTGATGTCTTACTTTTTGTGACGGACTAATCTCACTTAGCAGAATGTCCTCCAGTTCCATCCATTTCCCTGAAAATGATGCAATTGTGGTTTTTTTTTAATGGCTGAGTAAAATTCCACAGTTTTATAATCCATTCATCTGTTGATGGACATTTTGGCTGGTTCCATAGTGTGGCTATGGTGAATTGTGCAGCTATGAACATAGATACACATGCATTAGTTTGGTAGTTTGGTTTCCTATCTTTGGGGTAGATACCCAGAAGAGGTATTGTTGGATCAAATGGTAGATTTGTTCCCATTCTTCTGAGGATTCTCCATACTGTTTTCCAAAGTGGTTGCACTAATTTGCAATCCCACCAACAATGTGTTGGTTCCCACTTCTCCGCATCCTTGCCAGCATTTGTTGTTGTTTGTGTTTTGAATGGTTACCATTTTAGGTGGGGTTAGGTGAAATCTCAGGGTAGTTTTAATTTGCATCTCTCTGATTGCCAATGATGTTGAGCATTTTTTCATGCATTTTATTGGCCATTTGACTTTCATCTTTCGTGACGTGTCTATTTAGTTTGCCTGCCCATTTTTTATTGGATTATTTGGTTTTTTTAGTGTTGAGTTTCTTTAGTTCTCTCTGTATTCTAGATATTAGTTCTCTATCAGAGGAGTAGATGGTAAAAGTCTTCTCTCATTCTGTTGGCTCTCGATTTAGGTTCTTGACAGTTTCCTTTGCTGAACAGAAGCTCTCCACTTTCATGCAATCCAACGTATTGATTTGCCTTTTAGTTTCTTGTGCCTTTAGGGTCTTATTGAGAAAGTTTTTATCTGTGCCTATGTGTTGCAGTGTTGGACCTATGCCCTCTTCAAGGAGCCTCAAGGTCTTTGGTTTAATTTCCAAGTCTTTGCTCCACCTTGAATTGACTCTTGTGCAGGATGAGAAAGTGGGATTAATTTCCAGTTTTCTGCATGTGGTTAACCAGTTTTGCCAACACCATTTGTTGAACAGGCTATCTTTTTTCCAGTGTATGTTTTTGTCCCCTTTGTCAAAAAAACAATTGGCTGTAAGTGTGTGGATTTGTTTCTGAGTCTTCTGTTCTGCTCCATTGGTCTATGTATCTGTTTTTGTGCCAGTACCATGCTGTTTTTATTACAATGGCTTTGTAGTATAGTTTAAAGTCAGGTATTGTGATTCCTCCTGCATGGTTTTTGTTGGTGAGAACTACTTTTGCTATTATAGGCTTTTTGTTGTTCCAAATGAATTTAAGGACTGATTTTTCTATGTTTGTGAGGAATGATCTTGGTAATTTAATGGGCATTGCATTAAATCTGTAGATCACTTTTGAAAGGATGGCCATTTTAATGATATTTATTCTGCCTGTCCATGAACATGGAAGATCTTTCTATCTTAAAATCTTAAATTTCTTCTTTTTTTGTTTTATAATTTTCTTTGTAGAGATCTTTTACCTCCTTGGTTAAGTTTATTCCTAAGTATTTTATTTTTGTGTGGGAGATCCTGAATGGAAGTGTTTTCTGAATTTCTTTTTCAGTGGATTTATGGTTGGTGTACAGAAAAGCTTCTGATTTTTTTTTGAGATTGATTTTGTATCCAGATACTTTGCTGAATGTGTTGATCAGTTCTATAAGCCCTTTGGTTGAGTTTGTTGGGTTTTCTAAATATAGTATCATGTCATCTACAAATAGTGAAAGTCTAAGTTCTTCTTTTCCTATTTGTACTTCTTTGATTTCTTTTTCTTGCCTTATTGCTCTGGGTAAAGTCTCTAGTACTATACTGAAGAGAAGTGGTGATAGTAGACATCCTTGTCTTGTTCCTGTTTTTAGGGGAAATTCTCGAAGTTTTTCCCCATTTAATATGATGTTGACTATAGGCTTATTGTAGATTGCCTTTATGATGTTGAGATATGTTTCTTCTATTCCAATTCTCTGCAGTGCTTTTATCATAAATGAATGTTGGATTTTATTAAATGCTTTTTCAGCATCTATTGAAATGATCATGTGATTTTTGTCTTTGATTCTGTTTATATGATGAATTATATGGATTGATTTTTGTATGCTGAACCAGGCTTGCATCCCTGGAATGAACCCTACCTGGTCATGGTATATGATTTTCTTTATTATATGATTTTCGTTATGTGGTTGAATGAGTGTTGCTAGTATTGTATTTAATAGTTTTGCATCCAAGTTCATCAAAGATATAGGCCTGTAGTTTTTCTTTCTTGAACTGTATTTTTCGGTTTTGGTATTAGTGTGATGTTGGCTTCATAGAATGTATTTGGGAGATTCCTGCTTTTTTCTATTTCATGGAATAGTTTGAGGAGTATTAGATTAGCTCTTCTATAATGGTTTTATAGAATTCACTTGGAAAACCAGCTTGTTCTGGGCTTTTCTTTGATAGTAAACTCTTTATTGATGTTTCAATCTCTTTGATTGCTATTGGTTGGTTTAAATTTTCTATATCTTTTTTACTCAGTTTAGGAAGGTTGTGTTTATTCTAGAAAGTTGTCAATTTCCTCCATACTTTCCATTTTGTTGGAGTATGGTTTTTCAAAGTAGTTTCTGATAATCCTCTGGATTTCTACACTGTTAGTAGTAATGTCTCCTTTTCATCTCTTATCTTCATAATTTGGGTTGATTCTCTCTCTCTTTTTTTTTAGGTAGGTTGGTTAGTGGTTTATCTATCTTGTTAGTTTTTTCAAGAAACTAGCTTTTGGTTTTGTTGATTTTCTGTATTTTTAAAAAAATTCTCTTCTTCATTAATTTCTGTTCTGATTTTAATAATTTTCTGTCTTCTACTGGCTTTGGGGTTAGATTGTTACTGTTTTCCAAGGGATTTGAGGTGTGTCGTTAGATTATTTATTTGAAGATTTTCTGTTTTTCTTACGTGAGCACTCACATAAGAGCTATAAATTTTTCTCTTAATACTGCCTTCAATGCATCACAGAAGTTTTGATATAGTTCTATTTTCATTTGTTTCTAGAAATTTCTTGATTTCACATCTTACATCTTCTATGACCCATTCTTCATTCAGGAGTGTGGTGTTCAGTCTCCACGTGTTTATGTGGTTTGTCTGGGTCTTCTTATGGTTGATTTTTAATTTCATTCTTTTATGGTCTGAAAAGACACAGGGAAGTATGTAACATTTTTTGAATTTGCTAGTGCTCATTTTGTGGCCCAGGATGTGATCTGTTTTGGAGAAGGTTCTGTGAGCAGCTGAGAAAAATGTAAACTCTGCTGTAGTTTGGTGAAATATTCTATATGTGTCCAACAGGTCCATTTGGTTAATGGTGTTCTTTAGGTCAGAGGCATCTTTACTGACCTTTTGTCTGGAAGATCTGTCTAATGGTGTGTGAGGGGTGTTGAAATCTCCCATCGTTATTGTATTAGGATTTGTATGTGACTTAATGTCACAAAGAGTTTGTTTTATGAAAATAGCTGCACCTATGTTTGGGGCATAGATGTTGATTATTGTTATTTCCTCTTGTTGGATTGTTCCTTTTACCAGTAAAATATGACCTTCTTTTTCTCTTCTAATAAGCTTGGGCTTGAAGTCTAACTTGTCTGATATCATAGTTGCTACTCCTGCTTGTCTTCGAGTTCCATTGGCATGGATTACCTTGCTCTAGCCCTTTACCTTGAGTTTGTTCCTATTTTTACTTATAATGTGTGTTTTTTTTCAAGCAGCAGATAGATGGATTCTGATTTTTAATCCATTTTGCCACTTTATGTCTTTTTATTGGGGAGTTGAGTCCATTTACATTCAGTGTGATTATTGAGATATGATTTTAATTCCTAACATGTTAAGATTTTATTTCTGTTTGAAATACTGTTTGTTCTTTGCTTAGTTGTCTGCTGAATGGAAATTCTTGTTTCTCTGGTTCTGGCATGTATTACCTCTTTCTTCTTTGTAGTTAATTTCTTTGGGTATTTTCTCTAATGCTGGTTTTGGAGACATAAATTCCTTCAGTTCCTGTTTGTTGGAAGCTTCTTATTTCCTCATCTAATTTGAAAGATAGTTTTGCTGGTAGGAAATTTTTGGCTGAAAGTTGTTTTCTTTCAGAGTTTGAAATATATTACTCCAAGCCCTTCTGGCTTTCATGACTTGGTTTGGGAAGTCTGGAGTGATTCTAATTGGTTTGCCTCCAAATGTCACTTGGCCTTTCGATTTTGTTGCCTTTAAAATTTTCTCCTTGGCTTCTACATTGGTCATTTTTACTATTATGTGGCATAAGGAACCTTTTCTCTGATTTTGTCTAAAGGGAGTTCTGTAAGTTTCCTGGACCTGTGTATCGACCTCTTGCTCTATGTTTGGAAAATTTCTATTAGTTCTTTGAAGAGATTGTTGATCCCTTTGGTTTCTTCTTTTCCTCCTCTATTCCAATTATTCTTAGGTTAGCTCTCTTAAAATGGGCCCATATTTCTTCAATGTCTAATTCCTGCTGTCAATTTTTTTAAGTTATAAACAATGTGATCATATTTGGGATAATCATCTTCTAGGAGCAAGATTCTATTCTCCATGTGGTCTAATCGATTGTTTATAGTTTGAATTGATGCCTTTACTTCACTGATTGCATCCTTTATTTCTTTCAGACTCTCTAAATTCTTTTTGAAGGTTCTGTATTATTTCTACAGTTACATTTCTGATTTGATCTTCTGGAGATCTCTGCATTTCTGATTTATCAGGTTCTGATATTGTGGGGTTGTAGGAGCTCATCGTTCCATTGTTGTTCCTCTTTACCATGATTTCTGAAGTTTGTGCCTTCTCTGGGTTCTTCTCTGGTTCACCACGACTTCACTTATGCTCTGGAGTTTGTGGTAATGTCAGCTGCCATTACTCCTTTACTGGGTTGTGTCACAAATTCTGAGACCCAGAGAGTTAGTCGAGGCTGTGTGAGACCCTGGGGGTGCTGGGCTGAGCATTTTCCCATGGGGAGCTGCGACTTGTGTTGGTATCTCTGCCACCACTACTCCTTCAGCTGGTTGTACTGCGATATCTCAGACTCAGGGAGTTTATCAAAGCTGCAGGAGTCCCTAGGGGTGCAGCACTGGGATTTCTCCTGTAGGAGCCGCAATTTCACTTGTATTTTTGGTGCGCGCTGGTCTGGAGCTCTCATGGGCATGGTGAACTCACTGCTGTTGCTGGCAATATGGCATCACTGCCACACCCTCGGCCATTGTAGGTAGAGTATTTCTTTTCTGATTTTGAGATCTGCTCTGAATTCCTGGAGGGCATGATGAGCTTGGCCGCTGGAAGTTTTAGATGGTCTTTTCACTGAAAGAACTGGTGAATTACAACCGATTGATATACAGCTGTTCACTTCAGCTCCTTGTTTACCTTTTCCTCTCTGGAGCCTGGTGCTGTGAGGCAAGATGGCACTGGTATGGTCCTGCCACCACAAGGCAGGCCAGTTTCTTTTCTCCTCTCTGGTTGTTTTTCTAGTTTGCTTTTTCTCTGTGCCTTATATTTATACTTTTTATTTCTTTATTGATAGTGTTTTCTGGCTATGTAAAGCACTGATTTTGTGGCAACAGAGATCGAGTGTTAGCAAGACTCGTAAACGCTGCTTTTCTCGGTTGCCATCTTCCTAGAAGTCTGCATTTATATATTTTTAACATTTGGGAAGCACAAATATAGCATTACAGTTACACAGGAATTAACTTTGACTTTAGAAGTGAAATTCATATAATCATAGAAAACAGAGACAGTAGAAAACACAGAAAATTATCTTAATAGAACCTCACTGTAAACCTTTTGAATAATTTCTAAATATAACCATCTTTGTCACATGCAATATTTTTCCACAAACTTTATCCTACACAATGATTTTTTAACATGCTCAAACCTTCTGTGATTATCTTTTAGCCTTCTGATATTATCCTATTCCTTCCTTTCCCACTTGGGATAATCTTAGGATAAACTTTCTTACCATGCAAGACACTTAAAAAATTGTTTTCCTTTTTCTTTTATCTTTTTTTTTTTTTTTTTTTTTTTTGGTGGTACTAGGGTTCCTGGAAGCCCTTCTACCTCCGGGCTACACTCCCAGACCTATTTTTATATTTTTGAAACAGGGTCCCTTACGCCAGCACGGCTGGCTTCGAACCTGCGCGATCCTCCTCTTCTGGTAGATACCCCAAAAATCACTTTTCTTGCAGTTGTGGGAGTCATGCTGCTGTTTTGCCTCTAATTTTGCCATTTTTCACTCTCTCTCCTATATTTCAGATAGGAAGTCATGACTGGAAATGTTTCTGGGTGTTGTCTCAATCAGCTTTTAAATAAAAATCTGTTGTCTAGGGTTTCTCAGAGGGATGCATGTCCTATTCAGCCATTGCCAACCTACACCACTCTGGCCATGGTTGCTGCTGCAGCCGCAGCTGCAGCCACAGCTGCCACCATCTTCCTTTCTCTTCAATATTTTTTAATTAAAAAAATAGTACATGTCTTTTTCAGGAGTTGGAGGCCCAAGTACTTAGTAGCAATGTGTTTATCTCCCTGGCAAGAGCGGATGCCCACAGCTTCACCACGGAAAGTGGGCTCTGCTGCTCCAAGTGCACCTAGCCCCAGCGCTGTGTAGATGAGCACGGCAGCTGGAAGCACCAGATGATCCGACTATGTGGGGCTCCATCTGATGTGCCCTGGACATGTTTCTTACATAGTATGTTGTCCAGAGTTCCTAAGTCTACTTCTGGGGGGATTTCCTCAAAAGTTCAGGTGGATTAGAATGAACCTACCTGCCTCTCCCCAATACTGGCCACCGCTGACATCTTGGCGCTCCTCCCAAGCATTTTTCTTACATAGAATTCCTGAGCATGTGGGGTAGGAGCAGTCTTTTTTTGGGGGAGATTTCTCTAACAGTTCAAGGCAGGTTGGATTGGATTTATCTACCTCTCTCGAATATTGGCCACTGCCACCACCATCACCGCTGCCACCGCTGCCACTGCCACCATCTCTGCCATCTAAGTCTATCTCTCCTCTCATATTTTAGGTAGGAAGTCATGGCTATAAATGTCTCTATATGTTGTTCAAATCAGATATTAAACCACAATCTGATGTCCGGGGTTTCTCAGAGTAACACCTGTCCTATCTGTCTGCCACCATCTTGGGTCTCTCTCCAGTTCCTCAGTCTTAATCCAGGTGGTGGGAGCCTGTAGAGGCGGCCCTGGGGCCATCATCGAGGGTATGAGTTGAGGACTCCAGATCTCCCTAAATCTGGGGGTACTTGGAATTCCAGTGGTCCCCTCTGCATTTTGGGCAAGGCCTTGGAAGGCATTTGTAGCCTCCTGGTGAGGGCACTGGTGTTTGAAATGCCCTGGCTTTCCATACCCGGAGCAGACCTGAGCCTGGGTTTTCGTACGGTTGGCATGCACCTGTACTGGGGTGCCTGTGGAATTGGCATTTAGACACATGGCAGCTAGTATTTTCCCATGGCGTTTTTCCTTCCGTTTTTCCCTTTCCAAGTCTCTATTATAGTAGACAGAGTTGGCAGCCTGTGTTAATTGTCCCAGTGTGTGTTTTCCCAGATCTGACATCAGTTTTTGGAGTTTCCTCCTTACATGTGGCGCAGATTGGGCTAAAAACTTGTCTCTGAGGATCACCTACTGAGTCTGGAGTTCGGTTAGTGAATTTTATCATAGCCTCCTTTAGTTTTTCTAAGAAGGTCATTGGAGCCCCATTGGGGTTTTGATGTATAGCTGCTACCTGGCTGTAATTGAGCTTAACTTTAGCTTGCTTTAATCTCTCCTGTATGCAGTATGGATAATGGTGTCTATCCCGTTCATTGTTTTGGGTGCTCGGGATTCCACTTGGGATCAGTGAGTGGCACTGCCTACGCCTCTGTGGGAACATACCATTTATCATCTGAGGCCTCGTTTGTGGAGGCAGCAAAGTAATCACCACCCACTGCTCCAGCCTCTTTATATATTCCATCTCTTTCTAATGAAGTCAGCGTCTGCTCAAGAAGTAATCTAACATCTCTCCAGGTAAGATAATACAAAGAGCTAAGTAATTTGAATGCCTTAATGTATTGGTCTGGGTCAGTAGTATAGCTCCCAAGATCTCTTTTAATTTCTTTTAGCTCCACTAGTGAGAATGGCTGATGGACAAGTTGGATCCGGTCCCTCCTCCCCTTACTGACACCAAAGGAAACATTCCTCTTTGTTCCCTTAGCCCTGGCTGCTGTTTTTCAGTATGGGGTACCTCTTGGGTCTCCTGGTTATTGGGGTGGCACCATGCTGTGAAGGGGCCCTGTTTGGATGTGATCCCCTGGGTGTTAGAGGGAGCACTGTGGGAGCGGAGGCTCCTACAGTGCCGTCATCTTGTTTTTTTCCTGGGCTAATTGATCTTTATGTCCTGTCTTAGCCAAGGCTGCCAAAATCGTCTCAACTCTGCAATCTTTAAATAAATCTGGGTTATCCAGGAGGTAAAAGAACAGCTGAAGATAAGTTATCTCTGTCTATTTGCCCTCTTTTTTACAAAATAGATATAATTGCTGGATGATGCTGTAATTTAATCTTCCCTGAGGTGGCCAAGTTCTTCTGTCCCCCAGTGAGTATTGTGGCCATACTTGAGTGCAGGAAAAAAAAAAAAAAAGAGAGAGAGAGAGAGCTTTTTTTCTTAGAGTTGTAGGGTTGAATTTTTTCCAGTGTTGGAGAATGCAATGGGAGGTCCAACCTGCACTTTGGATCCCCGGAACCCAGGGACATTTGACCTCCAAGCTACACCCTCTGCCCTATTTTTTAATTTAATTTAATTTTTTTGCAGTACCAGGAATGGAACCCAGGGGTATTCTACCTATGAGCTACACCACCAGCTCTAATTTTTTTCTTTATTTTGAAACAGGGTCTAAGTTGGAGAGGGCCTCACTAAGTAGCTGAGGATGTCCGAGACACGATCCTCCAGTCTCAGCCTCCCGAATGGAATGCTGGGATTACAAGCATGTGCCACCATGCCTGGCTAAGCAAATTTTATTATTATAAAGGTAGAAAGAAGGGAAGAACAATAAAGCACTGTGTCAGAAAGATGCAGTGGAGCACCTTGAAAGTAAGACACTAAGGAGGATGGGAGGAAGGAGATAATGAATCCTTACAAAAACTGTTCTGTGTTCAAAAACTTCAGGATGGGAGATGATCTGAGGCCAAATGTGCATCTAGGAGGACTGCCTGGCATCAGAGTGGAGGAGCCCACATCTGTGGAGGGCTGACCTGGTGTGGGCGAGGGAGCCGTCTGCCTGGGCCTGGGAGTAGGAGAAAAAATGAAAAACTGGGTATAAACAGTGAGGCAGTTTCAATAAGTAATATACTAAGGATGTTGGGTAGTTTCCACTGCAGGAGAAGGGAGTAGTAAATGTGGAAAGAATGAAAGCTAAAAGGGACCCTGTGGCATGGGATTAGAGCTGATGGCACTGACGAGTACTTGTGTCTTTCTGTACCTGGAGGTATTGATGTGTATATGCATATTTCTATGTATGTATCTGTGGATCCATCTAGAGAAATGCAAATGTGGATGAGTGTGCATATATGTGTATATGTATGTGTAATATATATATATATATATATATATATATATATATATATATATGTATTTTTCTATTTCTTTTTTTGTGTGTGGTACTGGAGGTGAAACCCAGTGGCTTTCTACCTCAGAGCTACACTCCCAGACCTATTTTATATTTTATTTGGGAACAGGGTCTCACTAAGTTGCTGGGAGCCTCACTAAGTAGCTGAGGCTGGCTTCGAACCTGTGTGATCCTCCTGCCTCAGCCTCCCAAGGGCTGGGATTACAAGCGTGCGCCACCACGCCCGGCTTGTATTTTCTATTTCTAACTACTGTGATTATCTGGGAAGCACTATGCTCTCCCAGCAACAAGCATACAGAGAGCCCAGTTCTTGGATTCTAACATCACTTTCTACTAAAGAAACAAGATGTTTCTAACATCTTGAATTCTAAACACTACCTTCCACTAAAGGAACAGGGATTCTTGGAGAAATAACTGATTTCAGGGATGGAGCTGGGAAAGTTCAAATGAACCTGGAATATCTTGCTAATGCCACACACGTGCGCACGATCAAGGGATGAAGGTGCATATTAAGTTATCTAGGAACTAGTTTAAAAGGCCTCCCCTGGCCAAATTGAAGATAGTTTGGACAAAAAAAATATGTGAAATAACAGTAATGAAGTATAACTGCCCCCTGAATAAATGAAAACAAACAAAACATATAAGCCCTAAATGATTTAAATAAATAAGCTGGAAGTTTGATGAGAATGTGTTAGTTAGTGTCCAGATACCTCTCCAGAAAATAATTAACTACAAGATGAAAAAGAGTAACTTTATAGTTGCTGTGGTTTAAATGTTGTTTGTCCCTTCCCCAGATGCATAGGTTTTGTTGTTGTTTTTCATTGTTTGTCCGTTGGGTCTTGTTCATGCTGGGCAAGGACTCTCTCACTTAGCTACACCCCCAGCCTCTCGAAACTCATGTTAAAGCTGGGCGTGGTGGTGCACCCTTGTCATCCCAGGATTCGGGAGGCTGAGACAGGAGGATCGTGATTAAAGGACAGCCTTAGCTACTTACTGAGGCCCTTTGCAAATCAGTGAGACCCTGTTTCAAAATAATGAATAAAAAATAAGGCTGGGGATATAGCTTGGAGGTAGAATGCCCCTGGGTTCCTGCCAAGACATCCTGCTGCCTCGGCATCTATGTGTTGAGACCCCCACTCCACATAGTTAAATCGGCAAAAACGCCCCGAGAAGGAGGTGTCGTCTCTGGCCAAAGTACCCCCCACTTTTAGATACTCTTCACTATTATTCCTTTTAACTTTCTACACGAATTGCTCCAGTGATGTGAAATTAGAAATATAAAAAGAAACTGAGTCCGTGGAAATAAACTCTCTAATAATTTGTCTAAACGTCCTTGGCTCTGCTCAACAATAATGAGAAACTGGCCAGAATTCAGGTACTGTGATAAGCACCCCAGCTGCAGCAATCACAAATGACCTCCGACCTTCATCACTATCTATCAACTCCGGCAAAAGTAGCTCAGTTCAAAATAATTATTCACCCTTGAAATCCTGCCTAGAGACAGAGAGAAACCTTGTGTGTAACCTTAAAGAAACAACTTAGCTGCCCAAATACAATAGACCCAAAGAAAAAGACTGTTAACTTTTACCTCAGTGTGAGCATTCCAGGAGATAGAAAAACTGGCCGCATAATTAGAAATAAATATTACAAAATAAAGGACAGACATTTTAAATATATATGTATGAAGGAAAAGAAATACCGTAAGAATAAGAAAAGCATTTTTGCATGAAAAAGAGATTATCATAAGAAAGTCCCAACTGGGAAAGAAAGAAATTAGAAAGTTAGAAGCAGACTGCAGAGAGTTTGTGACAGGGAAGTGGATTCTTTTAATAGGCTTGTTGTCTAAAGAAGAGTGCTCAGCAGTTAAGGAAATACATCTGACAGTTAGAACTAAGAACCTTGTGGTGTTGTTTGTGATATTTTGTCTGCCAAACTGTGTTGTGAGTATGCTTAAGCTTTCAGACTTAGAAGACAAGGTGCCAACACCTGAAGAAACTCCATCACATCCACCTGAATCACCACATCTCCCCACACTTGCTATATGAACTGAGCCCAAAAGATGGAAAGTTCCAGGAAAAGTTCCCGAGAAGCTCCCAAGCCTTGACTATCCTGGGAGGCTGCCACCTGCAACTGCTTATCTACAAGACCTTGGGACCTTGGAGAGGAACAGAAGTTAATTCTTCAAAGGCCAACAGCCAGCTGAAAGACCCGCCCCCCTTTCACTTAACTTTACTGGTGAAGTGTATAAATTTCTTGGGGTTTTCGTAATAAAGTGTCATTGGCTCAAGAAGCCTTTGTCCACCTCAGGTTCTTTTCCAAAGCGTCGTAACTAAAAACTTAAGGAATTCATAGAGGGGAAAGAACCGCTGCAGATAAGAATCTGCAGAACGTCGCCTGCCTTTTGTCCCATCTTTCTGAGGCCCCCGACCGCTAGTGGACTTGCCCCCCACAGGACTGAACCCGCCAGTAACAGGTTCCATCTCCAGTACAGAAAAAAAAAATCAATAAAAGCTTGATCCCCAACGTGGTAGAGTTCAGAAGTGAATCCATGAAGAGGAGATTAGGTTAAGAGGAATTAATGCTTTTTTGTAAGGGTGAGACTGGAGAATGGGGCATCATAAAGTGAGTGTGGCTTCCTGAACTGTCTTGTGTCTTTCCTCATAGGCTTCACCATGAGATGACATCAAACATATTATGAGCATGAGGCCCTTGCCAGATATGTCTGCTCAATTCTGGACTTTCAGTCTCCAAAACTAAGAGCTAAATAGACCTCTTTTCTTTATAAAGTGCTCATCATCAGATATTTTGCAATGGTAACAGACATAAAGACATACAGTTAACCATGAAGTGTAACAACAGTGTTGCTACTCCGTTCCCATGGCCTTCTGGCCCGTTCATGATCCAGCTCCAGAATTCTGTCTTTCTCTTATGCTTATCTGTCAGCAAGTTATTGAGCTGGATTCTACCTTATTTATAGAGATAGGCTTTAGGTGGGTTAAAAGTCTCACAGCACACTTTTTCAAGAGCTTACATAAGAACATGTTTGTGACTTTTTACAATCCCCAAAGCATAAACCATACAGCAAAAATAATTCAATGGGTTTTATTGCATCAAAATATAGGCTTAAGTTAAGTGAAGGGCCCCCAATTAAGATCAACACACAGATAATCGATTGGGAGAATATTTGCCCTAAGACTGATAAGAGATGAATGACGGACATCTGAGCAACAATGGGAAACACAGCAAGAAACTCAGCAGAAAACAGACAGGAAATTTCCAAATGAAAAGTATAGAAAGAGATATTCCCAACTTCATTAGGAATTAGAAAATTTAAAAAGTACCTTACATTAAAAATCAGTACAGTAAGCCGGGTGTGGTGGCGCACACTTGTAATCCCCATGCTTGGGAGGCAGAGACTAGAGGATAACGCAGGTTTGAAGCCAGGGTCTCTTAAGCCAGCTGAGGCTGGCTTCGAACCCACGTGATCCTCCTGTCTCAGCCTCCCAAGCACGGGAATTGCAAGCATGCACCACCATGCCCAGCTCTTTCTTTCTTTCTTTCTTTCTTTCTTTCTTTCTTTCTTTCTTTCTTTCTCTCTCTCTCTCTCTCTCTCTCTCTCTCTCTCTCTCTTTCTTTCTTTCTTTCTTTCCTTTTTCTTTCTTTTCTTTTTTGCGGGTCTGGGGATGGAACCCAGGGGCATTTGACCTCCAAGCTACATGCTCTGCCCTATTTTTTATTCTTTATTTTGAAACAGGGTCTCACTAAGTTGCTGAGAGCCTCGCTAAGTAGCTGAGGCTGGCTGCGAACCTGCGATCCTCCTGTCTCAGCCTCCCAAGTACTGGGATTACAAGCATGTGCCACCACACCCACTGATGTTCTCTTTTTAATTATAGGAAGAGTAGAAGAAAGGTGCCTTAGTTGCAACTGTACAATTGTATTTCTCTTTAATAGATAATCTTTTTTATACTTTTATTGGTGCAATGTAAATATACATCATAGTGAGATTTGAGATTTAAAGTGATACACATGTACATGCACACAGCGCTTGGTGCATTTCCCTTTATACACCTGTCCCTCCCTTTTCATGGACAGTCTTTGTATAGACTTTGGGTTAGTCAGAGGCAGCCTATAGTACAGAGGTTGAAATCATGAGCCATGGCAGGTAGATTATCTGGGTTCAGATCTCAAACTTGCCAGTTATTAGCTGTGCAACGGCACAAACTTCTACATGATTCATTTCCTCTATCTGTAAAATAAAAATAATGATAATATCAACCACATAGGGCTGCTGTGATAATCAAAAGGTATACATTTTATATGAAAATATATGTATATTTACATGACACTGTGCTTGGCACATAGCAAGCATATTACAAATGTCCCAGATTAGAGATAACTAAAGTAAAAAATGTTAGTATAGTCACATCTCTTTAATAGTGGATATGCATACACTGGCATGTGTATATATACATATACACATCTCTATAAAATATATATACACTTTGAATTTTTGTGTGTGCAATGTTTTTTTCATTAGAAATACAGATGGGAATATGATTCTCAGTGGGAAGAAAGTATGAACAACTGGATGCAGGAGGAATGGAAAGAAGTCAAAGAGAGTAAAGCAAAATTTGATATTTTGAAGGTTAGAGGATTCAAAGGAAATAATGTGTCAGCTTGACTTTCATTTTTCTTTCTTCTCGAGGCCTTTTTGGTGTATTAGCACCAAAATTTAGGGAAAGAAAATCTGCCAATTCTATATTTTTGAGTTGGCATCTGATGCTGAAAGCTTTGATGAGGCAGGAGTGTGAAATCTTGACTAAAAGTAAAACATAGTTAATGGGTGTTCTTTGTGTGCCCTGGAACGGAGGATGGAAGACAGGTGTGCTAGGCGGTGCACAGGCTAGGTAGCATTTCTCATCAACAAGCTGGCTGAACCTCAAAATCAACTCCCCACAGTCACATTATTTTTCCTTTATACATATTGAAAGGCTATGTTGAAAATATTCAACAAGCAATTAAAACCATTCAAGATACCTCCCCTAAGAAAAATGAGAGAACTCTCCAGCTCCTATGACAATCAAAGCAAATCAGGAAGCTATTAAACTATGCATTATAAGGAATCAAGCAAGAAACAGACCAGAGAGATGAGGTAATGAGCATGTGCTAAGCAGTGTTAAGCTAGCAACCACTACAGCAACTCTGTCCGAATATGGTTTAGTTGAAGAGATAAAAATCCTGGTGCACACCTGTAATAACAGCACTTGGGCGACTGAGACAGGAAGATAGCAGGCTTGAGGTCAGTCTCAGCAACTTAGTCCCTCTTTCAAAATAAAAAATAAA
The DNA here is from genome assembly GCF_963383645.1 of Muscardinus avellanarius. Lineage (NCBI taxonomy): Eukaryota > Metazoa > Chordata > Mammalia > Rodentia > Gliridae > Muscardinus > Muscardinus avellanarius. Next base: position 130,418,676 of record NC_137786.1, on the reverse strand, counting down.
AAGGGCTGGGGGTAGAGCTTGGAGGTAGAATGCCCTTAGGTTCAATCCCTGATAAACACACAAAAAAGTACTATTATCAATGCTGTGACTGAAGGTGTGGCCAGTGTGGTCATATATTGATGGCATAAAATGCAGATTTATTTATTTTTTATTGTCCATTTTTATTTTTGTGTGGTATTGGGAGTTGAACCCAGGGGCATTCTACCACTAAACTACATCCCTAGCCCTATTTTTAAATTCTTTATTTTGAAACAAGGTCTCACTAAGTTGCTGAGGCTGGCCGTGAACCTTCGATCCTTCTGTCTCAGCCTCCCAAGTACTGGGATGACAAGCGTGCGCCACCACGCCTGGCTAAAGTACAGACTTAAAATTATAATTTCTCCAGGTGTGGTGGTGTATGCCTTATAATCCTAGTGCTTGGGAGGCTGGGACAGGAGAATCACAGGTTCCAGACCAGTCTCAGTAACTTAGTGAGAAACTGTTTCAAAATAAAATTAAAATAGGGCTGGGGGTAGAGCTCAGAGGTACAATGCCACTGGGTTCTTTTTTTTTTTTTTTTTTTTCAGTACTGGGAATGGAACCCAGGGGCATTCTACCTTTAAGTGATACCCCCAGCCCTAATTTTTAAACAAGGTCTCACTAAGTAGCTGAGGCTGACTTCGAACCTGCGCAATCTTCCTGTCTCAATCTCCCAAATGCTAGGATTACAAGCGTGCACCACCATGCTTGGCTTCCTTCTGGATTGAATATCCAGAAATACACACACACACACACACACACACACACACACACACACACACACTTTTATGGTAGTATCAATCGAAAAGAAATTCCTTGTCTTCCAATATTTTTACTACTATTTAAAATTCTTTTTTTCATTTTATCGGTGCATTGTAGTCATACATCTTAAAGGGGTAGAAAATGGTAGAGGCACACATGCACACATCACTTAATTAGCTCTTAGCCACCTTATTACAGCAGCTAGATACTCCAATATAAAATATTAGCTGTGTTAGTCACTTCAGGTTTTTTTTTGGTTAGTGTTAATATGGTAGAACTTGCCCCGCCATTTTCTTTTGTCATGATTGGGTCTTTATATTCAAAACAGGTTTCTTGAGCAACTCTCTCTGCTACTGCTTTTGTCTGTCTTGGCCGGTGGCGACCATCAGTCCCCTAGACTTTGGCTTAGGGGTCTTGGAGCAGCACATGATCCTCTGTCTGACCCATGTCTTCAGCACCCTGAAACATGCGTGGCACACTCATGGCCGAAGCCCAGCCAGTTCCTGGCCAGCTGCCGCCTTAGGAAGAGTCAGATTGAAGACAGATGTGCAGTCACAGCACCAAAAATCGAGAAGCAGTTGCAGAAAAACCAGCACACCTGTGGCCCCAAGAATCTGGAAAAAAGCAGTTTGAGGAGATTAGGATCATGGTAATGGGTTCGCCGAGAGGTCTTGCAGGGTGTGTGTGTGTGTGTGTGTGTGTGTGTGTGTGTGTGTGGTACTGGGGTTCCTGGAAGCCCTTCTACCTCCGGGCTACACTCCCAGACCTATTTTTATACTTTTTTTGTGTGTGTGTGGGTCTGGGGATGGAACCCAGGGGCATTTGACCTCTGAGCTACACCCCCTGCCCTATTTTTTATTCTTTATTTTGAAACCGGGTCTCACTGAGTTGCAGAGGGCCTCACTAAGTAGCTGAGGCTGTCCGCAAACCACGATCCTCCAGGTCTCAGCCTCCCGAATGCTGGGATTACAAGTGTGCGCCACCACGCCCGGCTTATTTTTATACTTTTTAAAATTTGGAAACAGGGTCTCTTAAGCCAGCGCTGCTGGCTTTGAACCTGTGCGATGCTCCTGTCTCTGCCTCCCAAGCGCAGGGATTACAAGCGTGAGCCACCATGCTCGGCAGAAATGGGCTTTTGAAACCATCCCACCCTGACTGCCTTGAGGAAGCTGGTGCTTGCCCCAGTGGAGCTGGACAATGCTAGGAGCCAGTCCCATTGGACTGCATTCTGAGCATGAGGACCTCACCCGATTTTGATTTTCTACCTGAATCCCAGAAACATGCGCCAAGGCTGTGTGGGTGCATGGGGAGTGTGCCAGCTCTGAGTGCTCTATCCAAGACCAGCTGATGGTGTCGTGTGCTTCCCGGACAAGACTGAGGTCAGCAAGCAGGCCCACTGTGTGTGGGCATCCAGGACTTGCTCCCCCACGGTGTCCTGACGTCTGGGATCTCCGAGATCACATTCTGGGTAGACCAACTAACTTCCACGTGGACTTGCACAGCCAGTGCCTTGACCGCTGTAGATGGGTCCAGTGCTGCAGTGACAAGGCTGCTGTCTTCTTCTTCCGCTGAGACATGGTCGCCTGGGAGAACAACCTGGCCCACAGCCTGAGGAGGCCCCGACCTGCTTCAGGAAGTTCTGGAGCCAGAGACGCTGCACACCCGTGCACACTCTGATTCTGTTCCTCAATAACTAAGTCCTCCTGGCAGAGGGAGCCCTTGCTGGGAAATAAAAAACTGAGGACTACTTTACAGAATTGGCTCCTTTCAGGAATTCCGGGGATGCTGTTCCTGAGTGAGAGGACTCACCTGCGACCAGAACCAAGTCCTCCATCCCTGGCAATTTTCTGAGAATCAGTGCTGCTGGTGGAGCAGGCACTGGCCACTCTTGCACTCTCCTATCACCTGCTGGGATACGGTGTCAAGGTGCCCGGTGCGTGCACGTGCTGAGTGTGAGCTGCCCTAAGAAGGGAACCCCAGGCTTAATTAAAGTCTATGCACAGTTTATCAAGGGTAAAATGTAATTGTACAAGCCATTAATTACCCACCATACGGCGATTAGCAAAGCAGCCTTCCCTTTCTCCCTGGTGGTTTTGTGACAATTCTCTTTTCCCTGCTCGAATGCTCCAAACTTAGGAAGCTCAAGGTAGCCTGCGAAGGAGAAAGCTGCACAACCTCCTTCTCATTTTCAGTAAACAACAGCAGCCAACAGTAATAAAAGAAATAAATATTGTCTTGTGCTGCATTAAAAGTGAAAAATAAAATGAGAATCTTATACATTTCATAAAATTGAGTGTTTTGTATGCTTATTATAAATAGTACCAAGATTTTCAATACACTTGTTTAACTTCATTCTCTCTGTTCCTTGGTCCTTTCTTCTTTTTCTGCTTTCCATTTTTATCTCAGGTAGGCCTCTGATTCTGCCCACCTTATTGTTGTTGTTGTTGTTGTTGTTGTTGTTGTTGTTTATTGTTGTTTCTTCTTCTCCTCCTCCTTTTGGGTGCTGGGGATTGAACCCAGGGACATTCTAACCTATAAGCTTGTACCCTTAGCCCTATTTATTTTTTAATTTTGAAACAGAGTCTTGCTAAGTTGCTGAGGTTGAACCTGTGATCCTCCTGTCTTAGCAATTAGCTAAGCAATTAGAGGCTTTCTACCTCCGGGCTATACTCCCAGACCTTTTTTATATTTTATTTGGAAACAGGGTCTCACTAAGTTGCTGAGAGCCTCACTAAGTAGCTGAGGCTGGCTTCGAACCGGTGTGATCCTCCTGTCTCAGCCTCCAAAGCGCGGGGATTACAATCATGAGCCACCGCGCCCAGCTTGCCCAATTTTTTTTTATTCTTTATTTTGAAACCAGGTCTCACTGAGTAGCTGAGGCTGTCCGCGAATCGCGATCCTCTGGTTTCAGCCTCCCAAATGCTGGGATTACAAGCGTGTGCCACCATGCCCGGCAAACTGAAAAGTTTCTGTACAGCAAAAGTTGACAGAGCAAAAAAGTAATATATGGAATTAGAGAAAATATTTGCAAACTATGTATACACAAGAGATCAATATAAAATATATGGATTTTTACCTTATATTTTATTTTGTGTATCTTAAAAGTTATATGTCTAGGTCTTGAATTTTAGGCATTTATCCTACTTGATGGTCTCTTGAATTCCTGGATCTATGGCTTGGTGTCTGACATTAATTTGGGGAAAATTCTCAGTCATTGTTTTTTTTTCTATTCTTTTTACTTTTTCTTTTTCATTTTATTTTATTTTATTTTATTTTTTTGGAGTTAACCTCTGAATACCAAAATTTATTTATTTATTTATTTTAATTTTTTTATTGGTGCATTATATTCATACAACTTATTGGGGTAAAAAACTTGTGTGTACAAACATGTACTCATCGCTGATTTAACCCCTACCCAAATCCCACCCCATTCCCTCCCCGCCCCTCCCTCCCTTGTGGCTTAGTGATTGACTTCGATATGTTTAAGTACATTGTGAGCTTTAGAGATTTTCCTCTTCCTCCCTCATTTCTCCTCCTTTAGGTTGTCTTGTTTGCTCCTCTTTTCTCCCTAACTCTCACATATTAGGGAAAGCATCTGATTTCTTATTTTTTGTGACTGACTAATCTCACTTAGCATAATGTCCTCCAGTTCCATCCATTTCCCTGAAAATGATGTAATTGAGTTTGTTTTTTTGATGGCTGAGTAAAATTCCATTGTGTACATATCCCACAGTTTTGTAATCCATTCATCTGTTGATGGACATCTTGGCTGGTTCCATAGTTTGGCTATGGTGAATTGTGCAGCTATGAACATAGACACACATGCATTAGTTTGGTAGTTTGGTTTCTTTTCTTTTGGGTAGATACTCAACAGTGGTATTGCTGGATCAAATGGTAGATTTGTTCCCATTCTTCTGAGGATTCTCCATACTGTTTTCCAAAGTGGTTGCACTAATTTGCAATCCCACCAACAATGTCTTAGAGTTCCCACTTCTCCACATCCTCGCCAGCATCTGTTGTTGTTTGTGTTTTGAATGATGGCCATTCTAGTTGGAGTTAGGTGAAATCTCAGGGTAGTTTTGATTTGCATCTCTCTGATTGCCAGTGATATTGAGCATTTTTTCATGGATTTATTGGCAATTTGAATTTCTTCTTTTGTGAAGTGTCTATTTAGTTCATTTGCCCATTTTGTTATTGGATGCTTTGTTTTCTTAGTGTTGAGTTTCTTGAGTTCTCTGTATATTCTAGATATTAGTCCTCTATCAGTGGTGTAGGTGGCAAAAATCTTCTCCCATTCTATTGGCTCTCGATTGAGATTCTTGATAGTTTCCTTTGCTGAACAGAAGCTCTTCAGTTTCATGCAATCCCATGTATTGATTCTCCTTTTAATTTGTTGTGCCTTTGGGGTTTCTTTTTCATTTTAGTATTCACTTATGCATATATTATATATTTCATGGTTGTCCTACAGTTTTTGGGTGTTTTTTCTATGTCTTGTTTGTCTTTCCATTTTTTGGAAGTTTGTATTCTGATGATCTCAAATGCAAAGATTCTTTTCTAAGCGATGTCCAGGCTACCAATAAGCCCACTGAAGCCATTCTTCATTTTTGCCACAGTGTTTTTAATCTCCAGCTTCTCTTTTGGTTCTTAGGATTTTCATCTCTCTGCATACATTGTCTGTACTTGCATGCTGTTTACTTTACCCCATAGAGCCTTAGCATCTTTTCTTTTTTTTCTGCGGTCCTATGGATTGAATCTAGGTTATTGTGCATGCTAGGAGAGTACTTACCAAGCATCTTAATCCAAAATTGTTTTCAATTCCTGGGAGGATCATTCCAACATTCCTGCCATATCTGATCCTGGTTCTAATGTTTCCTGTTTTCAAATTGTATTTTGTCTTTTAGTGTGCCCTGTCACCTTTCTTTGGTGGCCAAGCACAATAATATATTGGGTAAAAGGACCTGCAGTGAATAGGCCTTAGGTTAGGGGTGGGGAAGTATTTCATAGTCTTGCCATTAGGTCTGAGTTGAAGTGAGCTTGAGCCTCAGATGTGCTCCTCCAGCCTTCACACTTCTCTGGGACAGGGTATTTGGACTGGTGTTTGGTATTTCCTTGCTTCCATATAAGAGCCTCAGGGGGCTGGTTTGGGGGTGTGTTTCTTCCCCATGGTTAGTTAGGCTCTGATAAATCCCAGTGGACTGACTACTTTGGGCAGATCTTGTTAAGAAAAAACAAAATAAAACAAAAACAAACAGTATGTTCTGGTATATTTAAAAATGTTTCCTTTTCCTTCCCCACTGCCAGGAAGCATGAGAGAATTTCTCTTTGATATTTGCTGTGAGCACCAATTGAGCTCGAGGAGGTAAGAGTCTCAACAAATGTGTGAGGCCCTCCTAGTGACTGAGCCTGCTGTGGAAACTCACCTCTTACACTTGTTCACACTAGGCCTCCAGCAGTTCACCAGTGGCAAGGTCCTAAGTTGCTGAGGATAGCCTCAGTCCTCTGGTCTTAGCCTCTCGAGTACTGGATTATAGATGTGCATCACTGTACCTGGGTCTTTTTTTCTTTGGCAGAACTGGGGGTTGAAGCCAGGGGCATTCTAGCTCTGAGCTATACCCCCAGCTCTATTTATTTATTTTTTGAAACAGGATCTCAATAGGTTGCTAAGAATCTATACACTTGCTGAGGCTGTCCTTGAACCTGCGATCCTCCTGTCTCAGCCTTCCAAGTACTGGGATTACAAATGTGTGCCACCACACTCGGTTTAATCCCCCCCCCCCCCCCCCGCAGTGCTGGGGATTGAACCCAGGGTCTTGTGCATACTATGTAGCTGTAGCTCTACCACTGAGTTACATCCCCATCCCTGCCTGGCTTTTGAAATTTATTTTTAAGATAAAACACATCCTTTTGTTGTGGTGCTGGTGATTGAAACAAGAGATGTTCTATCTCTGAGCCCTTTTCATTTTTTATTTTGAAACAGTCTCCCTAAATTGCTATGGCTGTCCTGAACCTGCAATTTCTCTGTCTCAGCCTCCCAAGGACTTGGATTATAGGTGTGTGTCAACATATCTGGCTCTATTTCTTTTTGATTCAAATTTTCATGTGGTAACATTTTTTCTTCTGCCTGAAGCACTTTATTTTTATTTTTTATTTTTTGGTGGTACTGGGATTCCTGGAAGCCCTTTTACCTCTGGGCTACACTCCTAGACCTATTTTATATTTTTTTTTATTTTTGGAAACAGGGTCTCCTAAACCAGCATGGGTGGCTTCCAACCCAAGCACGGGGATTACAAGCGTGCGCCACCACGCCCTGCTTTGCCTGAAGCACTTTAACTGTTCCCTGTTGCTGATCTGTGGGCAGTAAATTCATTTGTCTTCTGTGTGTTTGCAAAAGTCTTTATTTTGTTTTCATTATTGGAAGGTATTTTCACTAGATATTACAGATTGAATTGTGTTCCCTGCCCTCAGATTCATACATGGAAGTCCTAAGAATAATAGCTCAGAATGTGAACTAATTTGGAAATAGGGTTATTGCAAAAGTGATTATATTAAGATGAGGCCATTCTGAATCAAGCATGGTGCCTACAATCCCAGCATATTATCCCATATTTCGAGTAATACTCATAAAATATATCTCATATTTAAAGTAATTCCAAATTTAGAGTGCCCAATCTGCCAGCAATAGAAATCAACACTGAGCACCTGATATAACACCATTCTCTGGGGCTAATTGGCCAGCTACCTGAAAGCAGGTTGATTACACTGTACCACTTCCATCATAGAAAGGGCAGCATTTTGTTCTTACTGGAATAGACATTTACTCTAAATCCTTGTGATGTAAGATAGAAGAAATAAGTAGGTAGAAAGGAGACAGACAGGAAGGAAAAGTAAAAAATATAACTTTGATATAAGAACCTGGAGCTGAAGTGCTTCAGCCTTAGTCCACAAACCAGATCTCTTTCCCAGGCCTGACTCTACCATAAATTCTTGGGAAACCTGTAGATCCTAGAACCCAGGGCCATTCTATCTCCAAGTCACACCCTAGCCTTTTTTATTTTTTGTTTTGAAACAAGGTTAAACTAGATGGCTGAGAATCTCACTACATTACTGAAGCTGTCTTTCCACCTGTGATTCTCCTGTCTCAGCCTCCCAAATACTGGGATTACAGGAGTGTGGCATCATGCCTGGCTTACTATTTAAGTACTATTGATTTTCCAACATATTATTGAGTTACAGAATAGCAAGGAGAGAGTAAACATCTCTGGAGACCTTACTTCCTTTTCTGGGGAAGCTGCTAATGCATTTCAGTTGTCCGCAGGGTAGTTTTATCAAGTTAGGTGGAATTATAACCTTGTTATTGATTTTATTTGGGGATCTAGCCTGTATGGTCTAAGGAAATGTGTGTAGGTGCCAACTTGCCAAGGGGTAGACTGGTGATGGCTAATTCTGTGTGTTGACCTGACTGGGTCATGGAGTATCCAGATTAAACAGTAAGCGTTCTGGGTGTGCTTATCTCATTCTGGATGAGATCAGTAGTTGAACTGGTGGACTCGGTGGTAGATAGCACTCCTCCCTGCGAACCCTGGAGGACAAGGCGAAGGGAAGGCACTCCCCTCTCTCCTCCTCAGCTGGGACATCTCATCCTCTGCCCCGGTCTGTGATTTATACCCTTGGGCCCTGGTGTCTCAACTCAATATAAGCTTTACAATCCAAGACAACTTTTTATTGAGGGTCCATTGGCCCAGTGAGGCAGAGTGCATTGGAAACTGGACGGGAGCCCCTGAGTGTCCAGAGATGGTTGTAGTCTGCCCAGAGAGGACTCTGTTTCTGGTGGCATGAGCTCCTCAGCCGGCTCCGCCTTCTGGCCTTAGTAGTGGCCAAAGGCATGCAGATAGCTCTTGCCCCAGAGGCTATCACTGGGGGAGAGGCCACCCCATCTCCCGAGCCCTCACTTCCTGTAGCTCCTCCTTTTGGTACTTTGTCTCATGAATTTTTATCACTGTGCCCTGGTGCAACTCTGAACTTTGTCTCCTTAATCAGTGAGACGGTGTGGCTCTATTTCTGTTTTTCTTTTCTGTGTGTTCTGCAGGTGGTGGTGGTGGGCCGTGGACGCTGGGAGAATTCCTCTGTTCCTCTCAGGGATTGTGGTTTGGCATTGCCTGTCTACCACTGCATGCAAAGTGTGTGTGTGTGTGTGTGTGTGTGTGTGTGTGTGTGTGTGTGTGAATTGAACCTAGGAGCATAGGAGCATTCTGCCTCTGACCTATACCCCAAGCCTTTTTATTTTTTATTTGTATTTGAAACAGGATCTCAAGTATTAGCATTATGTCTCACATACTCTGTACAGCTTTGAGTTGTGAAAGGAGGAAGGATAAGACAAATCTAAATTATTTTATCATGGTTGAAAATAGAATTCTGGCCGGGTGTGGTGCCGCACACTTGTAATCCCCACGCTTGGGAGGAGGAGACAGGAGAATCACACAGGTTCGAAGCCAGCCTCAGCTACTTAGTGAGGCTTTCAGCAACTTAGTGAGACCCTGTTTCCAAATAAAATATAAAAAAGGTCTGGGAGTATAGCCCAGAGGTAGAAAGCCTCTGGGTTCCACCCCCAGTACCACCAAAAAAAAAAAAAAAAAAAAAAAAAAAGGAAAATAGAATTCTGTTTGGTAAATACTTTTGAGTTTTTCTTAAGCCTGTGAAAAATCAAACCTGTTTATATTTATTTATGTTTTATGTATTTATTTTGCAGTACTGGGGATGGAACTCAGGGGCATTCTACCTCTGAGCAACACCCCCAACCCTATTTTTTTATTCTTTATTTTGAAATAGGGTCTTCCTGAGTTGCAAAGGGCCTCACTAAGTATTAGCTGCGGCTGGCCGAGAACCACTATCCTCTGGTCTCAGCCTCCCAAATACTGGGATTACAAGCATGCACCACCACACCCAGTTTATTCTTATTTTTAATATACTTTTATTGGCAGATTATAAACATATATCATATTGGGGTTTAGTGTGATAGAAACATACATATTTGTATCTTGTTTAAATTATTTCTTACTAGTCCCATTTTAGTTAACTTTTTAAAATTTAAATGCGGTTGGGGGCCAGGATTTAGCTTAGTGGCAAAGTGCCTACTTTGCAGGTATGGCGCTTTGGGTTCAATCCCTGGTTCCAAAAAGATAAAAAAAAGAACCCCTTTAAAATTGGAATGCTGTTAAGTGCAAGAAAAAAGTATTTTTGCACTTATTTATAAAACTATGTGGGTGTCCTTCTTAACTTATAACTGTAGTGATGTATTTAGATAGTAGAATAACTTTTGAGTTTCTGGAATGAACCCTTCTTAGTTAAGTATTTTATTCTATTTTTTTTTTTTTTTTGCGGTACTGGGGATTGAACGCAGGGGCATTCTACCTCCAAGCTACACTCCTAGCTCTATTTTTTATTCTTTATTTTGAAACAGGGTCTCATTGAGTTGCAAAGAGCCTCACTGAGTAGCCGAGGCTGTCTACAAACTGCAATCCTCCTGTCTCAGCCTCCCAAATGCTGGGATTACAGCATCTGGATGTGATTACAGCATGTGTGATGGAAGTCCCAATGACTTTGTATTGGTTAAGAGCAGTCTGTCTGGATTGGCAATCCCATGGGGATCTATTACAAAGATTTACCTACAGAGAATTTAGGTGGCAAATGGTACACCCCCCCCCCCATGAAATTATTTAAAAATTCTGATGGGCTCTCTCACAATGTAAAGAGTTATTATTTCTTTTTACATTTGGAAGCATTTTAGTTGTTCAGATGTTAGACTGCTTGAAGTTATTTCATGTTAATGCTCTTCATTTCTTTCCTGTATATTTTTCCTTCAGTTTGGCTGCTTGTATAGCAATGTCTTCAAGCTCAATAATCTTTTCTTCTTCAGTGTCTAATCTCATCCTTGTTAACCTCAGAAGTTCAATTTGAGTACTTATTAATTTACTTATTTATTTTGTACTGGGGATGAACCCAAGGATATTGTACCTCAGAGCTACATCCCCAGCTCTTTTCATTTTATTTGAAACAAGGTCTCACTGAGTTGCTAAGGGCCTTTCTAAATTACTGAGACAGGCCTCAAAGCTGTGATTCACCCTGTCTCAGCTTCCCAGCCCTAGGATTACAGGCATGCACCATCATACAAGCCTTATTTATTTATTTATTTATTTATTTATTTATTGTGGTACTGGGGATGGAACCCAGGGGCATTCTACCTCCGGGCTACACCCCCAGCCCTAATTTTATAATTTATTTGGAAACAGGGTCTTGCTAAGTTGCTGAGAGCCTCAATAAGTAGCTGAGGCTGGCTTCGAACCTGTGTGATGCTCCTGTCTCAGCCTCCCAAGCTCTGGGATTATAAGCGTGCGCCACCACGCCAGGCCAATCTTTGTTTATTTTTGAGACAGGGTCTTTCTAAATTGCTTAGACTTGCCTTGAATTTGCAATTCCCCTTACCTCAGCGTCCCGAAGATAGGGGATGACACTGTGCCTGGCTCAATTTGAGTATTTAAAAAAACATTTTTTCCATGTTTCTACGAACATATGCAGTCTTTCTTCCGATTTCTGGAACTATAATTATTTTAATGTCTTTGCCCACTCAATCGGTCATCGGTGTCATTTCTGGGTTGTTTTTCGTGTTTGTTTCTTCTCTGCCCTGTGAGAAAACACGAGTTGTATTTACTTTCATTCTTGCATGCCTCATAGCGTTTGATTGGACTCAAGACATTGTGAGTTCTACCTTGCTGTGTGCTGCGCCTGAAGGCGAGCAAGAGGCAGCATCTTGGTGGCCGCCACGCTGGCTGGAGAGGCTGGTGCGAGGCTCCCTCTTGTGGATGCGGCAGGGAGAGAAGGAAAGCCCGCGGCTCTCAGGAGGCTGAGCTGAGCTGAGGGTGTGGCCCAGGCTGGAAGCAGGGCCGGCACTGTGAAAAGGGCAGTGATGTGGGGCGGTGGCCCGAGTGGCAGGGCACAGTGGAGCTCCACGGGGGGGTGCGGGTGGGGTGGTAGCGGGGAAGTGGCCTTAAAAAGAAAGGACAGACAGCAGCTTTAGCGGAGGAGGAGCCGATTCAGTACATTTGTTACATGACCAAATTTAGAAGCTCAAATGATCTAAAGTTATAATAAAGTTTATGAAGGGTGATAAATATTCTTAACACACACACACACACACACACACACACACACACACACACACACACACCTGGTTGAGTCGTTTCCCTTGAAATTGCTTGCAAAGAAGATTGATGTTGGGAGCCAAGTGTGGTGGTTCAGGCCTATAGTCTCAGTACGTGGTTCCGGGCCAGTTTCAGCAACACAGCAAGATTCTCAGTAATTTAGTGAGACCCTGTTTCAAAACAAAGAAATAAACAAGGGCTGGGGTGTTCTCAGAGGTACAATATTTCTGGTTTAAATTCCCAGTACTACAAAACAAGCAACAACAACAAAAACAAAAATCAAAACAAACCCCAAACAACAACAACGACCAAACAAAGCAAAAAACAAGATGGTTGGTAGGGCAGAAGATTGTTATAGGGATTATTCCTGAGGTTCTCTGGAAGTGTGCTAAGAACAGGCAAGACTGGAGGAAATCAGATTCCACTTGGTTTGTGAGGGTGGCCGCAAGCCAGAGACTATGCATCTATGTTTATATGCCATTATTGCCGTTATTTTTATCATTGTTTTCTCTGATTTTTAGCCTTCTCAATTAGTGATCTTAAAGAATTCTCATTATAGATTACATAACTTCTGAAATATTAATATGTAGGAGAAAGAGCTGCTGAAGCTTGAGAAATATAAGAGGAACATAGGGATACCTGGTGACTCACTACCTGTGCCTGAAAGTTCTTTGAACACACAGCTGATCTCTTGCCACTTTATTTATTTACTCACTTAAAAAATACATCTAATGGTGCATTGTAATCTCACATCGTTATGTAGTTCAGAGAGAGAGGGACAGTACCTGATGAGTTTCCCCCCAGCTTCCTCCCCCTTCTCTCCCCTTCCCCATAAGTGACCTTGCGGTTGGCATGGGTGTTCTCACACATCTTCAGTGGCAGTGCTTCCTTCATTTGTTCTCTCCTCCCCTCCCAGTACCAGCTGCCCCTAGACTTTCTCCATCACTCCACTGGGGTCTCTCCTCCATGATCTAAAGTCCTTCTTGTATCCCAATTACTCCAGCTTTCAAATAGGAGGGAAAACAGATGTATGCCCTTCGGCTTTCTGTAACTGTCCAATCTCAGTTAACATAATTTTCTCCAGATCCATCCATTTCCCTGAAAATGACATAATTTTGTTCTTTATTGCTGGGTATAATTCCATTATGTATACAACCTATAATTTTGTAATCCATTCATCTGTTGATGGACACCTAGGTTGGTTCCGTCATTTAGCCATTGCGAATTGTGCTGTTTATAAACATGGATATGTATGTATTTGCTCATTTTTTGATTGAGATCAAGGAAGCACTACTGCATAATATCTAAAGGTCACACTTAAGAACATTAGCTTTGATACTTTTCTATGTGATTGAAATATCCAGGGGATATTATAATTTCTATATTGGTATTTATTGTGTTTCCTGTGTTCATTTACCTGTCCCCCCCCCCACCTTGTAACAACTAAGTGATCATGCATTGTTAGGAATGCTGTGTTGAATCATTACCAAATGGCATAGATTTATATGCTTTATGTTTCTTTTCTAAAGAATTATGGATTTAGTATTTTATCTCCATTTCTAGGTTTAAGAAACTGAGGACAGTGAAGTAAGATAAGCTCTTAAAGCCAGATGGCAATTAAGACTTGAATTCTATTATGAATAATGCTTTGAGGAACCGGGTGTGCAGACATCTCTTCGACAGATTGATGGGTATGTATCAGTGGGAATGCTGGAGCATATGGGAGCTCTATTTCCCATAATGGCTGTACTAATTTACATTCTCACCAACAGTGTACAAAGCTTCCCTTTTCTATACATCTTTTTCAGGATTTATCTTTAGTCTTTTTGATAATAGCCATTATTTTTTATTTTTGGTACTGGGGATGAAACCCAAGGACATTCTACCTATGAGCTACAAAGGGCCTCACTAAGTAGCTGAGACTGTCTGGGAACCGTGATCCTCCTATCTCAGCCTCCGAATGCTGGGATTACAAACATGTGCCACCACGACCAGTGATAATAGCCATTCTTAATAGAGTGAGATGATATCTCTTTGTGGTTTTGATTTACATTTAACTAATGACTAATGATGTTGAGCATTTTTTTTCATATGCCTGTTGGCTATGTATAGGTCTTTTTTGAGAAACTTCTGTGTTATTAAACCAAGTCCTTTGCTCACTTTAAAATTGGATTATAATTATTTTTTGCTATTGTGTTTCTGGAGTTCCTTCTCTATTCTGGATATTAACTCTTGTCAGAGATATAATTTGCAAATACTTACTCCTATCCTGTAAGTGTTCATCAATTGATGAGTGGGTAAAGAAAATGTGCTACATTTTACACAATGACATAAAAAGAATAAAATTCTGTCATTTGTGACAATATGGATGGAACTAGAGATCATGAAGCTAAGTTAAATAAGCTATGCTCAGAAGGACAAAGGAATGCATGACTTACTTATATGTGGAACCTAAAACAAGTTGATCTCTCAGAAGTTGAGAGTAGAATGGCGCTTACCAAAGGCTGGGAAGAGTAACGGGGAGGGAGGTGGAGGAAAGCGGATCAATGGGAACCGAGCTGCAGCGAGATAAGAGCTGTAGCTCTGGTGTGCCACTGTACAAGAGGGCGATTCTAGGTGACAGTCATCACTGCGCGTTTCAAAAAACCAGAATAAGCCGGGAGTGGTGGCGCAGGCTTGTAATCCCCGCGCTTGGGAGGCAGAGACAGGAGGATTGCGCAGGTTCGAAGCTAGCTGCCCGCGCTGGCTTAGGAGACCCTGTTTCCAAATAAAGATATAAAATAGGCTTGGGAATGTAGCCCAGAGGTTGAAGGGCTTCCAGAAAACCTAGTACCACCAAAAACAAAAAACAAAAAAACCAGAACAAAGGATTTTAAAAGCTTTTTTTTTTCCATCGAGAACCTATGAAATTTGGGGAGATAGATATGCTTAACCTGATTTAAATATTACTCACTGTATACATGTATCAAAATACAAGGCTACCCCATGAGTGTGCACAGATTTTGTGTCTTTATGTTTCAGCTAAAAATAAATAAAATTAAATAAAATTAACCTGAGCTCTAAAACTGTTGTATTAACCTCTGAATACCCTGAACTTGACATAAGGACCAAGGCATAGTACTCAATATTGAATAACTGAGCACAGTGCATTACTTATGAGAAACAGTGACCCCACTGAACACAAGATGGCACTGCAGATCCAAGAGCACTGTTCATCACTGGGTCATTTCTATTACCAGGACAGAATTTCCAGAATGGTAGATTAAACTCAGAAAGTGCAGATTCTATCTATCCGGGATTTGTTTTGCTATTTTTAAAATCGGAAGGTGTGTGTGTGTGTGTGTGTGTGTGTGTGTGTGTGTGTGTGGTACTGGGGATTGAGACCAGGGGCATTTTACCTCTGAGCTATACCCCCAACCTTATTATATGTATAGTTTGAAACAGGGTCTCACCAGGTTGATGAGAGTCTCCCTACTTGCTGAGGCTGTCCGCAAACCTTTGATCCTCCTGTCTCAGACTCCCAAATATTGGGATTACAAATGTGCACCACCATGCCTGGCCAAAATAGGAAGATAATTCTCATCATGGTGGGGATGAAATAAAATTCTTCATAAATATTTTTGGAAACCTCCATAAGGGGATCTGATAGGCATTAATTAACTTGTCCTACTCAGAAATAGTATGAGGAGCCAGGTGTTGGTCAGCAATGTATCAAGATTTTCAGCAGCCAGCAAGATAGTGTTTCAAAACAAAAAATTAAAAAGGGTCGTAGATGTAGCTCAGAGGTAGAATGTCCCTCAGTTCAATTCTCAGTACCACAAAATTAATAAATTAAATTAAATTAAAAAGATAGTATGAGGGAAACAGGGCAGAGTAACTGACATGAATCTTCTCTCCTTAAGACTTAAAATCAGCAGAGTGTGGTAGTACATACCTAGTGCTCAATTGTAGAAACCCTGGGTTCAATCCCAGTACAGGAAAAAAAAAATCATAGAATCATGCTAGCCCCCTTACTTCTATCCAGGACTATAAGAAAAAACCCAAAGCATATGTTTTAGACCCCACATGTATAATATATTCTCTTCTCCTACTGTTTTTCTCCTCCAATGCTTCCTAGCTCTCACTGAGAAAGTGCTTCAAGTACGAATGAAGAGTAACTATGATCTTAAACAATCTCTGAAAGCAGTCATGGGCCTCTCCCATCAGCCTATTTATCTCTGTGTTTCCATGACCTTTATTCAGAGCTCTCTCCCATCACTTTCAATAAATCCAGCATTTCTCTGAATAATCACCTTGAGATTGTACATGTCTCTCAGTATTACAGTTGTTTCTCTTCCCTTCCCTTTCTTTCTTTCATTGGGGATAGAGCCCAGAGGCATTCTACCTCTGAGCTATACCCCCAGCCCTTTTTATTTTCAATTCAGAAATCTTGTGAAGTTCCTAGGGCTGACCTCAAACCTATGATCTTCCTGTCTTGGCCTCCCAAATACTGGGATTAAAGGCGTGCACCACCACACCTGACCACAGTTTTTTTGTTTGTTTGTTTGTTTGTTTGTTTGTTTGCGGTACCGGGGATGGAACCCAGGGACGTTGTACCTCCGAGCTACATTCCAGCCCTATCTTTTAGTATTTTTATTTTTGAAACAGGGTCTCACTGAGTTGTGACAGGCCTTGCTAAGTAGCTGAGACTTCATGAACCACAATCCTCCAGTCTTTGCCTCCTGAATGCTGGGATTACAAGCGTGTGTCACCACGCCTGGCCTTACAGTTGTCTTTTTAACAAACACACTCATGGCCAACTTGACTTACTCATAACCACAGGTTCCATGTCTCAGAACAGTCAAGTGCATATCAAACATGAATTTGATTTTTTTCTTTGAAATCTATGTCTAAGGACTATAGGCGCACTCCCAAATATATATCTAATAGAACTGTACACATATACTTCACTGAAAGACATGTTCTAGAATATTCACATCACTTCTATTACCAATGTTCTCAAACCAGAACGTACTCAACGGCCCAAGAGTAGAATGAATGAATCAATCATGACATATCTATTCAGTAAAATATTATACAGTAATGAATTAACTAGAACTACACACAAGAAAGATGAACCTCACAATATAATACTGACTTAAAAAAAGCCAGTCACAAAGTGTACATATTCTATGAATCCAGTGCAGAAAAGTTAAAAAAAACCAGGCAAAACCAATCTGCCATGTTGGTCAGTGATGTGGTTGCCCTGGGGTGGGTGGAGCAGGGCCTGGGAGTGGGAATAAGGAGGGATTCTGGGCTTAGGTAGTGTTCTCTTTCTTTATCTTGTTGCTAATATTGCAGGTGTACAGATACATTGAGCTATAAACTTCCAATGTATGTATGGGTCAGTACATATGTTATATAAAACTTACAGAAAATAAAGATGGAATTTACTGTGGTGTCTTGATTGGACTATATTCTGGGCCTTTTTGGAAACTGGTTTGAAGATGGCTGGTACTTAGAATATCCCCTAATCTATTGAAATCCTAGCCCTGGATCTTAGTCAACGTGTGAGAATTAGAAAGCTAGTTCTATTTTATTTAAAACATTTAAAATTTGGTGCATTATAATGATTCACAACAGTGGGATTCACTGACATATTTATACATGCATACAACACATTTTGGTCAATTTCATAAAGTTAATTTTAAAAGGAGCCCTTCCTCCCTTCCTCCCTTCCTCTCTTCCTTCTCTCCTCCCCCCCCCCCTTTTGTGGTGCTGGGGATTGATTGCAGCCAGGGGTATTCTACCTCTGAGCTACAACCCCAGCCCTATTTATTTATTTTTTTTGAAACAGGGTCTCACTAGGTTGCTGAGAATCTCTACACTTGCTGAGGCTGTCCTTGAACCTGTGATCCTCCTGTTTCAGCCTCTTAAGTACTGGGATTATAGGCATGTGCCACCACGCCTGCCCTATTTCTGTGTTTCTAAAGTCTTCCTGGACTTCAGGGATGAGGAGCATTAGGGACTCAGCACCGTTACCATCCTGAAGGCTCACCTGTCCTCTGGCCATCCTCTGGGAGAAATACCAGGCCTATGGATTCATCTGCACAAACAGACCTGGCCACGTGCCCTCCCCCCCATTGTTGTTTCTGCATTATGCTAGACTTGGGTCACGCACACCTTCAAAAATAACTGTGTAGTTGTCCTCATCGTCCAGGAGACTGTTTGGAAACACTGGCTTAGCTTGGCGATGTGTGTGGGGAACGGGAAGGGCCCAGTTGTTGTGAGGGGGGCCTGGGTCACCAGGGAGCTGAGGGTGAGCAGGAAGTGCAGGCTGCTGGAGGATTGGAGGCCTTGGGCTACCACGGTGTCTGACTGGTGTTTGATGTCAGTGTGGGGAACGGAGAAAGAAGGAGGAGAGGGGATGGGAGAAATGGATGCAGGTTGAAGGGAAGCTTAGAAGGGAAAGAAAGAGGAAAGAATCTGAGGTTGAGTAGAGCCCAAGGGAGAGGCTGAAGAGAGAGGGTGTTCACAGAGGAAGGGACAGGGGTGCGAGCATGAGTTAAGGGACACTCATGGTGCTTTGACACATGGTTCCAAGAGTCATTTCTCTAGCCTGGGAGGACTTGGGGACAGCTGCTGGGAGCCTCAGTGGGATGATTGAAAAGGGAGAGAAAGTGCGGAGCTGAGAACATAGATCGTCAGCATCAGATGACATCCTGCCTCTTGAGCAGGTTCACGGGGTCAGTCACTGTCATAGCCTCAGTGCTGTGAGGACGCAGAAACACTCTCACGGGTGTGGTGGAGGGACGCCCAGACATGTTCTAAGAGGACAAAGATGAATTTTTAATCTCAATTTTCTCCTGACCTCACAGGTCTGTAGACAAAAATATAACTTGTCAAAGCCTCCAATTTCACTGGTTCTTGCATCCCCGCTGCCTCAGAGGCCCCTTCTTAGTCTGCACCAGCTGTTTTTTTTTGGGTCCCTGTGGGGGTGTTTCATGAGCTCAGGCTCCTTGCCACTGTACTCTTTGGTTTATAGGGACCCTTCTCCTGCAGTTGCAGTTAACAGAAAGGCTCCCAAGAAGGGACGTGAGGTCCCAGGATTCTCCAGACTTTAAGTGACACTTCTTTGTTTTTATGTTCTGCTCAGAATTCTCTAAGCTTCATTCTTGGGTCATCCTGTAGTGTCTAACCCATCCTTCCTTCCTTCCTTCCTTCCTGCCTTCCTTCCTTCCTTCCTTCCTTTTTGTGGTACTAGGGATTGAACTTGGGGCCTTCTAACTCTGAGATATACCCCCAGCACTATTTTATTTTTATTTTGAAGTGGGCCTCATTAGCTTGCTGAGGTTGGCTATGAACCTGCAATTTTCCTGTCTCAGCCTCCCAAGTACTAGGATTACAAGTGTGCGCCAACACGCCCGGCTCTAATTTTTCTTTTAATGAGTTCTAGCCAGGAAATATGCCTAGCAATGCCAGTACTGGGAAGAGGTTTCAAAATGTATTAATGTACCAGTATTGGGAAAGATTTCCAATTTTAAAATATATCTTTGGTAGTGAAGAAAGCCAGGAGCTGTGGGGAGAGGGTGGCAGATTTTACCATGGATTATTAGCAGAGGAATAGAATAAGCCTAGGGCCTTTTTACATTTCTGAAGAGAGGCAAAGTTCCTCAAGGATGTGATGAAATTCCAGATCTCAGATAAGCACCTTAACACATTTTGGAGTGTAACATTTTGGAGTGTGCGGGAGACAGAGCCCCTGCCCCAGAGTGGGTGGATCTGGTTGGGTCAGAGACAGAGCAGGACACCTGGGCTAGATAAAGGCAGGATATCTGCATATCGAAGGACCTGCCGCAGATCTGGTCAGGCTGGCTATAACAATACTCTGCATCCAGGGATTTTGGGCAATTTCATTGGAAGCACCCCCTTGTGTTATCCTGTAACTGTCTTCTGTATTTCTATCTTTTTAATAAACTCCTTTAAATCTTCAGCAAGAGTCTGACTATTGCATATCTATCCTTAGCTCAGGACAAGAACCCACGGTTTTTTGTGCTGTTGTGGGTTATTTTGGGGGGGGGTAATTATTCCCAGGGTCTAACAAAGGTCCCTGGGGACAGTTCCCCCAGACGGTAACAGTCACAGTCCAAACGTAACATCTTCTCTCAAAACCGTCCTACCTCTGAAAAATGACTTCTGCTGGGCTCCAATCAGGAGGCCAGGCTCCTGTAAACCCGGCACAGGGTCTAGTCTCGGTGTAAGTGCAAATTCCCACCTCATTAGAAAGCCAGCCTCAGCTGGGCATGGTGGCGCATGCTTGTAATCCCCACGCTTGCGAGGCAGAGACAGGAGGATCGCACAGGTTGTAAGAGACCCTGTTTCCAAATCTAAAAAAATAAATAAATAAATAAATATAAAAATAGGTCTGGGAGTATAGCCCGGAGGTAGAAGGGTTTCCAGGAACCCCAGTACCACCAAAAAAAAAAAAAAAAAAAAAAAAAAAAGAAAGCGGGCCTTTTTATGGCGTCTGACTTCTGCTTGCTTCCGCCCTGCCCTGCTGTCCTCCCTAAGCTCCCTCCTCGCCACCTCTCCACTTCCCACTGATAAAGCTCTTGTTCTGTGTTGCTGCTGCAGGCTGTGGTGCTTCTCCAGAGGACAGAGGGCTTGGAGTGCTGCCTGTAGTTTCTCATCCACAGGGTGCTGTTCTTTACCCTGCGCTCTGCATCATACCCTGGATGGAAGAGCTCCTCCTGTTCATCGTGGGCATGATTGTGTAGAAAATCCCAGGAGTCTGCAAAAATCCATCCAGAAATAATGAGTTTAACACGATTGCAACATATAAGGTAAACACACACACATACACACATACCCCCCAAACAATACCACAAACATATACATACACACAAATATATATATATGTGTGTGTGTGTATGTATATATATATATATTTATTTATTTTTCTTTTTATTATTTTTTTCAGACTCCAGTGTATATATGTTTTTGGTATGGGCAGTATGGCAACTCAGGAAAGAATTAAAGTTTCAGATTGAGTCTGGAAGCCATCTGGAGGCAGAATTTCTTGTTCCTTAAAGAATCTCAATATATATATATATATATATATATATATATATATATATATTCCATACATACATACATACATACATACCACATATATACACCAAATATATATCAAATAAGCAATACCATACACATATATATGTATGTATATATAGAAAAAATATATGTGTATAGAGAATATGTGTGTGTGTGTGTGTGTGTTTTGCAGACTCCAGTGGATTTTCTATGCAGAATCTATATCTCTACACACACAAACACACACACACAAACACACATATGGCTATCTCTGCATATATGAGTTCTGCATTCATGGAATCAACCAAACATGAGCCAAAAGTATTTGAAAAAATTTACATCTGTACTGAACATGTACTGATTTTTTTGGGTAATTATTCACCAAATAATATAGTATAACAACTATTATATAGTATTTATATTGTCTTAGGCATTAAAGTAATATAGAGCTGATTTAAAAAATAAAAATGGAGCTGGGCATGGTGGCACACGGTTGTAATCCCAGCATCTGGGAGGATGAGACAGGAGGATCCGAGTTCGCAGGTAGCCTCAGCTACTAAATGAGGCTCTTTGCAACTCAGTGAGACTATTCAAAAGAAAGAATAAAAAATAGGGCTGGAGGTTTAGCTTAAAGGTAAAATGCCCCTGAGTTCCATCCCCAGTACAGAAAAAAAAAAAGAAAAAAAAGTATAAGAATGTGTGTAGGTGTAGGTTATATGCAAATATGACTCTATTTACATAAAGGACTTGAGAATCCATGGATTTTGGTATCTGCAGAGGGTCTTGAAATCAATCCCTCTGCATTCCAAAGGATATCTACGTGTTATGTGGGGGGGGGTAGAAAGAGAGAGAGGGAGGGAGAGAGAGAGAGAGAGAGAGAGAGAGAGAGAGAGAGAAAGAGATTACTTTGATTTGTCTTTTCTCTCCTCCTCCTCCTCCTCCTCCTTCTCCTCTTCCTCCTCCTCCTCCTCCTCCTCCTCCTCCTCCTCCTCCTCCTCCTCTTCTTCTTCTTCCTCTTCCTCTTCCCCTTCCCCTTCCCCTTCCTCCTCTTCCCCTTCCCCTTCCCCTTCCTCCTCCTCCTCCTCCTCCTCCTCCTCCTCCTCCTCCTCCTCCTCCTCCTCCTCTTCTTCTTCTTCTTCTTCTTCTTCTTCTTCTTCTTCTTCTTCTTCTTCTTCTTCTTCTGTGGTACTGGGGTTCCTGGAAACCCTTCTACCTCTGGGCTACACTCCCAGACCTATTTTTATATTTTTTTTAAAATTTGGAAACAGGGTCTCTTAAGCCAGCGCAGCTGGCTTCGAACCTGCGCGATCCTCCTGTCTCTGCCTCCCAGGCGCGGGGATTACAAGCATGCACCACCACGCCTGGCGATTTGTATTTTTAAAATACTTTTTCCATTATTTTTTACAGGGCTGAGGATAAAATCCAGTGCTTTGTTGTGCTAGGCAAGCACTCAGCCACTGAGCCAAATCCCCAACCCTGAGATTACTTTAAGAAATTAGTTCATGCAATTGTGGGGCTGGCAAAACCAAATTCTTCAGAGAACAGGACAGAATGGAGACTCAGGGAAGAATTCAAGTTGCAGACCGAGCCTGGAAGCCATTTGGAGTCAGAATTCTGTTTCTTAGAGAATCTCAATCTATTTTCTCTTACTAGATGAGGCCCATCTACACAATGGAAGGTAATCTGCTATATTCAAAATCTACTGATTTAAATTTTAATCACATTTAAAACATTTTTTTACAGCGACATCAAAGCTGGAGTTTGATCCAAAACTGGGTACCATGGTTTAGCCAAGGTGATACATAAAATTAACTATCACATAGCAACGTGTGATTGAAAAGCAAAGTTAAAACACACTACCACCTCCCGGGAAGATGGCAGCTGAGAAAAACAGTGTTTATGAGTCCTGCTGACTCTTGATCTCCATTGCCTAAAAAACAGCACTTTACATAGCCAGAAAACACTATCAGTATAGGAATAAAAACTATAAACACAAGAGACAGAGAAAAAGAAGACTAGAAGAACAACCAGAGAGCAGAAAAGAACCTGCCCACCTTGTGGTGGTGGACACCACACTGGCACCATATTGCCTCATAGCACCAGAATCCAGAAATGAAAAGGAAAACAAGGAGCTGAAGTGAGCAGCTGAATATCAGTCAGTTGTAATTCATCAGTTCTTCCTGTGCAAAGACCAGCTAAAACTTCCAGCAGCCAAGCCAACCACACCCTCCAAGGATTCAGAGCAGAGTTAAAAACCAGAAAAGAAATACACCAGCCATCTTGCCAGTGGCGGTCTAGTTCACCACGCCCACCAAAGATCCAGACCAGTGCGCACCAAAATCGAAAGTGAAACTGCGGCCCCTGCAGAAGAACTCCCAGTGCTGTGTCCCCAGAGGCTCATGCAGCTTTGATAAACTCCCTGGGTCTGGGATCTTGCAGTTCAACCCAGTGAAGGAGTAGTGGTGGCAGAGATTACCATACCCTATTCATAGTTCCCCTTGGGAAAATGCCCAGCCTGGCACCTCCAGGGTCTTGTGCAGCTGCCACTAACTCCCTGGGTCTGAGACTTTGTGGTAGAACTCAGTGAAGGAGTAGTGGCAGCTGAGATTACCACAACCTCCAGAGATCCAGAGCACCATAAGTGAAGTTGTAGTAACCCGGAGAAGAACCCAGAGAAGGTGGGAGTGGGTTCTGCTGTTGATCACATCAGAAGCTCAGACAGTTTCAGGCTCTGATCAGTGGAAAGTGTGGGGGGAGTCCTATGCTTAACACTAAATCCAATGAATAGGATCTCCGGGTACATGACAGACCTCCCAATTGTAGTGAATAGGGAGAAGTCAGACTAGCCCAGCCCTAGCTGTGGAGAATGGAGACTCCTACATTGAGTTTGGCCTCAGAGGCATACGCTATCAACAGAGGCAGGGAGAGACCTAGACCCCACCATCGCTCAATATTAAATCCAGCTCCATTGATAATGACCATCTGCATAGATAGAGAAGACTCAGAGAACCTGACTCACAGAGGGAAAGGTGTCAGTGGCACCCAGTATCTACACAGAGAGAGACTGCAGAGGATCTATCTGCTGAATAGTCATTTATTTGTAGAGTCGCATTAATTCATTGTTGAGGTTGTTTTGTTTTTTTCATTCTTTTTTTGTGTGTGACAGTGTATGCCTGGCTGGTTTTTTTTTGTTTTTTTGTTGTTTTTTATTTGTTTGTGGGGTTTTTTTGTATTTTTAACCCTCTTCCCAAACCCTCAGTCCCAAGCTTCTTCCCTTGTACATACCTACTCTCTCTCTATTCCTTTTCTATCTTTTTCTTTTTATCTCTCCCTTGTCATGTATTAAATTTACTTCATATCACTATGCCAGAAACTCTACATTGGTTACTAGAATACTACTACATTTTTACTATCTCTAATCTCTAGTATATATGACCTTAGCAAACTGATATTTGCATACTTATTCAACCCTATGTGAGACCTCATTCTATTTTTTCATTTACTCCTTCACTTCCCTCCTTACTCAACATTCACTGTTGAATATAATACAGCTTATCCTTGGATATACCAGCTGACACCTAGAGACTGAGAGAAATCTATCAAAGCAACAGGTACAAACTTCTGGAATCATGGGAAGGAGAAACAACAACAGAACAATGAGCTTTCACAACCCCACAATAACAGAACCTGATAACACAGAAACACAGAGATCCCCAGAAAATCAAATCAGGAATGTAACTGTAGAAATAATAAAGGACCTTTGAAAAGAATTTAGAGAGAGTCTGAAAGAAATAAAGGATGCAACCATTGAAGTAAAGGCATTAATTCAAACTATAAACAATTGATTACACCACATGGAGAATAGAGTCTTGCTCCTAGATGATGATAACTCTAAAAACAAATGCATAGTTTATAACTTAGAAAAAACAATTCCACAGTAGGAATTGGACATTGAAGAAATATGGGCCCATCTTAAGAGAGCTAAAATAAGAATAATTGGAATAGAGGAGAGAAAAGGTGAAACCAATGGGATCAACAATCTCTTCAAAAAAGTAATAGAAAATTTTCCAAACATAGAGCAAGAGGTCAATACACAGGTTCAGGAAACACATAGAACTCCCTTTAGACAAACTCCAATAAGAGGTTCTCTACATCAAATAATAGTCAAAATGACCAATGTAGAAGCCAAGCAGAGAATCTTAAAGGCAACAAAAACAAAAGGCCAAGTGATATTCAGAGGCAAACCAATTAGAATCACTTTGGACATCCAAAACCAAGTCATGAAAGCCAGAAGGGCATGGAGTACCATATTCCAAACTCTGAAAGAAAACAACTTCCAGCCAAAAATTTCCTACCCAGCAAAACTATCAAATTAGATGAGGAAATAAGAAGCTTTCAACAAACAGAAACTGAAGGAATTTATGTCTTCAAAACCAGCACAAGAGAAAATACTCAAGGAGATTAACTACAAAGAAGAAATAGGTAATACATGCCAGAACAAGAGAAACAAGAATTTCCATTCAGCAGACAACTAAGCAAAGAAGAACAAACAGCATTTCAAACAGAAATGAAATCTTAACATGTTAGAAATTAAAAATCATATCTCAATAATCACACTTAATGTAAATGGCCTCAACTCCCCAATAAAAAGACATAAAGTGGCAGAATGGATTAAAAACCAGAATCCATCTATCTGCTGCTTGAATGAAAAATACCTTACAAGTAAAGATAGGAACAAACTTAAGGTAAAGGGCTGGAGCAAGGTAATTCATGCCAATGGAACTCGACGGCAAGCAGGAGTAACACGATGATATCTGACAAGTTAGACTTCAAGCCCAAGCTTATTAGAAGAGACAAAGAAGGTCATTTTTTTTTTACTGGTGAAAGGAATACTCCAACAAGAGGAAATAACAATAATCAGCTTTTATGCCCCAAACATAGATGTAGCTATTTTCATAAAACAAACTCTTTGTGACATTAAGTCACACATTAATCTCAATACAATAATAGTGGGAAACTTCAACACCCTTCTCATACCATTAGACAGATCTTCGAGACAAAAGGTCAGTAAAGATGCCTCAGACCTAAAGAACACCATTAATCAAATGGATCTCTTGGACACATATAGAATATTTCACCCAACTACAGCGGAATACACATTTTTCTTAGCTGCTCATGAAACCTTCTCCAAAATAGATCACATCTTGGGCCACAAAGAGCACCAGCAAATTCAAAAAATGTTACATACTTCCCTGTGTCTTTTCAGACCATAATGGAATGAAATTAGAAATCAACTATAAGAAGACTCAGAGAAATCACATAAACATGTGGAGGCTGAACACCACACTTCTGAATGAAGAGTGGGTCATAGAAGACATAAGAGGTGAAATCAAGAAATTTCTAGAAACAAATGAAAATAGAGATACAACATATCAAAACCTTTGGGACACTTTGAAGGCAGTGTTAAGAGGAAAATTTATAGCACTGAGTGCTCGCATAAGAAAAACAAAATCATTAAATAAATAACCTGACACACATCAAAGCCCTTGAAAAACAGGAACAATCTAACCACAAGCCAATAGAAGACAGGAAATTATTAAAATCAGAGCAGAAATTAATGAAGTAAAGAATAAAAAAAGCAATACAAAACCAAAGCTAGTTTCTAAAAAAAAAAAAAATTAACAAGATAGAAAAACCACTAGCCAACCTAACTAAAAAAGAAGAGAATCAACCAAAATTATGAAGATAAGAGAAGCAAAAGGAGATATTACTACTGACAGTGTAGAAATCCAGAGGATTATCAGAAATTACTTTGAAAAACACTATACTCCAACGAAATGGAAAATCTGGAGGAAATTGACAACTTTCTAAATAAATACAACTTTCCTAAACTTATTCAAGAAGATATAAAATATTTAAAGCAATAAATAGCAATCAAAGAGATTGAAACAGCAATAAAGAGTTTACTATCAAAGAAAAACCCAGGACCAGATGGTTTTCCAAGTGAATTTTATAAAACCTTTATAGAAGAGCTAACCCCAATACTCCTCAAACTATTTTGTAAAATAGAAAAAAGTGGGACTCTCCCAAATACATTCTATGAAGCCAACATCATACTAATACCAAAACCGAATAAAGACAGTTCAAGAAAGGTAAACTACAGGCCTATATCTTTGATGAACTTGGATTCAAAGCTGCTAAACAAAATACTAGCAACACGCATTCAAAACCACAAAAAAGAATGAAAAAACCCAAACAATCCCAACAATGAATTGATGTGACTCTACAAATAAATTCAGCAGTCTCTGTGTAGATACTGATTGCTATGGGCACCTTTCCCTCTGTGTGTCTGGTTCTCTGAGTCTTCTCGGTCTATGCAGATGGATGATATCAATGGGGTTGGATTTAATATTGAGTGAAGGTCACCCTCCACACTTTCCACAAATTTGGAGCCTAGGTCTTTCCCTGCCTCTGTTGGTAGCGTATGCCTCTAGGACCAAACTCAATGTAGGAGTCTCAGGTCTACACAGCTATGGCTGGGCTAGTCTGACTTCTCCCTGTTCCTCACAATTGGGATGTCTGTGGTGCTCTCAGCAGTCCTATTCATTGGGTTTAGAGTTAAGCAAAAGATTCCCTCCACACTTTCCACTGATCTGAGCCTGAGTCTGTCTGAGTTTCTGATATGATCAACAACAGATCCCACTCCCACATTCTCTGGGTTCTTCTCCAGTTCACCATGACTTCACTTATTGTGCTCTGGATATCTGGGGGATGTGGTTATCTCTGCCACCACCGCTCCTTCCCTGAGTTGTTTTGCAAAGTCTTAGACCCAGGGAGTTTGTCGCAGCTGCTCCAGACTCTGAGGGCACTGGGTTGGGGGCTTTCCTTCAGGGAACTGCGACTAGGGTGTAGTTATTTCTGCCACCCCTACTCCCGCACTGTGTTGAACCGTTAGATCTCAGACCCAGAGAGTTTATCAAAGCTGGTTGAGTCCCTGAGGGTGCAAAGCTGGGATTTCTCCTGTAGGGGCCGCAATTTCAGTTATGATTGTAGTGGCACTGGGCTGGAGCTTTCGCTGGAGCTTTTGTGGGTGTTGTGAACTCATCACTGCTGCTTATGGCAATAAGGTGTCACTGCTGTGCCCTTGGCCATGAGGCTGGTGTATCTCCCCTCTGGTTTGAGCTCTGCTCTGAATCCCTGGAGACAGTGATGGGCTTGGCCACTGAAATTTTTAGCTCGTCTTCATGCTGAAAGAACTGCTGAATTACATTCAACTGCACGGAAACTGGTCACTTTAGTTCCTTTGCTTTTCCTCCCTGGAATCTGGTTCTCTAAGGCAAGATGGTGTCATCCCTGTGGCCGTCACCGCCACAGGACCATTTATTTTCTGCTTCTCTGGTTGCTCTAGTCTTTCTTCTTTCTGTATCTTGTATTTATAGCTTCTATTTCTCTATTGTTAGTATTTTCTGACTCTGTAAGGCATTATTTTTGACGCTATGGAGATCGTGTGTCAGCAGCACTCGTAGAAGCTGCTTTACTTGGTCGCCATCTTCCACAGCATCTCCCTTTAAAAGGTGAATGGATAAACTAATCATGGTATGCCTATACAGTAGAATACTATTTAGTAATAAAAAAGAGCGAACTGTTTATACATGCAACAATTGTGCATACTCCAACACATTTTGCTGGGTAAAAGAAATAGTTTCAGAAATTTAAGTACTGTGTTTCTCATTTGTGGGCAGTTTAATGACATTTTTGAAAAGACAAAATAATGACAGAGAATAGACCAGGGGTTTCCAGGAGTTAGGGGTGGGGGAGGTTGTGAGTATAAAGGGAGAGCATGAGGAAATTTTTAGAGGGTGAGGTACTATTTTGTATCCTGATTGAAGTAGTGGTTCCATGGTTCTATACATGTGTTGAAATTATGAAACTGTATACTCAAATAGTAAATCTTATTGTATGATGAATTTTTTTTGCAGAACTGGGGGTTGAACTCAGGGGCATTCTACCTCTGAGCTACGTCCTCAGCCCTATTTTTTATTTTTTATTTTGAAACAGGGTCTCACTAAGTTGTGGAGGGCATCACTAAGTTGCTGAGGCTGACCACAAACCTGTGTTCCTCCTGTCTCAGCCAGGTGTGGTGGCCAGCCTCAGCTACTTAGTGAGGCCCTCCGCAACATAGTGAGAGAGACCATTTCCAAATAAATAATAATAATAATGATAAAAAGAAATAGGCTGGGGGTGTAGCTCCAAGGTAGAATGCCCCTGGGTTCAATCATAAACCCTGGGTTCCACATAAAAAGCAAAATTAGTAAGATGAGAGAGGATGGGCTGTGGGTTCTGAAGTGGGCCTCTAGTTCCTCCTTACCAAACGGAGCAACTCCCAAATGCTCATCCTGTCTTGCACCTCTCTCTGAGGCCCATGTTTCTAGTTTCTCGCTCAAGAGCCATTAAGACTGGACAAAATAGCTGAGCGTGGAGGCACACGTTTGTAATCCCAGCATTTGGGAGATTGAGACAGGAGGATCGCAGTGTGAGGACAGCCTCAGCTACCACTTAGTGAGGCCCTTTGCAACTCAGTGAGACCCTGTTTCAAAATAAAGAATAAAAAATTGGGGCTGGGGTGTAGCTCAAAGGCAGAATGTCCCTGGGTTCCATTCCCAGTACTGCAAAGAGCAAAACAAAACCTAACCAAGCAAAAACAAACAAACAAACAAACAAACAAACAAACAAACAAAAACGTATTTTTTCTCAACCCCAGAAAATACCATTTACACTCTTTCTCTCTAAAATGACTGATCAGCTTTGGCCCCCAGCTGTGTTCTTCTGCACACTTCAGTAGTGGAGAGGAAATATATGCACATATAATGTAGATCTATATATTATATAGGTACATTATTTAGAGAATATTTTATTAGTTTCTTTAATCAAATCCATGTAAATAAGACTTTACCTATTTAATAGAGTGTGTTACTCCTGTACAAACGGAAAAAAATTAAGTTTAACATTTCTAGACTTATATGGCTGGTAATTCTGTACAATGCCAACTCAACATGGTAAACTGGGATATTTTTTCCAAAGCTTACTTGCCCAGCACTTTAGCACAGCTAAAGTTTCCAAAAATTCAAAGTACACACACACACACACACACACACACACACACACACACACACACCACCCACAAAGGGTGTGTGTATACATATAAATACATATATATTAGGAGTACGTTATGTATCAATAGCAACGACAGCTTTTTCAGGTTCTGCAGTCACCTGAATAAAATTGTAAAGATATCCAGTATACTCCACTAAAAACAAACAAACAAACAAACAAACAAACAAACAAACAGTAAAATGAAACCCCAGAAAACAGCAAAGTTCTTTTCCGTTGTGATACCTGACACCATTTTTTAAATTAGTTTCTCAATCATCATCTAGAAAGAAGACATTCTAGAGTGACATTGTTAAAAACAGCTCTGGTATGCTGAGACAGGAGGATCGCAATTTCAAAGCCAGCCTCAGCTACTTAGTGAGGCTCTCAGCAACTTAGTGAGACCCTGTTTCCAAATAAAATATAAAATAGGTCTGGGAGTATAGCCTGAAGGTAGAAAGCCTTTGGGCTCCATCCCCAGCACCACAAAACAAACAAACCTCAGCTCTGATAAAGCATGATCACTACTACATATCATCAAGGAAGTACAAAACATTTTATATCCACAGAGATATGATATAGTACTGTCCTACCTCTAATACTAAAAGACACAAAAAGTCAGGAGGCCAGGCATGGTGGGCATGCTTGTAATCCCAGTACTTGGGGTCCTGAGACAGATTGATGGCAAGTTCCTCTGCAATTTAGTGAGACCCCATTTCAAACATAATTAATAATAATAATAATAATAATAATAATAATAATAATAAATAGGACTGGGAGTCCTATTAACATGAGATATACTCTCTTAATAAGTTTTTACTTTTTACTTTTGTCCCTGAGTTCAATCCCCAGTACTAAAAGAGAAAAAAAAAAAAGGATCAGAGGTTCAAAGCCAGAAATTTAGTGAGACTCTTTCCAAATAAAAAATAAAATAGGGCTGAGGGCATAGCTTGGAGGTGGAATGCCTGTAGGTTCAATCGCCAGCACCATCACACTGTCAGAATCAACCATTCTAGAGAAGGGAAAAATCTAGGCTATTTTTTTTGCAGGTCTGGAGATAGAACCCAGGGGCATTCCACCTCCGAGATACACCCCCTGCCCTCTTTTGTATTCTTTATTTTGAAACAGGGTCTCACTAAGTTACGGAGAGCCTCACTAAGTAGCTGAGGCTGCCCGCGAACCATGACCCTCCTGTCTCCGCCTCCTGAATGCTGAGATTATAAGTGTGCGCCACCACGCCCGGCCAAATCTAGGCTATTTTAACAATACCTCAGAAAGATTCTACCTTTTCATATGATGAGGCCATTTTATTTCAGGAATATTTCACAGTTTCAACCACCAGAAAAATAATTCCATGAGAAATCTTTGTGTGATACTTTAAAGATACACATATCATCTGATTTATTTCATATACATTTCATCTTATGAATATTATTTCCTTTAACCGTTGCTACAATCCTGCAAGGTAAATATATCTCTCCTTTACATATAAGAAAAACTGAAGCTTACAGATAACTTTCCTATGGTAACAAAGCTAGTAAGAATTTGATCCCAATGATCTGACTCCAAAATTTGTATTTTTACCACAACATGCATCTCTATATCCATGTCTCAGTACAGATAACCAGCACATAGTATTAAATATTAAAATAATTGCTATCCTTTATTCTCTAATCTCCATTTTTTCACAAGCAAAACATCTTGTATTTTTACTTTCTTCTTTCACTTTAGAAGTATGCCTATGATAGGTTCTTGCCTCATTTAAGCAAGCAAATTGAAAGTACCCATAGAAGAAAGAGTACTTCAATAAAACTTGGGAATCCCCCCATGCCCCAAAATGCTTACAGAAAAGTTTGAGTTGGCAAAACAGCATGCTGTCGAGTGTCCGGTGGGTGGCGCTGTTTACACACGGGTGCAACCACAGTCACACCCATAAGGCCACCAGGGGGCGCTGTGTCACTCCTGGAGAAATATTATATCTTATTTCTGGTGATGGCCGATCAGTCGGAGAATCAATCTCTATTCCTTTTCTCTCTCTGCCCACAAATAGCCAGGCATTCTATGTTCATAGAGTTCCTTCTCTCTGTGTGTGGTACTGGGGATTGAACACAGGGATATTCTACCTTTGAGCCATACCCCAGCCCTGTTTTATTTTGAAACAGGCTTATATTAAGTTGCTGAGGCACTTGATAAGGTTCTGAGGCTGTCCTCGAACCTGTCACCCTCCTGTCTCAGCCTCCCAAATACTGGGATTACAGGCATGCACTGCCTCACCCTGCTCCTTCACAGGTCTTTGAGTAGGAAGTTCAATCGGCTCAGGTGGGGGCAGGAAGGACAAGGGAAAAGCCAACATTGAACATGAAAGAATGTGAATCTGGTAGCAGATGGGCCAATGTGAATCATGGAGAAGGAGTGAGGGGAATTTTGAATATAGAGAAACCTAAGAAAATGTCTTTTTTTTTTTTTTTTGGTGGTACTGGGGTTCCTGGAAGCCCTTCTACCTCCGGGCTACACTCCCAGACCTATTTTATATTTTGGAATCAGGGTCTCTTAAGCCAGCAAGGCTGGCTTCGAACCTGCATGATTCTCCTGTCTCCGCCTCCCAAACGGGGATTACAAGCGTGCGCCACCACGCCCGGCTCAAAATGTCATCTTTTTAACATCTTTATTGAGATGTAACTGATATATAGAAATTGCACTAACATACACCATTTGGTGAGTTTGGACATATATATCCACTTAACATGAGATATACTCTCTTAATAAGTTTTTACTTTTTTGTGTGATATTGGGGATTGAACCCAGGGGCATTCTGCCATCAGCCCTTTTTATTTTGAAACATGGTCTCATTAAGTTGCTGAGACTGGCTTCGAACCTGAGATTCTCCTGTTTCAGTTTCTCAAGTACTGGAATTACAGGTGAGTGCCACCATTCCTGGCTTTCTTTTCTTCTCTCTTGTCCTTCCTTCCTTCCTTCCTTCCTCCCTCCCTCCCTCCCTCCCTCCCTCCCTCCCTCTCTTTCTCTTGCTCACTCTCTCTCTCTCTCTCTCTCTCTCTCTCCATATATATATATATATTACTAGGGATTGAACCCAGGGACATTCTACCTCTGAGATACACGCCCAGACCTACTTTTTATTCATTTTGAAACAGGCTCTCACTAAGTTGTAGAGGGCCTCACTAAGTAGCTGTGGCTGTCCGTGAACCTCGATCCTCCTGTCTCAGCCTCCCAAGTACTGGGATTACAAGCGTGCGCCACCACACCCAGCCTTCTTAATAAAATTTTAACTTAAAAAATAAAAAAATAAAATTTTAAGCGCACAAATCCGTGCTTCGGGCGATAGGCACTCTAGGCAGATCTCTAGAACTTACCCATCTTATGTAGCTAACTTTGGACCCACTGAGCAACAAGTCCCCTGCTTCCCCCTCCCACTTTCACCATTCTTTCTGCGTCCATGAATTTGACTCTCAGGGAGAGCACACACGAGGGAAACCATGCAGTGCGTGTCCCGTGTCACCTAGGCTGGCTTGCATCACTTAGCCTGTCTTCCGGGTTGACTCACGTTATCCCCAATGGTAGGATTTCTTTATAGAAGATGGAGCCGTACCTGAACCTCTGCCCCGTTTCCGGGGTTACAGAAGAAGGGCAGGAGGGAAAGAAGGCAGCGTTCACTGTCTGCACTCCATAGACGCTGCATCGCTGAGAGGCTCGCCATGTCGCTGAGGCTGGTCTTGAATCTGCGATTTTCCTGTCTCAGCCTCCCAAGTCCTGGGATTACAGGTGTGTACTGTGACATCTGGCCTCACTTTCTGGTTCTTCTTCAGCACAGTAGGGTTACTGTTAGTTAAAACAACCCACGATATATCTCAGAATATCTAGAGAAGACTATGGAAACTCCCAACACATGCAATGACTAATGTTGATCATTGCCTTGATTTGATTACATACTACACATGTGTTGAATTATCATAACGTACTCCATAAAGATTTACATATATTTTGTCTTGATAAAAAAAAAATAATAACAGCCGGGCGTGGTGGCACTCACTTGTAATCCCCGTGCTTCGGAGGCGGAGACAGGAGGATGGCACAGCACGGCTGGCTTAGGAGACCCTGTTTCCAAATAAAAAGTATAAAATAGGTCTGGGAGTGTAGCCCGGAGGTAGAAGGGTTTCCAGGAACCCCAGTATCACCAAACAAAACAAAACAAAACAAATAAGTTATGGGTACAGTGCCTGGCAGTTGGCTGATACCTCCCCCCTAAAAATAGTAGCATTTATTATAGCTCACTTCCTCAGTTCAGTTTATTTTTTATTTTTTTGGTACTGGGGATTGAACCCAGGGGCATTCTACCTCTGAGCTACATCCCCAGCCCTGTTTTAATTTTTTTATTTTGAAAATTAAATTAAGAGGGCCTCACTAAGTAGCTGAGGCTGGACACGAACCTGCAATCCTGTCTCAACCTCGCAAGTACTGGGATTACAAGTGTGCACCACCATGCCCAACTCAGCTCAGCTCTTTTGGCTTGAGTATGTGTGTATGTGTTTGTGTGCGGTACTGGGGATTGAATTTAGGGGCACTCTACCGCTGAAGTAAACCCTAGCCCTTTTTATTTTGAAACAGGAGCTCATGAAATTGTCAGGAATGGTCTCCAACTTGAGATATTTCTGTCTCAGCCTCCTAAGTACTAGAATTACAGGCATGCACTTCCATGCCTGTCCTATAATTTCATAGAATGAATGCAGAAAAGACACATGTTCTAATATCTAGAAGAGATCACTTGAAAAACATGACCAAACTTTTGGCCAGTTAATATTTGTGGGATGAAATCTATTGGTTAAGCACTGTGGAGAGAAGGGAAGAAAGAAAGGATGCTTCCATTTGCATTAGGAAAAAAAATTAACACAGTAAAGAGACTTCCATAAAAACGAACCAATCCAGTGTCTCTTGAGGCCAGAATGATGTTCTATCAGTATAAAATAATAATCCCATGCTTCTCCTCCTCCTCCTCCTCCTCCTCCTCCTCCTCCTCCTCCTCCTCCTCCTCCTCCTCCTCCTCCTCCTCTTCCTCCTTCTCAGGTCTGGGGATGAAACCCAGGGGCATTTGACCTCTGAGTTACACCCTCTGCCCTATTTTTTATTCTTTCTTTTGAAACTGGGTCTGAGTTGCAGAGGGCCTCACTAAGTAGCTGAGGCTGTCTGCAAACCATGATCCTACACTCTCAGCCTCCCGAATGCTGGGTTATAAGTGTGCGCCATCACGCCCAGCGCTTTTTTGGTTTTTGCTATATATACATGTCCATGAATTTATTTGCTTTTTCAAATGCTTACAAGAGCCAGAGGTTCAGTTTTACTTCATAGATGAGAACCTTCAAATGCTCACTACCTTTAAAAAAGTGACTTTCCAGCATTTGGGAGGCTGAGACAGGAGGATCATGGTTTGGGGACAGCCTCAGCCACTACTTAGTGAGGCCCTCTGCAACTCAGTGAGCCCCTGTTTCAAAAATAAAGAATAAGCTGGGTGTGGTGGCGCACACTTGTAATCCCAGCATTTGGGAGGCTGATATCAGAGGATCATGGTTCACGGACAGCTTCAGCTACTTAGTGAGGCACTCCGTAACTTAGTGAGACCCTATTTCAAAAAAAAAAAAAAAAAAGAATAAAAAATAGGGCAGGGGTATAGTTTGGAGGTCAGATGCCCCAGGGCTCCATCCCCAGACCCACAGAAGAAGGAGAAGGAGAAGGAGAAGGAGAAGGAGAAGGAGAAGGAGAAGGAGAAGGAGGAGAAGGGGAAGGGGAAGGGGAAGGAGAAGGGGAAGGGGAAGGGGAAGGGGAAGGGAAAGGAGGAAGAAAAGGAGAAGGAGAAGGAGAAGAAGGAGAAGGAGGGGAATAAGGAGGAGGAGGAGAAGGAGAGGAGGAGGAGAAAGAGGAGGAGGAGAAGGAGGAGAAGGAAGAAGAGGAAGAAGAAGAAGAAGAAGAAGAAGAAGAAGAAGAGGAGGAGGAGGAGGAGGAGGAGGAGGAGGAAGAGGAGGAGGAAGAAAAGAAATAGGGCAGGGGATGTAGCTCAGAGGTAGAATGCTCTGGGTTTCAGTTCCAGTTCCACAAAAAAAAAAAAAAAAAAAAAAAGACTTTCCTTCTCCCCATCGGAAGCTTCTCCTGGGCACACGTCTCAAGGTCGTATCTTTTGAGGCATTAGATACCACTTTGTTCCTGGCCAGGGACCAGAGCTGGGGGCACCTTGGATGGCCTGGACATCACCAGCCAGAATTGTGCTTTTAGGGTGGGACTCAGGTATATCCAGTAATCGTATTATTTCACATTAAGAGGTTCCAAAGAACCTCTGTGGGGCGAGCAGGAGATGGGAGGGCACTGTTTTAATTTGGGGGTTGCCAGAGGAGCTTGGCAGTGCGGGTCAGGGTTGCCCTCAACATGCGATTCCTCAGTGCCTGCTGGGCTCTCTCATCTAGGGTTACTATTGACAAACACCACTGTCTTTCTCCCAACACCCCTTCCCCAACCCTTGCAGGTGGGACAGTGCAGGGGTGGAGGAAGCTGCAGTGGTTGTGGAAGAGAAGAGAGTTGCAGTGGGCTTGGCCACAGCAGGGAGTGGTCTGGGACACTGGGAAAGGCTGCTTCCGCACACTGGGGGTCTTCCTCAGCTGGGCATTGCAAGGTGAGTTGGGGTCAAGATTGCAAGTGGAGTCTTTTTTTTTCCCTGGAAAGCACATACTCCCAAAATGTCTCTAACCTCAGCTTCTCTTCTGCACTGTCGGGGCACATGCCAGAGCATGGGCTCTGAGCCAGACTCCAGAATTCAAGTTCTGCTATTGCGTCTTGGTGGATGTGTGATGTTGGACATTTCCCTTCACTTCTCTGTAACTAAGGTACACTGTTGTAATGTGTGTCCTCTCAAAAGGTTGTGAAAATGAAGTAGACTTCTAGGTATGGTGGCACATGCCTCTAATCCCAATACTTGGGAGGCTTAGATGGGAGGATCACAGGTTCAAGGCCAGCCTCGGCAAGACCCTATTCAAAATAAATAAATAAATAATAAATAAATGGCTGGGAGTGTAACTCAAAGGGAGAATGCCTCAGGTTCAACCTCCTATGTGAAAAAATTAAACAAATAAATAGAAAATGAAATAGACTGACACAGGTTAGATGCTTGCAACAGTGCCTGGCACATAAGCAGTTCTCAGCTCACACAGGCCACTGGTGCTGAGGCCTTCTCCTTCCGGCCCTCTCCCCCTGATTTAGTCTCTGCTCATTTCAACAGGTCCTGATCTGTGCTCAGGACCCAGCACTGTGACAGGTACTGAGGGGGGTACTGATGAAGAGGAGCTAATAATAAAAATAAAGAACAAGTGCGTGCTAAGGCATACGGCACTGCTACGTAAGTGTCACAGGAGTGCAAAAGAGGTGGGAGAGGGAGTAGGCGAGTTGAAGGCTTCCTGAAAGAAACAGGATTTGATTTGGGTCCAAATGGGGGCAAAATATGGAGAACTGATACTATGACTTTTCACCCTGTCTCTCTGAATTGTTTTCGCTTTGATAGCAATATGGCAAAAGGAACTTTCACTACTTAGCTCAGGGAAATAATTCACCTGATGCCAGTTTGTAGGCAGAGCATGTATGAACCTGGGCCAAGGCTGCCTTTTTTTATTTTTTCTTTTTAAACTAAGGGCTGCCTTTTAACTGCAGGCAAAATGCTCAAGGTCCAGGGGCTCTCTGGTTCCACTGAACAAATACCCCAAAGTACACAAGGTTCAGCTTCTCCCGAGACTGTGATGTCCGCTTGCACCATGGCTACAGAAGACTGACTTCCAGGCCAGTAAATCCCACTCCTCCGAGCTGACGTCTGTAAAGCATCAGGCACTATATTTAACCCCAGACTAAAAGAAAATGCCTACCACCATGCATCCAGACCGGAGCAAGAGGATTGTCACTTCCGAAGACACCAGTTATGGTCTACCCTGGAGCCATGGACACACGGACCTGGAATTCGCTTCTCCCCCGGCTCTATCTTTAGCTTTTGGGTAGCAAAAGAGAGGAGTGAATTTTGATGATACTGTGCAGGGTAAAGCCTCGCTGATGGGAAGCAGGGATGAGCGCATCTCCATGGTGGGAGCTTTCGTAGATCCCCAACTTCAGGTCTCATGGAGTCACCTGAGCCAGTTCCATGCGCTAGGCCCTCAGGCTCGGTGCTTCAGTCAGTTGCTGAGGGCCTTCCCTAAGTTGCCCAGGCTGGCCTTGAACCGGGGAATGAGCAATGTAAACAAGCAAGCCGGGTGATTCTGGTTGGGGGTGGATCTGGGAGCACAGCTGGTGGAGAACAATCAGAGATTTGGTCCCAGAAACTGAAGGGAGGAAAACAGCCAAGATGGCAGCTGAGGCAGAGGGAGCGGGTGTGAAACAGTTCCTGGGCCCAGTGGGGAGGGGGTAAATTAAAGGAAAACCTCAGGTGGCAGGCTTGAGAATGCCCAGGGCAGCCATTTCCAGCCCTGTTAGAAGGAGACTTCCGGCCCAAGGAGAGGATGCTGAGGCGGGAGGCTGCGGGGAGGGTGACCTGGATCTGCTTCACCCAGAGCGTCTTCACTGGCAACTATTTGCATAAATGTGGATTCCAGTAAGTTTTCATTGCAAAGGTGGTCACTATTAAATGAAGTTGAAAATAGTCACTAACCCAGAGACCAAGTTTCAGGCCTTGGCAATGGCGCCGTCTCCCTGGGGAGTGTTTGGAATAGCCCACCTAGTCCAGTTTGTTCTATCTGCCAAAGCAGGACCCCTGGAGCAGGATGCTTGTGTATTCCCTTCAGCTCCTGCGTTCTTTTCTCCTTTTAAGCTGGTTGTCTCTAATTTTTGTTCCCGATCCATCTGAGGGTCTTATTAAAGCTTTGAACCTTTCCTTACAAAGCTACACATAGAGCTAAATGGGGTGGTGCATACCTACGGCCCCAGTACTCAGAAGGCTGAGACAGGAGGATTGCAGGCTCAAGGACAGCTTCAGCAATATAGCAAGACTCTCAACAACCCAGCGAGACTGTTTCAAAAAGCAAAAAAAAATTAAAAGGGCTGGGGGTGTAGCTCAGAGATAGAATGCTCCTGAGTTTAATCCCTAGTACCATTCACACACACAAAAACACCTATAGGCACATACAGGCAAACTTTGGCATTCAATTTCATTGGGGTTTGTGATTCCATAAAACCCGTCCATGCCTTCTAATATCTCTCCCTCCTGTAAATTTTCAATTTTTTTTTTGCAGAAGAACCAGTTATTCTTTGTTTTAAGGTTTCAAGTTTTCCCAGCAACACTGCAAGCCACTTGAGTGTAGAAATTGCAGCATCTAAAATGGGAAGGGCAGGAGGAGTCACTGCAGCGAAGGAGGGTTATCAGAACTTCGACTTATTTTTAACTTCACTCCTTTTCATTTTCTATTTTTCTCAATTTCTATAATGTTCATTATATCATTAGAACACTTCCCACTATTTTAAACACCATTTAAATAGTGGGGAATAGCCGGGCGTGGTGGCGCACGCTTGTAATCCCCGTACTTGGGAGGCGGAGACAGGAGGATCGCACAGGTTCGAAGCCAGCCTCTCTGGCTAAAGGGACCCTGTTTCCAAATAAAAAACAAAGTATAAAATAGGTCTGGGAGTGTAGCTCAGAGGTAGAAGGGCTTCCAGGAACCCAGTACCACATACACAAAAATAGTAGGGAATGCATATTAATACATGCAGATACTTGATTTGAAAAGTTTAAAGTGCTACGCCTTTCAAGTCCCTCCCTCCCTTCCTTCTTTTCTTCCTTCCTTCCTCTCTTTTCATCCTTGAACTGAGTACTAATAGTTGGAGAAATAAAAAAAAAATATTACGTAGTTTCGACTCTCAGTGAGTTTGCCGTTTAACTTTGCAGAATGTAGGTGTTTAGTTCTACGTAGGAGCTGAGATCTGAGTCCAGTTATTTTAACTCCAAATCAGTACAGGTTTCAAGAATCCCTTTATTCCAAATGCCTGGGACCAGAAGTGTTTCAGATGTCAGATGTTTTTGGATTTTGGAATATTTACATATATACAATGAGATACCTTCAGGATGGGACCCAGGTCTAAACATGGAATTATATATGTTTCACACACACCTGATACATATAGCTCAAAAGTAGTTTTACACTCTGTTTTCAGCACGCCTATGTTTTGGCCATGTCCTGTCACATGAGGTCAGGTGTAGAGTTTTCCACTTGTGATGTCATATTGGTGCTCAAAAAGTTTTGGTTTATGGACCATTTCAGATTTTGGAATTTGCCGAGCATGGTGGCGCATGCTGCGATCGGGAGGCTGAGACAGGAGGATCGCATAGGTTCGAAGCCAGCCTCAGCTACTTAGTGAGGCTCTTAGTGACTTAGTGAGACCCTGTTTCCAAATAAAGTATAAAATAGGTCTGGGAGTATAGCCTGGAGGTAGAAAAGCCTCTGGGTTCCACCCCCAGCACCAAAAAAAAAAAAAGATTTTGGAATTTGTAATAGAAATGCTTAATCCACAAACTACATGTTGGATTAATTACTTCAAGATAGGTTATTTGTTGGTGTGTGTGTGTGTGTGTGTGTGTGTGTGTGTGTGTGTGTGTTACTGGGGATTGAACTCAGAGGCATTCTGCCTCTGAGCCACACACCTAACCCTATTTATTTATTTATTTATTTATTTATTTACTTAGAAATAGGGTCTTACTAAGTTGCTGAGGGCCTCCCTAAGTTACCCAGGCTGGCCTCGAACCTGCAATCCAATCCTCCTGTCTCAGCCTCCTAAGTAGTGGTATTACAAGTGTATGCCACCATGCCTGGCCTATATGTTTCATATTTGGAAAGCATCTCTTCATACCCTGAGCTCATGCTGAGAGTTCTATGAAATATAAAACTCTCTGATTTTATATCAGATTGGGTAGAGAGCCAGTCTAGTTCTAGAGTTTTTAGTGTAGACAGTGCTGCTGAGGTGTGGCAGTATCTTTGAATCATGGGGCTCGTGTTGAATAAGCGTGCACACAACAAAGCCATTAGATTTTTGTCTACTGGAGGAGGTCTTAGGGAAATGATGGAGATTTGAGGGTAGAAATGAAGTACTACTATTTCCAGGTATGTATTCTCATTCTACCAGACTATCACAAAAAATGGAAATAAAGTTTCAGGGGAAAGTGCATAAACTAGTGCAGCCAGGGCACGGAGCAGAGATGCAAACTTCGCTGCAGAGAGACCCGGGGAGTGCTGCTGAGCACTGAGAGAATATTTCTCAGAGCAACTGCCAGCCTGGTCCCATCTCTCAGCAGCTGTCAGCCATTTATTAGTGGGACTCTACTGAGGCCAAGAGAAAGGGGAGGGAGAACAGACAAGTGGAGGAAAGAAAATCGTGTTAATGACCGGTCCATTTCCATGATGCAAAAGTGACTTGGTCTGTCATCTCATGCTGCCCGGGCTGCTGTTCTGTTGGCTCTGACTTATATGGGGAACACTTTGGGCCCTGGCATCTGTCGTCCCGTCGCCATGGAGACAGCAGCTGCAGCCCTGTCTCCTTTGAGAACCGCCGCCCAAGATTTCAGGAACTGTTCTGGAAGCATTTGTCCTGATGGTGCCCGCTAATCTCTCTTTCATTTGTAATTATTTTATCACCCAGATTCTCTGCTTTGGCATCGTTCCCATAGCTAACTCTGCTCCCGACCCAGGGTCTGTGGGGAGGTGTCAGCCGCCCGGCCCGTCTAGGCTAAGATGAAAAGGGTTGAGGGGGAAATCTTGCTGCTGTCTTCAAACAGGCCCTGTCTCCTGTAGGCAGCCCTGGGAGGGCCGCAGCTGATTGAAGTAGCCCGAATTAGGAAGCCCAGAGCCTTTGAGGCAGGCCGCCCATCCTGGCCAAGAATAATCGAACAAATAGTTTATCTGGCTAACCAACAGCTGTAGAGCTTGGCGCTTTGGAGAGGATTAGGGCAGAGTAGTGAAAGGATACTCCCACAGGGTCCTTCAAATCCTTGGGCTGAATTCTACCAACAAAGAACACATGTGGAAACCCTGGAATTGCTTTTTAAGTCTCCTTTTCTCCTTTTCCAAATGACTCTGGCTGGCGCTTCCAAGAATTTTAAGAAGCGGAGATGGCCATCTTTGGGGTTTCCCTTGTTGGTTTTCCCAAACCTTGTTCCATCCCAGACAGCGCAGATTCATGTGGAGGTTGGGACCCGTCTGGGAGGGCTGGAGGGTGGCTGCCGGCAGCTGTTGTAATGTCTACACAAAACCGGGGCCAAGTTCAGGTTAGGATGAAAGGGGAGTAGTGGGGTAGAGAAAGAGGACACAGGAATTTTCTTCCCAGAGTGAGAAAAAGTGTAAAACTAACCAACCACAACGCCAAAGGAGTTAAAAAGTCCAAATAAGTACTAGATGAAAACTCATTAAGAATTTCCACATTAAAACCTTATAACTCTAGGGTGGGCAGTGTGTCTCTATTATTCAAAATTCAAAACTCACAAAGCTCAGAGAATTTAACATTGTAAAAAACTGCCTGGCAAAATGCCATTTACAAATACGATACACTGAGTAAAGTATTTGTAGCCAGTTTATAGAAAAAAGTGAATCTTCCGTATAGATAAAATACTCAAACACTGATCAACAAGAGACCAGAAACCCAGGAAAAAAGTTATTAAAGGAAGTAAATAAGTAGTTCATAGGACAAGGAGACAGAAATGGTTCCTAAATATAGAAAATAATACTCAGCCTCACAATAAGCAATGCAAATCAAAATTACCCGGAGATAACCATTTTCGGGAAAAAAAATTTCAAAGCTTCAGAATATACCATGTTGATATAGCTGTAGGAAGCAGACTATCTCATTAATGTTGGCAGGTAAAATTGGAAGGCAATTTGGCAATATCTGTCAAAATTACAAAGGAGCCATGCGACCCCTGACCCAGCAAGAGCATCCTGGGGCTCTGCCCCTAGAGTATGGTACACTTGCACAGTGACGTTGTACAATCCATGAATCAATAGTTGTTTGAATTTATCCACATATCTATCAAGTGGGGAATAATTAACTTATGGTATTTCCCTGTAAAAAATAGCATATAGCTAGGAAATGATTTTCAAGATATATTAAGTGAAAAAAAAACCTCAAGGTCCAGTATACAAGAGTCTATATACTTCCTATATACATAAGAGAGAAAACAGAGAAATGTTTGTGTTTGTTTGCTTGATCTTAAAAAGACTCTGGGAAAGGATGCACCCGATTCCAATGAGATGGATTAGCTGTGTATGTGGGGATAGGGAGATAGAAACTGGGGTGGGAGGGAGACTTCATTGTGTTAATTAATTTTTGAACCAGTGTAATATTTCATATAGAAACAAAAACAGCATACAATGAAAAATCTACTCAAAGCCAAGGATGAGGCCTTTGTTCCAATGCCCAGTTTTGGTGGGGTGAAGCTGAGAGCATTCTTCATCTCTTCCCAGGTATGGACACCCACTTGGGCTTTGAGTGGCCTCTGCCCAAGAATAGTGTGGCTCTGAGTGCTCAGTCCCTCCCGGCCTTCTCCTAATCCCCTGGGAAAGGGGCCTGACCTGGCTCAGTGGAGCCTCATGGATGTCAACCAGGGAAATTTTTGCAACACTTAACAATGAAGATTGATTTGGGGAAACATGTCACTAGGTGATTTCATTGTTGTGCATACATCAAAGAGGGCTTTATGCAAACCTGGATGGTCGAGGTCAGTCAGTCCACGTGACCTCCTGATGCAGCAAGGAGACTTGGTAAACATGAGATGTGTGCAGATGCCGCCTCCAGCATAGGACACATTTTTTTATGGTGATTTTTTTTGGTGCATTGAACATTGAGCCTAGGGACATTCTACCTCTGAGCTGTATCTCCAACCCCAACCCCTTTAATTTTGAAACAGGGTCTTGTTAAGTTGTTGAGAGTCCCTAAATTTCTGAGGCAGTCACTTCTATAAAATTCTCAAACATTTTCATCACCAGTAAGGGAGACCTCATACTCATTCCCCGCCCCCATCAGGCATTCCATTGCACTTCTTTTTATGGTACTGGGCATTGAACCCAGGGGCATCCGGCTTTCGAGCTACACCCCAACCCTATTTTTTCTTTATTTTGAAACAGGGTCTCACTAAATTGCGGAGGGCTTCACTAAGTAGCTGAGGCTGTCCACGAACCTGAGATCCTCCTGTCTCAGCCCCAAGTACAGGGATTACAAATGTGCACCATCACGCCCAGCTTCCATTATACATTTTGACTCTGGATTTGCCTATTCTAGGTATTCTATATAAGTGAAATTGTATATTATACAGTCTTTTGTGTCTGGATTATTTCACTTAGCATGATGTTTTTGAGGTTCATCTATGTTGTAGCATGAATCAATACTTCATTCCTTCTA
Source organism: Muscardinus avellanarius (assembly GCF_963383645.1). Taxonomy (NCBI): domain Eukaryota; kingdom Metazoa; phylum Chordata; class Mammalia; order Rodentia; family Gliridae; genus Muscardinus; species Muscardinus avellanarius. The sequence goes on along the minus strand of NC_137786.1, from coordinate 130,374,070 downwards.
ACAGCTGGATAATATTCCATTGTATGAATATGCTACATTTTATTTATTTATTTATTTATTTATTTATTTATTTATTTATTTATTTATTGTGGTACTGGGGGTGGAACCCAGGGGCTTTTCTACCTCCAGGCTATACTCCCAGATTTATTTTATATTTTATTTGAAAACAGGGTCTCACTAAGTTGCTGAGAGCCTCACTAAGTAGCTGAGGCTGGCTTCGAACCTGTGTGATTCTCCTGTCTCAGCCTCCCAAGTGCTGGGATTACAAGTGTGCGCTACCATGCCTGGCATGCTACATTTTCTTTACTGATTGTTTCCCCCTTTAGGAGAGATCTAATAGTGTGGCTATGAATATTCTTGTATGGGCTTTTCTTGCACAGTTGTGTTTAATTCTTTTACATATGATGCTGACTTTAGGTAGAAGGAACAGATGTTTTTACCTTGTTGAGTCTCTGATCTTGGGGCTGTCAGCTTCCTGATGCTCCTTATCCTCTCACCTGGAAAAAAAATAAACAAGAAAAGTAGGAAAACTGTCAGCTCACGGAGTAAGGAAAAGCCTGCTCTGGGGAGAAAATAAGCAAGGAGAAGGAGGAAGAGGAGGAAGAGAAGGAGGAGTAGAAGAGAGATGAGAGAGAGAGAAACAGAGAGAGAGAGGAGGGAGAGGAGAGAGAGAGAGAGAGAGAGAGAGAGAGAGAGAGAGAGAGAGAGAGAGAGAGAATATGAATCTCTTCCTTTATGACAACTTCATCCTCTCCAACCTCATTATGGTTCGAACAGAGGAGGCTGAGGCTGACTACCATGGCCAGGGGCATCTGGGGCCCCTCTAGGCTACTCCGACTCATGACCAGGTTCAGAGGTAATGCTCTGCTCCTGGAGGTTCAGAGGTAATGCTGTGTTAGAAGATGGACAGAAGAACCGGGCGTGGTGGCGCATGCTTGCAATCCTAGCATTCGGGAGCTGAGATAGGAGGATGGCGCTTTGTGGATAGCCTTAGCTATTTAGTGAGGCTCTTTGCAACTCAGTGAGACACTGATTCAAAATAAAGAATAAAAAATGGGGCTGGGAGTGTAGCTCAGAGGTAGCATGCCCCTGAGTTCCATCCCTAGTACAACCAAAAAGAAAAAAAAAGGGGAAGAAAAGAAGAAGAAGAAGGAGGAGAAGAAGGAGGAGGAGGAGAAGGAGGAGGAGGAGGAGAAGGAGGAGGAGGAGGAGGAAGAAGAAGAAGGAGGAGGAGGAGGAGGAGGAGGAGGAGGAGGAGGAGGAGGAGATTAAGAAAGGAGAAGAGTTGCTTTCCCAAATATATGGCCAAGACTGGCTTCTCCTTGCTAAGCCTTAGGAACCAAGAGCTCTTCTACATTCTACAAAGCTATACCACCTTCTTTCTACCTTTCAACTTTGTGGAGTTTGTCAGTAAATTAGAAAATTGTTTTTCAGGTTTTTCTTTCTCTGCCCTTTGGAGATGACCGATTCAAGTTCCTTCACTAGTCCACTTAAGCCTCATTTCCTGATCACGAGCACGGTTGCTATTGTTCTTTTTGGTTCTGGGGCCTGAATCCAGGCCCTTGAGAATGCTAAGTATGTGCTTCGCACCTGAGCTGCCCTCCCAGCCCTAAGCTCAAGTTCTTCACAGTTCTCTCTCCCACCCAGCCTGAGCCCAGGCCTCTAAGCACTCTTTTTTTGGTAAAAGCTCTTCTTTTCTTTTCTTTTTTTCCCTTTGTCCTGCTTCCATGATTTTTGCCCTCTTTCTTTGTCCTCTGAAATTTAGAACAAAAGTCACACACTGGTGAGCTGTAGGTCCAATCTAACCTTCAGATGTATTTTTATAAACAGCGCCTTCAAAGAATATGAACAACCACTGAAAAATTGAAACATTTTGCATAAAAATCTGATTATCCAGCTTTTCTTGAAAAACTTGTCAGTTTGGTTTTACAGGGGTTGTGTTCCACTGTGGAGCCATCAGACGACCCTGCATGGTGGCGATCCCTGCAGAGCCTCCAATTTCCCAGAGACACACTCTGAATCAATCCTTATCTAGATTCTGTTATTTATATTACCTTTCTGACCCCAGTCTGCAGTTAGATGCAGAACAGAAGCAAGGGATTTGGGTTAACTGGGTGTGGTAACTGGGTATAGTGGTACACAGCTGTAACACCGGTTTTGGGGAACAGGTTTGAGGACAACCTCAGCAACTAGTGAGAATCTAATTAACCTAGCAAGACCCTGTTCCAAAATAAAAGTAAAATAAGGCTGGGGTATAGGTCAGAGGTAGGATGCCCGTGGGTTCAATCCCCAGTAACACACACACACACACACACACACACACACACACACACACACACACACACACAGTTTGCCTTAAGTATTTGAATCTATTTTGGACACATGCCTTTACATTTTAATGATTTCCTAAGTCCAGTCTTGGTATCAATCAACAAATACCTACTTCAACAATTTATTGCAGTGGGTAGAAGGTAAGGGCTCTCCTATATAAGAATGTTAGAAAGTATAGAAACACGGGTTAGCATTTCAGTTATTTTTCCTTTAATTCTCTATCTTTTGTTAACTTTGCAAGGTATTCAGTGACAAGTCACATTGGTATGTGAAATACTTTATAAAATCAAGCTGATCACTATTGTTCTTAGAGGGATGATATCTTTTTTTTTTTTTTTGAGCACAAGATGGCTACACTGGAATGCCAACAAGAGAGAAAAGAAAACATTGCCTGAGATGACAAGAGTTCATTCTGCCATGAACTCCACACCTGCAAACATTCAAGGAACTTAAAAAAAACATCCTTTCTTATTCTTTTTAAAATTGATAAATCTGCAAGGAGCAGAAAGACAAGATCACAGCATTTTAGGAAAGAATTCTACAAAGAAAATTGATGCATGTGTGTGGGGGTGTGCGGATATTTATGCACATTAGCCAACGTGTCCATGTTAATGTGGATATAGAGTCATAATTTAGTGTAGACAGACTGCACGCATGATAGCGGTGGCTAAGGGATAATATGGAGCTGAAAAGGGTCTTGTGTTGGACTGTACCTTTCCTGTGTTTGGATACACAGGAGCTTAGCCTTGTATTACAATGTCTACAGTATGGGGTACAGCAATGCCCTGCACAGGAGCGCAGCCTAGGAGCAACAGGCCCACCACAGAGCCTAGGTGTGCTGGGCTGTGCCATCCAAGTTTGTGTAAGTACACACGATGCCATTTGCACAGTGATCAGATCACCCAAACTTGGATTTTGCAGAACACCTTTCTGATGTCAAGTGTCATGCGACTATGAAGCCCAGAGGGCACGTGGGTTTAGGTCTGAGACAGACACTGCATGCTCATGTGTCACTGTATGATTTCTCTCGTGTTCCTCCTTTAAGATGGTCACAGAGAAAGAGCAATTTATGAAGCACTTTCACACTTTTATCAACTCACTTTTGAGTCTCCACCAAGGTTTTGGCCCAGACTCCTTTTATTTTTTATTATTATTACTTTTTGGTGGTACTGGGGTTCCTGGAAATCCTTCTACCTCCGGGCTACACTCCCAGACCTATTTTTATACTTTTTTTTATTTGGAAACAGGGTCTCTTAAGCCAGAGCAGCTGGCTTCAAACCTGCACGATCCTCCTGTCTCCACCTGCCAAGCGCGGGGATTACAAGCGTGCGCCGCCACGCCCGGCCCAGACTCCTTTTATTAAATTCTTCATTCATGCCGGGCTTCCAGGAACCCTAGTACCACCAAAAAAAAAAAAAAAAATTCTTCATTCTTCCTTCCTTTCCTCCATCTCTCCATCTCTGTTAACACAGAATGATTTATTCATTCAAAATATTGAGATCTTGCTGGGTGCAGTGTCACACACCTGTAACTTCAGTACTTGGGAGCCGAAGACAGGAAGATTATAGGTTCAAGGTCAGCCTCAGAAACTTAGTGAGAACTTATTTCAAAATAAAAAAAAAATAAAAGGGCTGGGGGTGTGTGCCTCTGGAGTATAATGTCCTTGGGTTCAATCCCCAGCACCAAAACAAAACAAAACAAAACAAAAATCGTGTTGAGATCTTACTACCTGCCTAGAACTGTGCATAGTGGTCATGCATAGGAAAAGCCCCAGATGAGAGCAGGTGTGGTGTGCTCTGGAACGGAAGGCTGCCAGGCTGACTTGGAGCTTGGGCCAGGGCAGGGCTGACACAGGGGGACAGCGGCCTTGGTAGTGACTGTTGCCTACATAAACAGGTGTGGATTTTGACCTAATTGAAATGGCAAGCTAGCGGAAGGATTTAAGCAGGGGAGTGACATAACTTGATTTATATTACAGCTACTGTGGAAATAGGCGAGAGAGAGAGAGAGAGAGAGAGAGAGAGAGAGAGAGAGAGAGAGCGAGAGCTTTTGTTTCTAGAAATGAAACTAAGAAATTATAAAAACATTTAAATTGATTAAAATATCACAATTAGCCTATTATATATGTATATATATGTATATATAGCTATATATGTGTGTATATGTATTTTTTTGGTGGATTGAACTCAGAGGCATTCTATCGCCAAGTTATAACCCCAGGATGATTTTTAACCCTAGCCTGTTTTTACTTCTTATTTGGAAACAGGGTCTTGCTAAGTTGCCAAAGCTGGCTTTGAACTGTTGATCCTCTTGTCTCAGCCTCCCAATGTTTGAGATTACAAACATGTGCCACTATGCCTGGCTCATGTATATATTTTTTATTTTATTATTTTATTTTTGTGATACTGAGGGTGGAATGCAGGGACATTCTACCTCCGAGCTACACCTTGGCCCTATTTTTTATTCTTTATTTTTGAAACAGGGTCTCACTGAGTTGCAGAGGGCCTAAGTAGCTGAGGCTGGCCATGAACTGTGATCCTCCTGTCTAAGCCTCCCAAATCCTGGGATTATAAGTGTGTGCCACCATGCCCGGCTATATATATATATATATATATATATATATATATATATATATATATATATATATATATATGAAGATTTAAAGAAGTTTATTAGAAAGATAGAAATACAGAGAATAGAAATACAGCCCCATGCCAAAATGGCATGAGGGGGTGACTCGAAATGAATACACCAAAGGGATTACACGTGGACCAGACTTTTAAAACCCATGACCTCCATCTTGTTTATGTAATTCTGATGTAGTGACCGTCCCTGTAAGGTACCTCCCCTTAACCCTGTAAGGTACCTCCCCTAGCAAGGTGTGGCGAGGTGTCTCCTTTCAAGAAGGTCGACCCCTCCTTAGATCATCATGTAGATCTGTCTTTAGATAAAGGCCTAGTTCTCCTCAACTAAGATCTGTCTTTAGATAGAGACAGGCCTAGTTCTCCTCTCCTATTGACTGGTTAATTGCTTTTAGCTAGGTTAATTTACATTGGAATAGTTGCCTGCTTTTAGGCAGAAACCAAATCTTTGCACAGATTTGCCCTTCATCCAATTTTTGAAATATATGACTTCCGGGAAGATGGCGACCGAGAAAAGCGGGGCTTAAGAGCCCTGCTAACAACCAATTTCCATTACCACAAAACCAGCGCCTTTCATAGCCAGAAAACACCATCAACAGAAAAACAAAAAAACCACCAGGCTCCAGAGAGAAAGCTGACTGAGAACAGAGCTCAGGGCCACAGAGGAGACACACGCGCCCGAGGACGCGGCAGCAGCGCCATACTGCCGGCGGCAGCGGCGAACTCATCGGACGGCTACAGCAAGCCGAGGTGAGCCGCTGCGGAACAGCCAGGCGGGATCTTTCGGTGCAGAGAGGATTTAAAGCTCCCAGTGGCTGAGCTCAGCCCACGCTGCAGGGATTCAGAGTGGAAATAAAAACCAGAGAAGAAAAAATACGCCAGCCTCATGGCCGAGGGCGTGGCCGCGGCGCCATATTGCCACCGGCGGCGGAAGCAGCAGTGAATTCGCCGAATCCAGCACAGCTACATCTGCGTACTCAAGAACAGTGAGTCAAATTGTGGGCCACAGAGGAGAAATCCCAGTACTGTACCTCACTGAGGTACTCACTGTACCCAGTGAGGGAGTGGTGGTGGCAGAGATACCACACCATAGGAGAACGTGCAACCTGGCACCCCCCATAGTTTAAAGCAGCCTCTATTGACTCCCTGGGTCAGAGACTCTGTGATAAAACCCAGTAAAGGAGTAGTGAGGTCTGAGATACTACTGACTCGAGATCCAGAACACCTTAAGTGAAGTTATAGTGACCCAAGGGAAGAACCCAGAGAAGGCACAAACATCCGAAATCATGGGAAAGAGGAATAATACTGGAGCAATGAATGCCGCCCACAACCCCACAACATCAGAACCTGATAAAACAGAAAATCAGAGATTTCTAGAAGATCAAATCAGGAAAATAACTGTAGAAATAATAGAGGTGCTTCGAAAAGAACTCAGAGAGAGCCAAAAAGAGATAAAGGATGCAATTAATGAAGTAAAGGCCTCAATTCAAAGCACAAACAACCGATTAGACCACATGGAGAACAGAATCTCGCTCTTAGAAGATGAGCAATCCAAAAATGAACGCATGGTTTCTAATCTCGGAAAAAATATCCGACAGCAGGAATCTGACATTGAAGAAATATGGGCCCATCTTAAGAGAGCTAACCTAAGAATAATTGGAATAGAGGAGGGAAAAGAAAGTGATACCAAAGGGATCAACAATCTCTTCAAGGAAGTAATAGCAGAAAATTTTCCAAACGTAAAGCAAGAGGTTGATACACAGGTCCAGGAAACTTATAGAACTCCCTTTAGACAGGATCAGAGAAGAGGATCCCCACGCCACATAATTGTCAAAATGACCAATGTGGAAGCCAAGCAGAGAATCTTAAAGGCAACAAAAACAAAGGGCCAAGTGACATTCAGAGGGAAACCAATTAGAATCACTCCAGACTTCCCAAACCAAGTCATGAGAGCCAGAAGGGCTTGGAGTAACATATTCCAAACTCTGAAAGAAAACAACTTCCAGCCCAAAATTTCCTATCCAGCAAAACTTTCTATCAAATTAGATGGAGAAATAAGAAGCTTCCATGAAAAACAGAAACTGAAGGAATTTATGTCTTCAAAACCAGCGCTAGAGAAAATACTCAAAGAGATTAACTACAAAGAAGAAATAGGTAACACTCACCAGAACCAGAGAAACAAGATTTTCCATCCAACAGACAACTAAGATTGGTTATCTGTGGAGATTCATTATTTATGTTAGTCTTTTACCTATCTCTAAATTGTATTGTTTGCCTTTATTGTTGTTAATTTTTAGGATTTCTAGTTAGAATATTAATATACCTTCAGATATAGCATTTGGAAATATTTAATCCAATTCTATTAGTAACTTTTAACTCTGTTTACATTGTCTTTGGATATACAATATTTTTTTTTATTTTTTAGGGAGTTTGTATATTCTTCTGTTTCCTGTGCCATTGAAATCATATCCAAGAAATCACTGCCAATTTCAATGTTGTGAGGTTTTATGACCCAGATTTTCTTCTAAAAGTTTATAGTCTTAAGATTTATATTTAGGTCTTTTATCTATTTTGAGTTAATACTTGTATATGGGATTAGGTAAGGGTCCAATTTTATTCTTTTCCATGTAATTATTATTTTTCAACAATATTTAGTTAAAAGATTATTATTTCCACCACCAAATGTTCGTGGAAACCTTGTCAAAAATAACTTGACAATATAGGGAAGAATTTAGCTCTAGGCTTGTATTTAACTCCAATGGTTTATATATCTGCCTTTAGAACAGTACTACACTGTTTCAATTATTGTAGCTTTATATGGTTTGAAATCAGAAAATATATATCTGCTAGCTTTGTTCTTTTTCAAGATCGTTTTGGGTATCTAGAATTCATATTCCATATTAGGATAGATTTTTTTCTGAAAAATGAATATATAAATATATGATAGTTTCACCAAAAAAACAGAAAAAAATATGCTCTGGTAAGAAAGAAAGCAAAAAGTAATATTGAAATGTTATCTTTAAATCATCAAAAGCTTGGCATCAGACAAATGAAACTGTTATGTGAGATTATCATTTTTAATTTTGGATAAATTGCTATAATACTAGATGTCAACCACTAAGCCAAGCATGGGAAGGAGGGATGGGGAGGGAATGGGGTGGGGATCGGGTGGGGGCTGACTGGGCGATGTGTGCATGTATGTCTACAAAAGTTTGTATCCCACTATGATGTATGAATACAGTGCACCAATAAAATAAAAAAAATAAATTAAAAAAAAAAAAAAAAGAAATATATTAATGATCAGAGCTTTCCCAAATCTTCCTAGGCCGTTCCCAATACTGGTAACATTCCTCCCTTTGTCTAGTAACTTCCTGACACCTGTCAGGCCAAAGGTAGATACAGAAAATACATTCTAACATTTACGATTTTACAAACATTTAACATGAGATCAATTTCCGTTAATTTTTTCCCTATTTCTATTGCATGAATGTACCCCTCAGCAAAGGAATAATTATTTTTAATTATATTTAATTAATAATTATTTGGTACTTGGGATCGAATCCAGGGGCATTCTACCTCTGAGCTACACCCCACCCAAATATATATATATATATGCATTTATTTATTTATTAGTTCATTTATTTATTTATTTGTGGTACTCAGGGAAATTCTACCTCTGAGCTACACCCCCAGCCTGACTTTATTTTTTATTTTGAAACAGGGTCTTGCTAAATTGTTGAAGCTGGCTTTGAACCTGCAATCTTCCTGTCTCTGTCTCCCGAGTACTGGGATTATAGGTGTGCTCCACTGCTCCTGGGGACAGTTAGGGCAACATGGAACCTGAGGCCATGCCACGTTCTCTTGCCTCTCCTGCCATTTCAGAGGAGTCAAGGCCAGGCTCTTCTGAGACACCGAGTGGAGGTGGGCTGCTTGGGTGGGCTTTGCTGTGACAGTGAAGTCTGTCCTGTCCCTGAGATTCTAGGAGTATGTCAGGGTTAGAAGGAGTGGCGCCAGTTCTACAGCATATAACCTTATTCCTGACTCATCTATAGGGCTCATTTACCTCAAGCATTTGCAAAACCCAGATCCAAGCATAAGTTTGGTGCTGTGAGAAGATTCAGACCAGAAGTTAAAGGGCTGGAGACAGTGGAGGCTCTGCTTTGTGGAGGTAGAGTGAGGCTGAACAGTGAAGGAAAGCAATGAACAGCTAGCTACCCTTTTCATAGACTCAGGGTGTGCCCTTCTATGCTGCCTGAAAAAGCATATGATGAACTTCTTAGAGGGTGGAATCTTCTATTTCAAAGACTGTGAAATGGTCTAATCAGAGTTGGAGGCTTTTACAAAGACTTTGGATGGAGTTGCAACTTAAAAGGAAGGACAAATTCTCAGGAAGAGATTAGTAAAAAAGGAATCGGAACCACCTCAATGGACTTCATATTCAGATACATTAGAAACTTGGTTATATTGTGTGTGGCTATATACAGTGCAACTTAGTTATGCTGGTCATTTGGAAAACAAAGACTCAGTCAGTGGATCTTCCAAATAAAAAAATTAATTATACAAGATAAAAATAATCACATTGGCTAATAACATCACTGATTTCATGAGAGAAGTTTTGTGTGTGTGTGTGTGTGTGTGTGTGTGTGTGTGTGTGTGTGTGTGTGATACTGGAGATTGAACCCAGAGGCATTCTACTTCTTAGCTAAGTCCCCAGCCCTTTTAATTTTATTATTTGAAACTGTATCTCACTAAATTGAAGAGGGCCTCATTAAGTTGCTGAGGCTGGCTCTGAATATATGATCCTCATGTCTCAGCCTCCCAAGTACTGGGATTATAGGTGCAGGTTTTAAGGGAAAGGTTTTAAGGATTGGGAAGTTGTTGAGTTTATAGTGGCAAAAAGGTTTTGCCAAAATGGCAATTTCTGCTTGAAAATTTTTACCATTGGCAACACAGACGATAGTTGTTTTCATTGCTATGACAAGGCTCACTATATTGTTTTCCCAAAAATGTTGCTAAATATCCATTTTTAAGTAAGTATAGTTTGCTTGACAGTCCTGTGAGTAAGAATAGTGCTCCATGGGCCAGCAGCCGGCATTGGGGCCTGCCTTGAGGCAAGGCCGCTACTGGGGCCTCTGAGGCCGGGATTGGAGCCTGCCGAGGGGTTAGGGCAGTACTGGGGCCAGCGAGACTGAGATCGAAACCTGTTGTGAGGCGAGGCCAGTACTGGGGCCTCCGAGGCCAGGATAGGAGTCTGTCAAGGGGTTAGGCCGGTGCCAGGGTCAGTGAGGCTGGGACGGAGCCTGCCTTGAGGCTAGGCTGGTGCTGGGGCCACCGAGGCCGGGATTGGAGCCAGCCGAGGGGTTAGGCTGGTGTGGGGGCCAGTGAGGCCAGAATCGGGGCCTCCCATGAGGCAAGGTCACTGCTTGAGCCAGCGAGGTCTGGATCAGTCCACCGGGTAGCCAGGCCACTACTGGGGCCGTCAAGAGTGGGATCGGTACTTGCAATGCGGCATGCACAGAGAAATATTGCAGAAAATACAAACCAGATGCTTCCCATAATCAGCAATAACTAGGAGGAAAGGGGCAACAGAAAGAGGTCGAGTTATAGAAAGGGCCCTATAGTGAAGCAATTAAGTTGACCAATCAGAGGGTATGGAATAGGGGAGGATGAAGCCTCTTTAAAACGCAGGAGGTACATAAATAACAGTATCAAAATTAATAACCAAACAAGCATGGGATCAAGGGAGGGGGAGGGAATGGGATGGGGAGTGGATGAGGGCTAATTGGATGATGTGTGCTTGTATATCCTCTCAAGTCTTGTATTCCAATGTGATATATGATTACAATGCACCAATACAAATAAATTTAAAAAACTCCCTAAACCAACTAGCCTGCCACCTGCCAGAAATAAATCATAACATCATAGTTCATCCAGTCATTGATCAACCAGATCAGTCATGCTGCCAACTGATATAATTATAGCCTTTATTGAAATTGCAAAGATAAGTGTCTTAAAATTATCTAATATTTGATACTGTAATTTATTTGTAATGATTGCTTGATTAAAGTACTAAAAGAATGTTTTTCTCAATATCAAACTTTATTTATGACATAAATATATAGAACTAAAAAAAAAGAATAGTGCTCCATGAAAAAAGTGGCTACTTTAGCTTGTAACTCAAATAGCCATACACTTGTCTACCTTTTAGACACCCATTGTCCTGTCGGCAGCAAAGTGATTTACTTATAGTATGTGACCTCTTAAAAAGGCATGCAAAGGACTGAGATTTAATAATAGTTTTTACTGTTTTGTCAAGGGCATTTTAAAATAAAACTGAATTTTTTTTGGTGGTACTGGGGGTGTAACCCAGGGGCTTTCTACCTCAGGGCTATACTCCCAGACCTATTTTATATTTTATTTGGAAACAGAGTCTCACTAAGTTGCTGAGAGCCTCACTAAACAGCTGAGGCTGGCTTTGAACCTATGCAATCCTCCTGTCTCAGCCTTCCAAGTGTGGGGATTATAAGCATGTGCCACCACGCCCGGCAAAACTGAAATTTTAAAAAAATTGGTAGTATATGGCAAGAAAGAATATGATGATCATTAGTAAAATTTGGTGCTGTTCTTTGATTCGTGTTAAGGCACCAGCAGTTCTATCCAATATTGTTTAACTCAGCAATGCAAAGGTGAACACAGTAAAAAAAAGACAATAATTCTTAATAGTGTTTCAAAGGTAGTTTTGATTTCATGGATCCCCAAGAGAGTTTTGGAGATTTCTTAGTAATCTGTAGATAACACTTTAAGAAATTCTATTATAGATTTCTAAGTGTTCAAAACCATAAACATTATTTGTGTTGAGTCAATAGCTGTATTGCTTTAGAAAAAACAATATGATAAATTAACCATGTGGGGAAAGCCTCTTGACCACAAGTAGTCACATTTGATCTTCTTGTACAATTTCCATTTTGATGCATATAATAGTATACTAAATTTGGAGGTTCTCCTTCACTTTTCTCAAGGCCTAGCATTTCCCCAGGATGTTAAAAGTGAAATAAGGTGATATCATTTCAGACTCAGTGAGATAGAGAGAGATGCTTCTGACTTATTAGTAACATATCAAAATATCACTCACAAAAATGTCTCTAAATAGCCAGGTGTGAGGGTACACATCTGTAATCCCAGTACTTGGGAGTCTGAGACAGAAGGATCTTAGACCTTAGCAACTTAGTGAGACTCTTAGCAACCTAGTGAGACCCTGTTTCAAAAAAAAAAAAAAAAAAGGCTGGGGCTATATCTTGGGGGTAGAATGCCCTGGATTCAATCCCCAATAACACACACACACACACACACACACACACACACACACACACACCTATAAGTAAATATTTCTTGTTTCATGTGATTACTAAGTTCAAGCAGAATGTTCTCAGTGTTCTGCCATGGGTGATTTATGTCTGGTTAAAACAATATGGTTTTGCAATATTTCATTTTGCATAACTTGGAGAAAGAGTCCCACAAAAATCACCCTGGCTCTCTAAGGCGCTAGACCTCTGTCTCCGTGGCTGTAAAATAGACTCTCATAATGATGATCACAGTTCTTCAGCCCCGAGGCGGGGAGAGGAAAGTAAAGTGGACTTGGTGTGTCCTGGCTGGGCCTTGAATTTATGGTGGGGTGGACTTAGAATGCTAGGGGTGGCTGGAAGGGACCAGGAGCAAATTCAGGTCAGTATTCTCACCATCCCATCTTCAAGAGCCTCTGGAAATTTGAGGACTACTAGACATGGACCCTCACATTAGAAATCAGAGTTAACTAGGACTGGAAGGGAGACACTGGCACTTTTTAGAGAGCTCCGGGTATTTTTATTTTGGGAGGCCATGCATGTTTTACAACAAACCAAGAGTGTTGGATTGGGTTCTAGACTTGACCTGTACAACTACTGTCAAGTCAAATCGCATCCTAGTGTCAGTTTTTCATCTTTAAATGAAGGAGGCTGAGGTGGAAGACTCCTAATGTTCCTTCCAGATTTGCTGGCAATTAATTCTGGGGACCTTGGTGATTGCTATCAGGGCCCAGGAAGGGGCTCAGTGATTTTATAAAACTATCCCTCTAGAGGGCATGCCAGGCTTCACTACAGCTTAAAGAAAGTGAAGTTACCAGTTCCTCAGGGTTTCTAACTCTGAGGAGCTGAGTTCCTAAATGGAACAGAAGAGCCTGAGTTCCTGAAGGATAAGAAAAAGTGATAGCAGCAGGTGTTTTCTAGGGGAATCAAGAAAAAGGAAAACTGATCCAGAAAGGGTGATCAAAAGGAGGACTCCAGGCCTGTTATGAACCTAGAATTGAAAGCTTGGGTTGGAGAAGAATGTGGGAAGGGGTAGGAGGCAGGTGGAGATGCATGGTTCACTCAGCAATCACTGACTGATCTAGGAACACATCGGTTATTGTAAAGCAAATGAAACAGGTGGCCTCTCATCACTTGGCAAGCCAGCAAGTGTGGAGGTGGGTCTGAGAGCGGTAGGGGGTTCAGATGGGCTAAGTGCAGATGGAGGAGAGTAGATGGCAGGGGATTGAAACCTTGCCTGGGGACCGGGGAAGACCTGAAGACCGCAGACTAGGATCTACACAGAAGCCAGGAAGTGAAGAGGGGGGTTGAATGGGGTGGGGAGGGAAGGAGGATGGTGAGTTGGGGGATGTCGCTGGAAAAGAGATGGCATGCTGAGAGACTTACAGGGGATAGAGGCACAGGTGTCTTGAGGAAAGGAAACAAGTTGAGTACGGCGTTTTTACTGGGTGAAGGATGGAAGAGTGAGCAGAAATCAGGTTGGAGGAATTGGATCAGGTTAGGGAGACTGAACTCAACCTTCAGGATCACGGGAACCTTTGGAAGGCTTTAGGGAAGGGATTAAGGGAGATCTTTTTAGCTGGAGTGGTGAATAGAGATAATGTGGATTGATGTGGACTGAAATGGTGTGGTGAGGATTGAAGGCAATTTGAGGAATCAGACTGGGTTTTCAAATCTATGGCTTCCTTGACAAACAAACAAAATTAATAATGCTGTGTCTCCCCCCTCCTGACAGCAGTACAGATAACATGGAAAATACTCTCTTCTGCTGGGACTTCCTCCTCATGGTGTGAAGAGGTAACTGTAGAGACCCACCACTGCATCTCACCACTGCATTTCAGGGCCCTTGTTTCCATCACAGCTAAAGTACCCTGGCACTTCCAGCTTCACTGAAGAAAGAGACGGAACTCCAGTTGGCCAGTAACCAGAGACCCGGATGACTCCAACAGTGCCTATCACCAGGGACTGGTTGCAAAAGTCTCTCCACTCCATTTAAGAAACATTTTCCTCTTCTGTGATCTATTGATTTTTGCGGCCTAGTTGCCTCTGCCAGAGATAGTAGCAGAGCAAGTTTGCTACTGGGAGCTTTGTACCGATGGAAGAGAATGTTCCTCTCCCAGCCAGGAAGCATGGGCGCAGCTTCAGAAGTGGGCCGGAGGCACTGAGAGGCCTGGGGAACAGGAGGGGCCAGGACAGACGACCAGTGACTGGGATTCGACTGAAGGTTTTCCAACAGGCACTGGACTTGCTGCTCACTGTGTTCCTGCAGTGAAAGATTAGCTATTTCAGAGAGCCTGGGGCCTGGAGAGAAACAAACTTGAGTGTGCTGGAGTTGTGGTCTGGGTACCCTCTGGGGACCCTCAGGGGAGGAGTGAGTATATGACCTCTAGCTCTAGAACTGCCCAGAGCCTGGCCCACTCAAAAAACTCAGGTCTGACTATTTATTCTTATCTCCTCCAGGTCTTGGCAGGTTCATAAAGACATCATGGATCTCACAGGCTCAGGCTGAGCACGGCTGCTCCAATCACCTGCTGCTAGAGTTGTCTCCCCACTGCTTTCCTGACCTGGAAGTAGGTACACTGCAAATAGGCACAATGGTGAGAGAAAGGAAATAGAAGGGCTGTTGCCAGGTGCCGTCTCACTCTTAGAATTCTGCAGAATTTATAGCTCATACTCCTGAAAAATGACTGCCGCCATCTTACCCATTTCTGTACTCAATTTTTATCAAGTGCCCTACTCTATGCAGGGCACTGTTCTAGGTTCATGGAACACATCTGTCAATAAAACAAACATTCCTTCTCTTGTGGAGATTTCATCACAGCGGGGCGTGAAGAAAACAATAAATGCAGTAATTCTGACTTTCCTGGAGGTCTTAGACTCCAAGTTCAGACCGATCCATTTGGAAAGATGTTCTGTTTTTCCTCCTTCACTAGGCGTGGCAAAGGACAGGAGCTTGTCAACACACCTGGGGCAGACGCTCTGACATGGGAGACCCATTCTGTTCAGGGCTTGGGGAGAGAGAGGGGCCACTGAGGGCTCCACACAGAGTAGTGGAGCCCTCTGCAGGAAGGCCAGCAACAAGGTGAAAATAGAGAAACAGAGATTAAGACGACTTCAGACTCCTGTTCCAATCCCGTGGGCAAGTAGCCGTCAACTTTGGCACAGACGACTCTAGCTTCCTGTTCATGTGGGCAGGGCCATCACCCCGGTGCCACTTGAAAAGATGGAAAGCAGTGCCTGATCACTACAGGAGCAAAGCCTCCTGATTTGTGCTTTTTTGTTCAATATGGAGGAGCCTGTGGTTATTCCTCTGGAGGGCTGGAGCTGAAACTCAGAGGCACAGAGGTGCTAGAAAATTCTCCAGTGGGTGAAATAAATGATCAGGCAAAAAGCTGAGCATGGGTGGTCTCCTCCTGTGTTTGAGTCACATGGTTCTAGCCGGTGCTGGGGGGTGGGGGGGGTCCACTCTGCTCTGCTGGTGCCTGACCTCTGATGCTGGGATTTCAGGGTTTAGTTCATTGTCGATGAAGCAGGAGGCCCGGGCACTTGCTCAACCTCTTCCTGTGTTTGCTAATAATTATCACCCCGTTCATGACGGGCCCTGCAATGCTCCCACTTCCTTTAATTAATTTGTTCTGTATTAATTATTGGGGTATTGTGTTTTATAAAGGCGATGACTAACCCAGCCTGGCAGGTTCAGAACTGCCCTGTTGGCATTTGACTGACAAGGGCTTGGTTTCCCATTCACCAGGCTGCATCGTTCTGTCTTGACATCAGGCGTGGCTAGGGAGCCTGACCTCCTGTGGCAGAGATCTTGGCGAATCCGCTGAGTCAGGGAGGTCGGTGACCTGATGGGAGTGAGCAGAGCCGGCCAGTGCACAAAACCCACGGTGCCGGGGAACCCCAGGACAGTGGCCTCCAAGGCAAAGTATTAATTGACCCTCAGACTGGAGGCCTCCTCTGCCAGAGTCTGGAAATTTCACATAATTGGAGGATCCTGAAACATTCTTCTGGGATACATCTGGGAGCTCTTCCTGAAATGCGAAGGACATGTCTGCTCAGCCTTTTCTCTGTGTGCTTTTCCCTTGAGTTCTTTCCCAAAGCTGATTAAAAAAAAAAATCATTCTCCATCTCTCTCTCTTGTAGCTATTTAGTTTTTCCCCTGGAGTTTTGGCACTTAGTTCTAATTTGATTTTTGACTCCTGCTTGAAATCCTATGATGATCAATGTTGGAATTGCAGTGTAGTAGGACGGACAATGAGGGCCCACCACATGCTTCAGTTCGCAGGAGATTCCAAGACAGGCCTTCTCATCCAGATAATTGCAGCAAGCTCCCTATCTGCCTCCTAATCCCCTATCTGCAGCCCGCCCCTCCAGCCTCTCCTCCAGGGGGATGTTTCCAGAGCTCAGTTCCATTGTGTCACTCTTCTCCTTAAAATTCTGCGTTGAACTCCTGTTACCTGCAATACAAAGCTTTTATTTATTTATTTATTGTGTGTGGTCCTGGGGATTGAATCCAGGACATTCTACCTCTAAGTTGCACCTACATCCCATTTCATTTTTTTGTTTTGAAACAGGGTCTCACTAAGTTGCTGAGCGTCTTGCTAAGTTGCTATGGCTGGCTTTGAACCTGTGATCCTCCTGTGTCAGCCTCCCAAATACTGGGATTATAGGCCGGTGCCACCATGCCTGGCAAAGCTGTATGTCTTTAGCTTGGCCACAGGCTTTGCATGGCCTTGTCCCCATCCTTCCCTAGCCCTGGCTCAACTCCTACCACTGTTCTGGAGATGCTTGACAATAGAGCTTCTTGGGGAACTTTTGAATACTTGATGATGTTTCTATCTCCACACTTTTGCATATTTTGTTTTTTCCCTGGATGATCAGGGCCCAAACTCATTCTCCTTTTGAGCTCTTAGTAAACCTGCTCAAACACTCCTGCCCTGTGAAGGCTCCTGACTCATGATCAGCTCACTTACTTCCTCTGTCCTCTTCCCATAGTCCCTTACCCACTGGAACTGGCCCATGTCATAACTATTCTTTGCTTTCATGAAGTTCCTTACTGCTGGATTATGTCCTCAAGGCCAGGTCTGATGCCCTATTCATCTCTATAATCTCAGGCCTGGAAGGGAGCTTTGCCCACAATAGGAAACAAGTGACTACTCCTTAAAGGAATGAACAAATGGAGGAGTGAATAAGAGAGCAGATCTCCATCCAGCCTCTGCTCCAAAAGAGATGTAAGTTATCTAAGAACAAAGTTTCTCAATTGTTCAAAGCCCACACCCTCTTTTGAGAGAAAATGTAAGAATCTTTTCTCCTTCCTTGATGCTATTGAAATTTCAAAATAAATCAAAGATTGTTATTAAACCAAACCAAAGCCTGGGGTTTAAATATGCTTATCCCATCTGCACATGCTGCAGTCTTCCTGCCCTGGAAGTCACCGTGCTCAGGCCCCTGTGCTATGGCCCGAGTCCCTACCTTTGTTGAAACTCAGTTGGTTCTTGGTACTTTGGCCATGAGCATTCTGCAAGGTGGCTCCATCGCTGAGGGAGACCCTCCCCACACACTGTGTGGGAGGACACCATGTCCGTCTGCACTTCTCCCAATAAGGCCCTGCCCATGTTCTCTAGACCTGAAAATTCTCCCCAGAGTCACACAGACAGGCACTTCCACAACTCTTAAGCTGAGACTGTATAACCCCATGAGCTGGAATTCATTTCTCGTAAGGATCTCCATTCTTAACGTTTTAAGTCATTCCCTCCCTCCTTGAGACAGTGGAAGAAAACCAGCCTCGTTCTGTGCTCAGTGGATTACTGCCCTGGTGAAGGAAACCCACAGTGACTGTCTTCCATGGTTGGCTACATTAGGAATGTGTGCCTGTGCAGTTGGTGCAGGGGAATATCCAGTCAGTCTGGGGAGTCATTTAAATTCTTCAGATTCATAAAAGATAGATTGAGATAGAGGGAGAGGGAGAAGGAGAGGAAGAGGGAGATGGAGAGGGAAAGAGAAAGAGAGAGAGAGAGAAAGAGAGAGAGAGAGAGAGAGAGAGAGAGAGAGAGAGAGAGAGAACGCAAGCCTGACTTGTGGGAGGAAAGAGGGTTGGGATCTGATACCAGAGTTAAATAAGAGACATGAGAATGATTTGAAGTCAGGCATGATGGTGCACACCTGTAATCCTAGTACTTGGGTGGCTGAGAAAGGGGGATCGAGGTTCAAGGCTAGACTGAGCAACTTAACAAGACCTTCAGCAAATTAGTGAGACCATTTCAAAATAAAAATAGGGGTAGGGGTGTGGCTTGAAGGTAGAACTCCCCTGAGTTTGATCCCCATAACACACACACACACACACACACACACACACACACACACATGATTTGAGAGTAACATGCTAGGCTGGCATGCAGACTGGAGAAACCAAAGGTGGAGTTCCCTAGGAGCTCAGCAGAGATGGGCCGAGCCTTCCTTGAGTGGGCAACAGAGGCCCCCACGTGTCAGAAGGTGGTCGGAGATGCTGGGCTCAGAGCAGAGTCCCAGGTTCTGGGTGTCTGGGCAGGAAATGGCCCTGGGTCCATGTGGCATGTCCCTGGCAGGGGTCCCTCCTTAGCCCACGGACATTCTGCTTCAGGCTGGGGTTGGAGGTACAGTTCAGTCTCTTCCAGAGTGGATCTCATATTCTGTACTCTTCATTTTCTAGAAACTTTGTTAGCCCAGCTCAGACATTTATACCGGATTCTGCAAGGTCCTCTTGCCTCCCTCGCCTGGCAGCCTCCGAGGACCCCTCCTCTCTCGGTTATCTTGCACCCCTTCTCCCACCTCTCCTCTTTGCCTGGCTTCCTACAGGCCGCTGCCCTTGCAATGGATTAAGTCTCAAAATAAAGTAGGAGGAGCCGGAAGCCCTGGGTCTGGTTGCCAGCTGTGCCTCTGTTTGTTTGGCCTTGATTTCCCCCTTCTGCGATGTGGGCAACGTACCAGTGCACCTCCCATGAGCTACCCAGTTAATCTCCGTTCTGGGTTCCCAGGGAGTGCAGTGCCCTGCAGCTCTCCAGGATGCAAATTGGTGATTTTAATTTTTTGCCAAGCCTCTCACATCAGCTCCAGTTTCATAACCTCAGTCACCCTTCCCTTTCCCTCCCTTGCTGCACGTACAGAACCCTCCCCTCCAGCCCAGATGCACACCTGCAGGAAAAATTGGCATGGACTCCTTCCCATCTGTCACCGCTTCAAATAGCTTGAGCGTGCTGATGACAGATAAAGTAATTGCAGAGCGTACGAATGACTTAATATTTGATGTGTTAAAATAATTTTTTAATGCCATGCATTTGTATAATTTATAGCTTGAATCCATGGTTTTCCATCTTGCTTCCCACTTCTCACCTGGTTGCTCTTCCATTAGAGTATATGAGGGAGTGCTCACACCATGGCTTGCAATTTTGCTTTGTGGGCGCACAGGGGGAAACGGGAAACTTTCTGCAACAACAATAACACCTATTGGAATCTCCAAGAACCTCGTTCAGTTCTTAGCATGTTGAGGTGCTCAGAAATAGTTGATGAATGCATTATTAAATAGCAATTTGGAATTCATGTAACAAATATTTATTGGAGGCCCATTTGTGCCGAGCAGTATCTTCAGCAGCAGAATAACATAGTGAACAAGAAAGTTAGTTTGGTAATGAAGGTAGCTATCAGGTGAAGAAAGAGAAGGGGTTTTAAACAGGTCGGTGACATGATTATATTTTTCTGCTAGAAATATTTGGGAGCTGAGGTCAGAGAAGAACTCGTGGCCCATGTGAAGGGTGGGCTGGGATATAAATGAGGCCGGCAACAGGAGGCGGAAGTCTTTATTATTTTAACTCTTAGAGCTTACCCTGGCTCCGATTTTGGCATGAGAGGTAGGAAAGGTAATAGGAGAAATAGGGATACTCTCTTTTAAAAGAATTTTCAGGCATGGTGGCGCACTCCTGTAATCCCAGTACTTTGGAGGCTGAGACAGAAGGATTGCCAGTTTGAAAGCAGCCTCAGTAACTTAGAGACATCCGCAGCAACTTAGATCCAGTTTCAAAAGCACAAACAAACAAACAAACAAACAAACAAACAAACAAACAAAACAGGTCTAGGGGTAGAATGCCCATGGGTCCAACTCTCAATACCATAAATAAATAAATAAATAAATAAATAAATAATGAAAAAGATTTTCAAACAACAGGGACTTAGTTGGGAACCTTTTGCACCCATTGTTACTTAAATACTTAGTCAGCTACAGGTGTGTTTGATCTCACACATATAGTGAAGGACAGATAAGAAAAATACAGCCTCATCTGTATATGTGTCCCATGCCCTCCCCTGGCCTGAGGTCCTATTGCTGTAGGATGTCCAAAGCTGCCAGAGGCGTGTAGGAGCCAGCTGCACAGCACACGGATGGCACCGAGCTGTTGACAGCATGCTGGGGTTATAAGTTGGCCACGGGGGTCATATTTACATCATGGAAATTCATGACATGTTACTACCACTCAGAGCTTCTATATTCCTGGAAAGCTGGTCGTTAAGCACTGACTAGCACAGCACTGCTTGCTATTCCATCATGAAGCTGGAGACTTGCGGCCTAAAGCCCAGGCAGATTGGAGGGACGTCTGTTGTGGCCGTAGAAGGGAGGTGGCTAAGAGTTCCTGGCTCACTGGCTACAATTTCTCTCCATCTCAGCATGGCTGGGTTTGAGATTGTCTCTGAGTTGGAACTGGTTGCTCTTTTCCTACCTTGCGTAGTCCTCTAGGGTGTTCCTAGCTCCAAAGGCAACAGAGATGAGGGCGCTGAAGTCGGGGTGGATGTGTCCCTCTTCTGAGGACAGCCTTCCTTTGGTACTCCATCCCAGCGACAAGCCAGCATCCTCCTGGCCTGGCCGATCATCAGCCTGAGCGATGTCATCCCAACTGCCCTCTGATTCCTTCTCCATCGCCCACGTGGGGTTCGTGCGCATTGGAACAGAGAGCCGAAGAAAGCAAGGCAAATGAGTTCCGCTCATTATTTACCCCCGTGGAAGCTGGCCAGTAGACTATGTAATCAACTTGGTGTGACGGAAGCCTTCTGGACGTGAAAGCAGAAGACCCCGCCACGATACCTGGTGTCTTACAAGTTCAAGTTGCGCCTTTGTCAGTGCGGATGGTGGTCATACCTAACATAGAAGGCTAGTCTAAGAACTGGGCATGGAAGCTCATTAGCATATGGGCATCCTTTCCATCCTTAGATGTATTCTAGAGCTATTGTGACCTTTTAACATATGAGATTCACATGTGTAGTCTCAGGAGATAATGGGGGATTAGCCACAGGGACATGCAATCCTGACCTTGCCCACACTGGCACAGGGACAGTGTCAAGGTCACTAAGCGCCTGTATCAGCTGCAGTCCAAGGACAGTTGCCATGCATTGTAAGAGCCTGGCTGCTAGTCTCTGGAAGGTTCCGAAGAGATGGGACTGCACAGGATGCGGTTGAAGTCGTCGAGGGCTACCAGCTTCCATGAGCATTGTAGGTCTGTGGGTGTTGTCGTGTGGCTGTTTTTTATCCTTTGTGCAATAATAGTATAATTTATGCAGCAGAGTCATCTGTCCTGCAGGAGGTTGTCCTTCGGGAGCATTGGGGGAGTTTCAGAAGGGGGCTGACAGTCTCCGGCCTATAGTCACCTGTGCCTCAGGGGAAGGGCTGATCCTGCTCAGGTGTGGCACAGCCCCTTGTCCCAAATACCTGTCTTCCCCAGAGCATGTATCTCGCTTCCTGATGGGTTCCAGGAGAATCACAAAGCAGCGTGTCATCAGAAAATGAGGACAGGTGATGTCATTCAGCTCACTCACCAGCTTCTGCCACCCAGTTGAGGTTGGGGGAGAAGACATGGGACCAGATCTCGTTACTCAGGGCTTTGCGTGTCCCATGCCAAGGCTCCCTCACTGCCGTCACTCTTGGCATCTCTCCAGTCCCTCATCATGGTTCTGCACAGCCCCCTCTTGAGACCCTCCTGTCTCATTTGGGACACCTTCCCCAGGGCTCAGTCCTTGAGCCTTCCAGGATATGTCACCTACACTGCCTGTGGGAGGCAAGCTGCTTACAAGCTCTGTAAGGCTCACGAGGGGAACCATAGTGGGCAGGGCACAGGGTACCTCCGGTGGGGGTTTTATGAGGGAGATGTGTTTTCCATAAAGTCTTATTTGAGCCAGACTGGACATGAGCAGAGTGATGGGGGCTGAGATAAAGGGTTTATAGAAGTGGCAGCCTGGAGAATTCAGTCCTGCAACAGACAGCAAATTGGATAGGCAAGAAATTTACAGAAGAAATACAGAGCAATTTGATAACTAGAAACACACCCAACTTCGTTTATAATTTAAAAAAATGCAAAGTAAAAACAGGATAACAGGAATTCCAGAAAACTAACATATGGGAAAACACAAGTACAAAAATATGCATGCCCAAAATGTCTGCTGAAGTGTTGTTTGTAGTAGTGAATAACTGGAAACAATCTAAGTGTACATCAATAAAGGAACAATTAAATATATTATGGGACAGACAATCATGGCACAAATACCACAACATGCAGTAATCAATAGAGTTAGCTTTAAATTTCCCGATAAGGAAAAGTCCTTACTACATTAAAAAAGCAACCTGCCAGCCAGATGTGGTGGTGTACACTGGTAATCCCAGTACTTGGAAAGCTGAGACAGGCGGATCACAGGTTCGAGGCCAGCCTCAGCTACGTAGTGAGGCCCTCCACAACTTAGTGAGACCCTGTTTCAAATTAAAGAATAAAAAATAAGGCTGGAGATATGGCTCAGAGGTAGAATGCCCCTGGGTTCAATCCCTGGTTCTGGAAAAAAAAAAAGCAACCTGTAGAACAATTTGTGGCAGAACAATTTGTTTAAGATGTTTGCATTTGTATAAAAGAAGTCTATGCAGAATAGTGTGTATGTGTGTGCATATGTGTGTGTGCATGTGTTTATGTATGTGTGCGTGTGTGCGTGTGTGTGTGTGTGTGTGTGTGTGTGTGTGTGTGTGTTTGTGTGTGTATGTTTGGAAACATGCAAAATTGTCCAGAGTAGATACTTTCTAAGGAGTAAGACTATGGAAAAGGAGTGTGTGTGTGTGTGTGGGGGGGAGGGATCAAATCTTATTTATTTATTTTTAAATTTTTTTATTTTTTATTTTTTGAAATAGGATCTCATTGAGTTGCAAAGGGCCTTGCTAAGTAGCTGTTTGTCAATTGCAATCCTTCCATCTCCACCTCCTGAATGCAGGGATTACAAGGTGCACTACCACACTTGGCTCCGATCTTATTTATTTATTTGTTTGTTTGTTTGTTTGTTTACTTATTATGGTACTGGGGATTGAACCCAAGGGCATTCTACCTTTGAGCTATATCCCCACCCTATTTTTATTTTTGAAACAGGATTTCACTAAGCTGCTGATGGCCTTGTTAAGTTGCTGAGGCTGTCCTGAAACCTGCAATCCTCCTGTCTCAGACTCCCAACTACTAGAATTACTGATGTGCACTACCAAATCTGGCTTGGAGCTATTAATTTTTACTTTGTGCATATTTTGTAATAAAAGCTTAAAAAGATGCAGGTATTTATAATATAGATGGAAACATACCCAGTCTCATTAAGAGTAAAAGCCCTGACCATTACATATCTCTTTGGACATGGTCTGGCAGGGAGCAGTTGGCCATGGGGGGTGCGACTCAGGCTGGGGCCTGGAGCTAGTTCTGCTCCTTGGGGTGAAGAAAATCATGTGAAGACAGCATGCAGGTCCCACAGGACCTGGGAAGAGCTTCTCTCTGCAGAGACAGAGTAGGTATTGGATGGGCAGACCGCTGGTGCAGTCACCCCGGGGTGATCCCAGGCTGTGCTTCAGGGACACATCAGCACAGGCAGTGTCACCCCGAAAGATAGGCAGTGTCACCTAGAAAGATAGGCAGTGTCACCCCGAAGACCTAGAAAGATAGGCAGGCAGCCTTCATCCCAGTGAAAGTGTTGACACCTGCTACAGGTGATTGCAATTTTCTTCTTTTTCTTTGAGGCACTGTGCTGGGGATGGAACTCATGGCCTTGCCCATGCAAAGCACATGCTCCCACTGAGCCACACCCCAGCCCACTTACTTACACCATTCTGTTGGAGGAGTGGAAGAGAAATCTGGAAGAAGCAGGACTAGGCGTCAGTCCTAAGAGAATCAGGATTCCTGGAGGGATGGGGGAGTTGCCAGTGAATGGAGAAAAAGGTAGAGAGCGGGTCTTCAGAAGCATCCACCGAAGAGAGCAGGGGTAAGCAGTACCCAGGGTGAGTCAGGGCTTCCAGCCAGCGTGGTCACTGTGACTCCAGGGTGGGGCCTCGCTTATAAAGGGAGCCACATGGCCAGAGCTGCAGGCTCCCGCAGGAGGCAGTGGGCGGCTGGGAGGGAAACTGGAGCTGGGCATCTTGGGCTTCTGAGCCTGCTGGAGCTCTAGCGCACCCATCTCCTCTGGATGGTGGGTGCTGGAGGTCCCGAGGCTGCAGACAGAGCCTGGAGAGCCGAGCACGCTCCGTGACTCCAGGAACTGAATGGCGACGCCGCTGCTCAGACAGAGGAGGCGGCCGCCACCGAGGCAGGGTGCCAGGGCCTACTCTTTGCTGCCCTCTGTCCATTGTCTTCAAGCTGCAGGCCCAGAGGAGTCAACTGAGTGGAAAGTCAATAAAACACGCTGGCGTTTCTCCCCTGGCACCCTGACAGCCTGGGCACCGTGGGAACTCCGAGGTGGTCAGGCAGGCTCCAGGGGATAGAGGAGCCAGCCTCCTGACAGGAGCCCCTGCGCCAGCCTCCAACAACGCTCTGCCCTGCAGGTTCTGGCATCTCAGGGTAGGTGGGACGGAGGTGACAGTGGCTTCCCAGTGGCTGAGCCCCCTCCAGCTTTGGGTCTCCTCTCTCCAGCTCTGGCAGAAGAAGCCGGCAGAAAGCACTGGAGAGGGAGTCAGAAGATAGATTCTGAGGTCTGGCTTGGCCTGAGCCACGTGTGTGGCTCCATGAAGATGGTTAACTTGTCTACCTCCCAGGGTTGCTGTGAGATGAGAGAGGCAGTGGCTGAGGTTTACTGAAGTTCACTGATCGCTGGGCTCTGTACAGCTGCCCTGTAACATTCAATGCTGGATGCCTATTTACTATTCTGATTGTCTCCCGGTCTAGAAACAGTTTCAAAAAGAAAAGGCTTTAGTTTGATTTGTTTAATTTGTGTTTAGAACAGTGTCTGGCATGAAAGATGCTCAAAACTATTTAGTGACTGAGTGGACAAGAGATTGGGCATCTCATTGAGTCCTCGGGATACCCTTTGAGATGCAGCATCCACATCTCCCCAGGACAGCTGCCTCCTCCTCCTCCTCCTCCTCCTCCTCCTCCTCCTCCTCCTCCTCCTCCTCCTCCCCCTCCTCCTCCTTCTCCTCTTCCTCTTCATCTTCTTCATCATCATCCTGGGGATTGAATCCAGGAGCATTCTACCTCTGAGCTAATTTTGAAATAGGTTCTTCCTGAGTGGCTGAGGATCTAAGTTGCTGAGCCTGGCCCTGAGCCGAAGATCCTCCAGTCTCAGCCTCCCAAGTGCTGCGATTCCAGGTCTACACCACCACACCCAACTGAGGACATCATCCTCGTAAACCCAGAAGAGCACATGTTGAAGCTGGCCTCCAGAGGAGGCAACAGAACTCTAGTACTCGCACTAGTCTATAAGCAAAATGATGCCCACAGAAGCACTGGATATATCACAGAGTGCTGTGTAAACGCAAGGTGCTATAATAATTGCGCTCACCTGAGGACCTCAACATCGACTTTGGCTTCCATGCGTCTCCCAGCCCCCTTCCTCAGCGCTTGCTCCCCCTGCTGGGGCTGGGCAGGGGACTGTCACCATTTGGCTGGACTCACTTCGCATACGATCCATAGCCAATCTGTAAACCACGGCTGATTTATTCGGACCACCCTGCACATTCTCTGTCACCTCCTTGCTGTCAGCTGGTGGGGAGTGCGCACAGGAAGTTGTCACTGCATTTTATGATCAGCGGGAGCCGCGCTTGGCTGCAGGAGTGGGAGCTCTGCCAGAGGCATGCAGAATTCCAAAGCCAGGATTTGGGGGCATCTGTGACTAAGATATGTTCCCATTTCTCTTCTTGTTATGGTCGTTCCCTGAGACTCAGTAATACGTCCTAGCAAGTGCTCCGTTTCCAGCCCATCGTCCACCCCCACTTTGCTCAGGTCCTATTTGTTCTGCTACGCTCTCACACACCAGACACTGTTCCTGGCTCTCTGTTATCCCTCTTTTTGCCTCTTGGTTTCTCTCTGTCAAATACTCCAGCTGGGCCATAGATAGTCTGACTGGGAACCAGGGAGGCTGAAGGAGGAGGCAGTGGGGTAGTTCATTAGGAGCATGCAATTACAAACAGAAAAGGAAGAAAAAGCAGAGTATCTGGCTCCTTCCGGCCCTGAATCTTCTGTTAAGCAGCCTGTGTCCTGCTGCTCTGAAGAGAGAGTTTTGGCAGACCTGCTGCTTCGTTGACCATAACGAGGAGAGAAATGGGAACATTTCAGAGAATGAGGTTTTTTTCTGGCTGAAGCATCCCAGGGAATGGGATGGGGGTGGTATCAAAGTAGAGCTTTCTGCCCTTGCTGCAGAGACAGGGGTGGTGATCAGCATCCTCTTCGAAGCAGATGTGCCAGGCCCAGGCCCAAGGGGATGTTGAGCATCAGACAGAAGAACGGGTGAGAGGAGGAAAAGCTTGGGTTTGGAGTCAGCCCTGCTTTGAACTCAGCATTTTGTAGGTGTGCGATATTGGTCACTCAACATCTCCTAGCCTCAGTTTCCCTATTCGTGGATTCGGGCTTCTCAGGTGAGGATCAGATGAGATGGCTGGCAAAGTGCTCTACACACAAAGCACGTTCAGTGAAATTATTCTGTCAATAAAGTAGAAAAAGGTTTATACACCAGCATTTCCCTTAGAAGGAAATGATTTGTTGGAGAAATACTCTGACCTGCACTTTGGAACAGAAGCTGAAATGTAAGGATAACCTGGGATGGGCAGAGTGCTCTGCACACCAGGAAGCTTTGTGCTGTGCGGCTGCAGGAAGGGGCATGACAGGTGGCGAAAGGTCTTGAGGCGTGGGAATTGAAACCACTCTGGGGCTCCTTCCCCGTGGCCTGATTCTCTGAATTCAGAAGACGGTTGGGTTTAAGTGAGTTTTTTGTGGTCGCCAGGGGCTGGGAGCCATCTGGATGGAAGTGGGGCAGGACAGAGGTAGTATGAGCAGGCAAGCTACCTGCGGGCAGGGGAATCACCAAGAGGTAAACGCAGGGAGTCATAAAAATTGTGGGAAGGACACTGGATTCTCGTAGGTCAAGAACTTTGGAGCTCAGGTTGGTTTAAGAGGGTTTTCTTTTTGTGGGGTGGTGAGTTACACTGGCCATCAGATAACTTCCTGGCCCTCTTCTTCCTTCTTCTTTCCCTAGTTTCTTTTTCTCCTTCCTCTCTCACTCTTTATTTATTGGTACCCAAGGATTGAACCCAGGAACATTTTACCTTTGAGCTACACCCCCATCTATTTTTATTTTTTAAAAAATTGAAACAGGGCCGGGCATGGTGGCGCACGCTTGTAATCCCCACGCTTGGGAGGCAGAGACAGGAGGATCACGCAGGTTCGAAGCCAGCCACGCGCGCTGGCTTAGGAGACTCTGTTTCCAAATAAAAATGTAAAAATAGGTCTGGGAGTGTAGCCCGGAGGTAGAAGGGCTTCCAGGAACCCCAGTACCACCAAAATAAATAAATAAATAAATAAATACATACATACATAAAAAAATTGAAACAGGGTCTCCCTAAGTTGCTGAGGGTTCCCCCAAGTTATTGAGGCTGATCTTGCACCTGTAATCCTCCTTTCTAAGCCTCCCAAATACTGAGATGCCAGGCATGCTCCTCTATGCCTGGCTCACCCCCTCATTTGCTTCCCTCTTCAGCATCTCTATGTAGCAGAGACAGAGAAACAGGTCAAATGAAGTGCTTTGCTCAGTCCAGGTCACATGGCACCTACAGTGAGGAGACTGGTTTTAAGTTTCCTGTTGCCTGCTTCTAGCCCACGGCTGTTCCCTCTGAGCCCGACCACCTGTCCATCATGAAAGGCTCTGGTCTCAGGTAACACATGAGGAAATCAATCTCCAGGGCTTGCACAATCTGCCCAAGGTCAGACCTGGGCTTCATGCAGGCATGGGGATGGGTAGAGAGGCCAGCAGGGAGCTGGTCACTAGTGTGGCCTTCGGGGCCAAGGGAGCTATTTTCCTTTCAGACAAATTACTTGTTTATCTGGGCTGAGCACCCTTACTAATCCTGCCTGCTAATTGTGCTAGAGTGTCCCCTCCCTGTGAGTGGATTCGGGATTATGGTGGCAGACCTGGGCAGGGATGCGCAGGATCCTGCCCTCATACCCCGTCTCTCACTTCACAGCTGCACCTGTTTCACCCTCGTGGCACCCAGTCTCATTTGGTCACACTTCAAAGCAAGATCTCACATAAAAAGGCTAAATTTAGCTTTACTCAAACCATTGCTGAACACTGAATCATCCAGTGATCATGACCAACTCCAATCATTGATGACTAAGAAGGAAGGCCCTAGGAAGAAAGAAATTAGTTTCATAATTGAATCCTTATGGAGGTTTTAAAAGATAATCCTGTGTGTGTCCAATCGCCTGCTTATTTCAGAAAGCTTAACACCTGTATCAGATGTCCTGTTAGACACCATGGAAACCCCATTGGCTACGGAGATAAGGCTGACGGGATGGTGGGGGTACGGAAGGCCAGGGGCAGAGGCAGAGGCTGGGCAAGGGGATGGGGATCTTTCTGTGTCTTTTAGATCAGCATTTCTCTATCCAAAAATGGCCGCAAACTAATGACCACACAATGGCCAACTTTTAGATCAGCATTTTTCTATCTACAAAATGGCCACCAACTATACTAATTAGCTTTTTTTTTTTGGTCACTGTGACCCAAATATCTGATGCTGAACAACTTAGAGGAGGAAAGGCTTATTTGGGCTCAGGGTTTCAGAGGCTCAGTCCGTGGCTGGCTGGCTCCAAGGCAGAAACACTGTAATGTAAGCAAAGTCGCTCAGTTCACAATGGCTGGGTGTAGAAAGGAGAGGAGGGGGCAAGGGGCAGATATAGTCCTCAAGGCCACATCTCCCAGGGACCCACCTCCTTCAACCACACCCCACCTCTGGACTTTGAGCATTGGGGGGTCACTCAACACATGACTATTTTGGGGGACAGAAAGAGGAGGTACATTCCAGACCATAACACTCACTAAATTATTTTCCTGGGGC
Source organism: Muscardinus avellanarius (assembly GCF_963383645.1). NCBI lineage: Eukaryota > Metazoa > Chordata > Mammalia > Rodentia > Gliridae > Muscardinus > Muscardinus avellanarius. Next base: position 130,344,407 of record NC_137786.1, on the reverse strand, counting down.
AAGAGAAACAGGAATCTGAGGGAGATAAAGGAATGAGGATGTCCTCCCTGTAGCTCCCTTTATTTATTTATTTATTTTGGTGATAAGTATTTTATTTTTATTTTATTTTTATGTGGAACATATTAAAAATGGCATAATTCAGACTCTGCTTAGTGCCCTCTCCCTGCCACATTTCCCCTTCTCCCCTTCCCAAAAATGAGAGTCCAGGTTAACCATGCTATCTTCATACTTTTACACATATTCAGATGTAGCTCCTCCATTAATCAACCTCAGCCTTCTTCCTCTCCTCTCCTTCCATTCTAGCTTTGCTGAAGTTTCCCCTCCATTATCTGGAGCTGCAGCTCCCTTTAAAAGAAGACAAATGGCAGAGGGGAGAAGGTAGGAGTGGCAGGACTTTTGCGTTGCTGGCACATATCATATTAGATGATCGGGGGCATAGTTATAGGGCTTGGGAGAGCTTGTAGCACTAGTGTATTGAGGGGAATGACTTAGTGATTCCCAGATCCCCATCTGCCACCCAGAGCATCTTTGTCATCAAGACAGAAGTTAGCGTAGTTAAACCTGCCCTCCTGGCAGCTGCTACTCTGCTTCTCTACTTGGAGTGTCAGGACATCAACCTTTAACCAAGTAATGTCCATCAGTCTAACAGTACCTAGAGAGATTCTTTAGTAGAAGACATTCTGAAGATGACAGAGGGCTTGTGAAGAGTAATTCTGTCTGCACCGGGCATAGTGCAGGCAGCGGTGAGGAGCAGCAGCTCACATCTGTTCTCAAGAGCCAGCTGTCGCATCTCTTTCCACTGATGTGTTCATGACATAACCTTGGTTGCTTGCAACTGGCTAAAGTGGGAGCTCTAAACATTATATACATTTCCCCATTTTATTGAGGCATAATTGACAAATAAAAATTGTATGTATTCAAGGTGGACAGTGCATAATTGACAAATAAAAATTGTATATATTCAAGGTGCACAGTGCAAAGTCTTGATACTTATACATACACATAGTGGAATAACACCGCCAGCAGGACGCATGGTTTCTTTTTTTCTTTGTCATGGGAATACTTTCTTGGTATTCACTTTGGTAGTATATTTCAAGTATATGATACATCATTACTAACTATAGCTATCATCCCATTCTGGTCTCTAGAGCTTATTCATCTTGAAATCGAAAGTTGGTATCCTTTGACCCACATCTCCTCTTTTCTCCACATCCCAGCCCTTGGTAGTCACCCTTCTGTTTCAGAGTCTAACCTTTTTAGATTCCACATAATAGTAAGATGAAGCAGCATTTGGCTTTTCCTGTCTGGTTTGTTTCACTTAACATAATGTTTTTCAGGCTTTAAAGGCTGAGCAATATTTCATTATATATGGAAAATTATATATGTTATATATAGTTATATATATTATATATCACATTTTCTTTATCCACTCATCCACTGATGGACACTTATGTTTCCATATCTAGGTTATCGTGGAGAATGCTGCAATGAACATAGGAGTAAAAAAATCTCTTATGATTTTATTTCTTTTGGATATGTGTGCACAGGCAGAGTTGCTGGACTATGCGATAGTTTTATTTTTAGGTTTTTGAGGAACCTCCATACTGTTTTCTGCAGTGGCCATGGCCATTGACAGTCCATGGTGGGAGTAGTTACACTGTGAAAACTGGCAAATGAATGAGGACTTTCCTCTTGCTAGAAAGCAAGTTTGAAAACATTTATCAGCAAAGCAACAATGAGATACTGGGGCACATGTATGAGGATGGCTAAAATTCAACCCTGGCAACATCAAATGTTGGCAAAGATATGGAGCAACAGAAACTCTCATTCACTGATAATGTGATTGCACAACGGTACAGCCACATGCAAGGTAGTTGGGCAGTTTCTTATAAAACTAAGCCTATTCTTACCATCTACATCAGCAACGACACACTCCTGGGTGTTTACCCAAAGGACTTGAAAACTTGCGTCCACACAAACATCTACAAGTGAACGTCAACAGAAGCTTTATTCATAATTGCCCAAAATTGGAAGCAACGATGCATCTACAATTTCCTTCAGTAGAAGAATGGGTAAACACACCCTGGGTCAGCCATATAACGGAATTGGCCTATCAAGTTGAGAAAAACACAGAGATGTAAATGCATATTGCCAAGTGAAGGAAGAAAGTCTAAAAAGGCTATGTAAGATGTGATTCCAACTATTTAACATTCTGGAAAAATCACAACTTTTGGAAAGCATCAACATCAATAGTTTCCAGGGGATGAGGAGAGTGGAGATGGATAAATAAGTACAGAATAAAGTTTTTTTGGGGGGGATTGTGAAACTATTCCATATGTTACTATAATGGTAGATGCAAAACATTATGCATTTGTCAAAACGCAAAGAGCTTGACAGCAGAAAGAGTGAACCCTAATATAAACTATGGATTTTATTTGGTAATAATGAATCAATATTGGTGCATCAGTATTTCATTAATGCAAGATGTTAATGATAGGGAAAGCCGTGGGTAAGGGGGCAAAGGGATTATAAGGGAACTCTCTTGTTCCTGCTCATCTTTCTCTGTGAAACTAAAACTGCTCAAGAAAGAAAGACTATTATTTAAGAAAAGACAACAGCATGCCACTGCATACATGTAATGGCTACTGAACCAACGGTGCACCTCAGGAACAAGCAGAAAGGAACTTGATTGTTTCACACTATTACCTTGTCTGAAGCTCTTTTTCTCCTTGTCATCATTGCTAGGCACTTTCCCGGTCCCTCTCAAAAACCTTGCTTGGAGTTAAGAAATTATGTTCATTTAATTATTTATGCATTGTCTCTGGCCCGATACAGGTGGAGAGGCCCTCCGTGAAGAGGAAGGAATATGATGGATTCCTCAACATTTCTCTACCCCTTGCCCTTCTCTACTGAGTAATTCTGTTTGGCTTCTCTGGAGTTGGAGGAGGGGAGCAGGAGGGCTAAGGCACAATTTCCTCTGGGTTTGGTGGTTGCTTGGCAGGCAGCTATCACAATCAAGTTTCTGTGTTGTGTTCCTGGGTCCAGTCCAGTCACCCCATGTCTGGCTGCTTATTAAAAAAGCTATAATCTGCATCATAAAGTTATTTTATTATTTGTACTTCAGTTGATTGATTCTCATCATGTTTACCAATTCCTATGCATCATTTATTTGTCAGCAACTACCTGTTTATGACTGTGTAGAAAATGGAATCCAGCCAGGCCTGGTGGCACACGCTTGTAATCCCAGTACTTGGGAGGCTGAGACAGGAGGATCCCAGGTTTGAGGCTAAGTCAGCTACTTAGCAAGGCCCTCTGTAACTTAGTGAGACCCTGTTTCAAAATAAAAGAATGAAAAATAGGGCTAGGAGCTGTAGCTCGGTGGTAGATTACCCTGTGAGTTCCATCCCCAGTGCCAAAAAGAAAAAAAATGAAAAAGGAAAGAAAGAAAGAAAGAAAGAAAGAAAGAGAGAAAAGAAGAGAAAAGAAAAGAAAACAGAATCCAAATCAGCTTGGTATGTTGGAACTAAATGTTTTACCTAAGACTTGGGTAATACTTTTTTTTTTTGTTTTGTTTTGTAGGTCTGGGGATGGAACCCAGGGTATTCGACCTCTGAGTTACACCCCCTGCCCTATTTTTTATTCTTTATTTTGAAATAAGGTCTCATTAAGTTACAGAGGGCCTCACTAAGTAGCTGAGGCTGTCCTCAAACCGTGATCCTCTGGTCTCAGCCTCCCGAATGCTGGGATTACAAGCGTGCGCAGCCAGGCCCGGGTGGCGATGATCGGTTTCAAGCATCTTTCAGCTCTCACGACAGGGCGTGCCATCTTGCTATCACATCCCATCGCCTTCTTCATTCACTATTTATGGGATGCTTTCTTTCAGGAATTTGGGATGCAAGATGAGAAAATAGATGCTATTTTTGCTTTACTGTACATATTTTTTTAAATTAGGGCAGATGGATATTAATAAAAGAATCTTGTAAATAATCGTTACACATGTCTGGCCACTTGGCGTCCTCCGTGGCATTCAGCCCTTGTCACACCTCGCCAGCTCTGAGCAGCACGCTCTCGGCCCGGCCTTTTTCTCTCTGCAGGGCTGGAAGCTTCTCGTGCCTTTAGCTTCCTCAGCTTCAGATATTTACATGGCTGGTGGCTGAAGACAAGGGGAAGGCATCTCAAGCATCCAGGAGCAATTCATCGCCATGTGGAAGTGGTTTGCTCTCTAGAGAAATCCTTCCTCCCCAGGAAATCCATCCACCCATCTTTAAGGCTCTCCTACATCCCTGGGCAGGTAGTGGGCTAAGGGCATGGATGGGTAGTTAGGTCACATTTAGCAAATTCTGTATCAGTGTCTTTTAAGAATGTGGGACTACATCTGACACCTACTTCCCCCTTCCCCAACAGCTCTGAGCCTCTGGATGCAAAGACAGGGAAGGAAAGAAGAGGAGCCAGCCGCTCAGGAGCTGGCCTGGGGCTCTCTGCTGGGCTGTGCTGGGCTGTGTTATTCTCCTGGATGTGAGCGAGCATACTGAACAGCAGCTGCAGGATACTCTGAGACCACGATAAAATGAGACAGAGCAGAGCCACCTATCTGTGTGTCTAAGCACACAAAGAAACAAGGCCTACCCCCCCCCCACAATGCGCAATATCCCCTCACCATGTAGAAATGACTGCCACTTCTTTACACATTGCCTCTTTGTCCTTGTCCCAGACGCTCCTGACTACAGATCAGACTTCTTCAGAAGCCCCATTACAGGAATGCCTCAGCCGGGCGTGGTGGCGCACATTTGTAATCCCAGTGCTTGGGAGGCTGAGACAGGAGGATTGCATAGGTTCGAAGCTAGCCTCAGCTACTGAGTGAGCTACTGAGTGAGCTACTGAGTGAGCTACTTAGTGAGACCCTGTTCCCAATAAAGTATAAAATAGGTCTGGGAATATAGCCTGGAGGTAGAAAAGCCCCTGGATTCCACCCCCGGTCCTACACACACAAAAAAAATAGGAATGCCCCTTCCTTCCTTCCTTCCTTCCTTCCTTCCTTCCTTCCTTCCTTCCTTCTTCTTTTTTTTTTTTTGGATGGTACTGGGGGTGGAACCCAGAGGCTTTCTACCTCTGGACTATAATCTCAGACCTATTTTATATTTTATTGGAAACAGGGTCTTACTAAATTGCTGAGTCTCACTAAGTTGCTGAGGCTGGCTTTGAACCTGCTCGATCCTCCTGTCTCAGCCTCCCAAGCACTGGGATTACAAGCATGAGCCACCACGCCCGGCAAAATGCCTCTGCTTTCTGATAGCAGTCTAGGTGAACCCCCTTTTCCTAAGCCCCTTTCCCAAACCACATACAAGAGTACGAAGCCTGTGGGGAGGGGAGTGCTCTCTAACGCCATTTCCTAGGATGCCCGCGGCTCTCTCATGGTGAATGCTCTCCCTCGCCAGTGATGAAGAATTGTGCGCCCTGTGGCCTTTGGCTGGAGGGTACTGAAGAACCACAGCCGATGTTACACTTAGACTTCTCATTACATACAGTTTGGCTTCTCTGCTCCCTTCTAGGACCCTTTATTCTACCCAGATACTGGATGTTCCCTTTTTTACAACTTCTTTGAGGTATGATTACAGAAGATGAACTGTTTCTATTTAGAACAGACACTTGATAAATTTTGACATGTGAATATGTCTATCACCTCCAAAGTTTTATTCTCTCCTATGCCTCTATAATTCCTCTGTCTCACCTGCTCACCACTCTCTCCCCAGGCAAACACTGTTGTGCTTTTTGTCACCATAGAATAAGTGTGTGTGTGTGTGTGTGTGTGTGTGTGTGTGTGTGTGTGTGCCTTTTTATTTTGAAGTGCTGGGCATTGTGGTATCAGGGCTATGCTACCTCCAAGCTGTACATCTAGCCTTATTTTATTTTTTAATTTTTTGTGTACTGGGAATGAAACCCAGGGACATTCTACCTCTGAGCTATACTCCTAGCCCTATATTAATTCTTTATTTTGAAATGGGGTCTCACTAAGTTGTAGAGGACCTCACTAAGTAGCTGAGGCTGGTTATGAACCTGCAATCCTCCTGTCTTAGCCTCCTAGGTTCTGGGATTACAAGAGTGGGCTATCACACTTGGCTTATTTTTTATTTTGAAACAGGGTTTGGCCAAGTTGCTGAGGGCTTTGCTAAGTTGCTGAGTCTGGTCTCACACCTGTGATCCTCCTGTTCCAGCTTCCCAGGTACTAAAATGATAGGCGTGTGTGTCTGTGTGTGTATGTGTTCTCTCTAGAAGGAGGGCACAGGGACAGGGATCTCCATCAGCAGCCAGCAGATTTAGTGCTCAGATCTTAGTTTTAGTTTCCATTATCCATTAAACTCTGTTTCTCCAGGACTCCTTGGAGGAATGGCTGACTTCTAGGCATGGCTGAGAAAGTATAGGAAGAGCCTGGAATATTATGTTGTGCTAGAAAGTCAGGAAATACTCAAAGAATGATGGAGACATATCAGAAGGACAGGGGAACCCGCTTGAAGGGGCTCCAGTGACCAGATCTGGGATGAATGGACAATGAGAATAAAAAGCATTAGTAATGTATTCTCTCCCATTGAATAAAACAGAATCTGAGAGTTTGCACTGATATCAACTTAAGTGCATATATAAATGAAGAAAAGAGAAAGGTTTTCCTTATCGTAGAACACCAACCAATACCCTTAGACGGAAGAAGGACATCAGAAAACCACCATTCCGGTACATCATTGCAAGGATGTTAGGACTTGAGGGTGCAAGCTCGGTGAGGATCGATATATTTATTATCTTAGAATCAAACAGTTTTGCACCTACAAAGAGAAAAAGAGCAACCTAATAATGGGAAGACTGTGTAGACAGCACCTTAATTAAGTTCACAGTAGCTGACACGGGACCAACGAATCATGTCCCATCACGGTGAACCCAATGAGAACACTTGGGAGATAGACCTGCCCAGAACATGCCTCCTGGATCTTATCACGAGGAAGCATTTGACAATCTTAACTGAGGAAACCTCAAAGGTGCCATGGGCATGAAAGTCAAGGACAAATGGAGAAAGCATTGCAGAGTAAAGAGGCTTGGCGAGAAGTGACACCTCAACACAGCGCGGGGTCCTGGATGTTAATAGCAGAACTCGACTAGGTGTGGGGTGAGATGGTAGCAGCGTATACGAGTTGAGGCCCTGATGTCCATATTGTATCACAGCGTGTCACGGAATGCCTTTGTTCACAGATAATACACATAAAGATATTGGTGCTACTCTCAGAACTGAACAACCGTTGGCTCCTAGTTTCCCAGGATCTCCACCCTCCTTGAGGAGGCCTGGTCCCTCCATTCAGTCTGGAAGGTTCTCGGAGGGTCCCTGGGAGAAGGTGTGGGTGCCAAGGAATCTTTGAAAACAATATGAGTGGGAAGTAAAGCAACTGAACGTTGTTCCGTGCCTGGGACTTTCCCTATTCTTTTCTGGTGTTGAAATCAGGAAACTTATTAATGGTATCTGTAGCATATCATCACAGGCATTAATTAACATTAATGTCTTGTGAGAAGGCTGGCTAGCCGTGGGAATTCCCCATAGCCATAGGCACTGTCCTTAGAAGGATACGGCCATTAAAGCAGCAATCTGCATGGGAAATTAATATGCAGTGACCAGATCCTTGCCTCAGAGAGCTGAACAAGATCAAACTGTAGCTTTTGTATTTATAAACGTCTCCATTATATTAAAAACATTAACTTGGCATCAAACACAGTAAGCTGGAATTTGCTGAGCCCTGACGACCTTCATGGAGGTGAGCTGGGAAAAAGGGTCCCTTTGCTGATTCTCGTGCTTACTAGAGGTCTGTGGTATGGCCCCCAGGGCCTCCTTGACCTGCACAGATCTCTCAGAACACATTGCTGCTGCTAATCCTCCCAGTTACAGTTGAAGAGGCAGCAACCTTATCCTCAGGGTCCCACCCCTTTCCTCTAGTTCCCGATTGGTTAACTCCAGGCCAGTGGTACTGGCCCCTGAACTGAATGGTCAGTCCCTGGGCTGGCTGTCTCTCAAATCATCTGCATAAAATTACCCATCCTTTGCACCTGCTTCCTCCCACCATGCCACTCTCTAGTTCCATTCCGGACCTCTCCTCTATGAAAAGGATAAAACTCAGGTTCCCCCAAAGGGCTCGGCTTGGACCAGGCCACAAGTGTACTCTGTTCAGCCCAATCAGATCAACATTGGAACAGCTTAGTCCCTCCAAGGATCCACTAGAACTTTTAAGTGGACAGGACTTGGGCAGTTGCTTTGGTGCGGTATCCAGATGCTGGAGGCGACCTGTTATTTCACAATGTAGCTGCGACTGCAGCTCTCTGACTGGTATTCACCTACCCCACCACTTTATACCATCTTCGCCCAGAGGAATGATCCCATCCAGCTGCCTGGCCCGTTGCTTATCTTACACGGAGATGAAGTTTTTTCATCCCACCTATAGAGGGCTCACTCCAGCCAAGGCTTTGCAAAATACACCAAGTGCCAGCTTAGTAAATCTCCCATCCAAAATCCCTCCTAATGAGTAAAGGAGGTGATGGTGAGTGGGAGAGGGAGGAGAGCCCGGTGCCGCGGGGCTGGGGAATAACCCTTTTATTGATGTGAGATGATCCAGAGCCAGGAGAGATGAATCGGGGGATTGTGTGTCTCCCTACATATAAACACCTCTCTCCCTCCTCCTCAGTCCCATCTCCCTATAAAAAAGTGATTTGGGATAATTGCTAGAGAACAGCCTGTATGTACTTGGGGAAAGAAACTTTTCATGACATAATGATTTTGGACACAGTCCCACTAAGCTGGTGCCCTGGGGCTGTTTTTCCACCAAGGTATTTCACAATTTATCTCCTCTTTGGGAGAAAGAGAGAAACTCCTCTTTGGGGCTGGAGAGGGGAGATGGATGAGAACTCTGTTCTTCTTGAGCACTTAGGTATTAGATCTCTCTTGATCTAGGAGGTCCTTGTTTTGGCCCTGCTGTCTTGAGCAGTCAGTCCTGGGCTCTGGGAAAGTCAGTTCTGAATGGAGTACAAGAAAAATATATTATGGAAAACAAAACTTCACCGATGGGTACATCAGAGCTCAGTAGTCGCTGAGACACCAACCACTAACAAAGGAAGGGCAGGCACGAAGTCAACTGAGTCAACCAAGAAGCCAACCAAGCAGGGCTCAGCTCCTGCTAAAGCTCAATAGGTTCCGTGGTTTTGAGCAAGTGAAAAATATGTAATATGACCAAGGTGTTTCCCCTGTAACCTGTGGTGGCCCAAAGGCTGTGGGAGTCAGGTGTTCTGGGCCAGAGGCCCCGTGAGAGTCTCAGGTGCCTCCGATGTTGACAGACTGCTGGGGGAGTGGGCCGGCACTGGGGAGCCAGACATCAAGCAGCCCTGGGAAGCAGGAAAGGCGATCAGTCTGCAGAGGGCAGGAGCAGGAGACAGAGGTGGCCTGTGCCTCCTTAGACAACGACGACTGCCATTGTGTTTCATCGGTCTCCATCGCTGACCTGGCATGTGATACATTGCCTCATCCACAGAAACTCTACGAAGGGAGCTGTGTGGATGCCGTGCTCTCCAATTTACAGAAGAGGAATCTGAGGCTCACTGAAGCTAGGTGCCATCCAAAGCCACACAAGGAACAAGAGCCAGAACCAGGCTGGGAGTCGGCCTCTTGATCTCCAGCTGCGTGGATTGCCTGTGTGTGGAGAACGTGCTGGCATTCTTGAGTACTAAAAGGCTGGCCTGTCTGGTCCTTGGTGCCCCCGCAGCCCAACATAGCCTCATTCTTCTGTGTTAAGGCACAGCCTCTATCACCATCCCTAAAAGGCAAAACTTCAGAACTACAAGACACCAAATCACACAGATCTTTGGCCCTTGCTGATACCTTGATTTTTTTTTTTTTTTTTTGGCACTACTTGGGATGGAACCCAGGGGCATTCTACCTCCGAGCTACACCCCCAGACCTATTTTATTATTCTTTATTTTAAAACAGGGTCTTATTGAATTGCAAAGGGGTTCACTAAGTAGTAGCTGAGGCTGTCTTTGAACCACGATCCTCCTGTCTCAGCCTCCCAAATGCTGGGATTACAAGCGTGCACCACCACACCTGGCAATACCTTGATTTTTATACTATTTAGCAGTAGTGAGATCTTCCAGAGGCATGAACAAATATCTGGCCATCAGCTTTTTGATTCCTCATTCATTCTATTTTCTCTTAAAGATGCATATATTAGTTTGGGGTGGGGCCCTGGTCTTTGGGCTACTATTTGGGCTACTATTTGGGCTACTATTAGTAGTCTACTAATTTAGACTACTATTTGTCACCTCCTGGACACGACACTCCCGCCAACTCTCAAATCCAGGTCTTAGTTCCAGCACTCCCTTCCTATATTCGTGTGTGTGTGTGTGTGTGTGTGTGTGTGTGTGTGTGTGTGTAAGAGAGAGGAGAGAGACAGAGAGACAGAGACGGAGACAGAGACACTGAGACTAGGGGATTGAGCCCAGACGTGTTCAACATCTGAGCTACACCCCCAACCCTTTTATGTTTTACTTTTGAAACAGGTTCTCCCTAAGTGTCTGAGGAGCTCACTAAGTTGCCGAGTCTGGCCTTGAAACTGTGACCCTCCTGCCTCCTCCTTAGTACTGGATTACAGGTGTGAGCCACCACACCCGGTGATATATTCTTTATTTTTAGTATGATGCGATTGTTCTGTAAGCCATAAAAGTGCATCTCAAAATTGTATCTTTGACTATCTGGAATCTCTTAAATGCAGTTGTTAGTAAAAAGTGGGTGGCCGTAACAACAGCAAATGGAAGTTAGGGTTGGATTTCTTGGGAAAGGTGCCACCCACTTCGATGCATCCAGTTAGACTTTAGGAGCCTTAGGATGTGCCTCTCCATGACTGACAGACTTCCCTAGGGAAGGGACAATGTTTTAGGTGGTGGACAGAGTTGGGTTTTACCAATGGTGTGGAATGATTGCAGGAGACCTGTAAAGGACTTGGGGATTTTTTTTTTTTTTTTTTTTTTGGTGGTACTGGGGATTGATTAAACTCAATGGTACTCTACCTCTAAGTGACACTCCTAGCCATTTTTAGTTTTTGTTTTAAAACAGGACCTTGGTAGGTTGCTGAGACTGGCTTCGAACCTGGGGTCCTCCTTTCTCAGTCTCCCAAGTACTAAGATTACAGGGGTGTGCATCACCAAGCCCTTCTTTTGAGGGATATTTTAATTGTTCACTCCATTTTTTTCTATAACAGAGTCACATGATTCTGTGCCAGACCTGGAGCCATCCTGCAATTTGGAGGAATGAGGGATGTTCCATTCATAGTGAGATCCTAAGGTTGATGAAAAAGGGTTTTTTTTTTTTTTTTCAGCACCGAGGATTGAACCCAAGGGAATTCTACCTCTGAGCTATACTCCCAGCCCTATATTTTATTCTTTATTTTGAAACAGGCTCTCACTAATTTGTAGAAGACCTCACTAAGTAGCTGAGGCTGGCCTTGAACCTGCACTTCTTTGTCTCAGCCTCCCAGGTATTAGGATTACACATGTGAGCCACCACACCAGGATAAAAAGGAATTAAATAGGACATTGTCTGAGATGCTAAAAAGTTTCACTTCCCTCCTCCTCCTCCTCCTCCTCCTCCTCCTCCTCCTCCTCCTCTTCCTCATCCTTCTCCTCCTTCCCTCTTTTTTTTCAGTGCTACAAATGCTCTGAAGCGTCCACACCACTTCCTAAGCTAGGGATCCTCAGTGTAATCCTCAACTCATGGGCCAACCAGACAAGAGTGGCTGGGAGGTCCTTATTAATACGGTTTCCCAAGCCCCACCTTAAGTTCCCGGTGGCTTGGGGAGGTACCTGGACATTGGTGATGCTAAGGCTCGCCTAGCTGGGGAGTGACAGGCCTGTGACCTGGACTCTCTCAAGAACCAGCACAGGGCCGGACATTGAGGAAGGCTCAGGGTTTTGGAGAATGGCGCCGCAGCTGCTTCCTCCTGGCTGGCATCTTCTCTGAGGAGCAGGAAGCAATGGCCCCACCTCCTGGCCCAGGATGGTTTAGGATACACAGGCCAAGTTTTGCCTGTTCCTAGATTCCCAGCATCCCTGGAATAGACAGGATTTCCTCAAAGAAGCAGAATTCTCCCAGACAGCCACGGTTCCCTTAAGTAAGACTACCATGTGCTGAAACCATGAGTTCACACTGGGGCCTCCAGCTCCTCCGCAGCACCACCTGGCTCCTTTGAATTCTTCCATATTCATTTATTTATTTATTTATTTATTTATTTATTTATTTGCTGCACTGGGGATGGAACCCAGAGGGATTCTACCTCCAAGTGATACCTCAGCCCTATTTTATTTATTTATTTTTTTGGTGGTACTGGGGTTCCTGGAAGCCCTTCTACCTCTGGGCTACACTCCTAGACCTATTTTTACATTTTTATTTGGAAACAGGGTCTCCTAAGCCAGCGTGCGCGGCTGGCTTCGAACCCGCATAATCCTCCTGTCTCTGCCTCCCAAGCGCGGGGATTACAAGCGTGCACCACCACGCCCGGCTCCCAGCCCTATTTTTTCATTCTTTATTTTGAAACAGGGTCTCACTGAGTGGTGGAGGGCCTCACTAAGTAGCTGAGGCTGGCTGCAAACCGTGATCCTCCTGTCTCAGCCTCCCGACTGCTGGGGTTACAAGCGTGCGCCACCACGCCTGGCTACTTCTTCCACTTTTCATAGCAAAATATCCACCACTGATTTATTAAATGGAGTCAGTAATATTACGGCAAGGACATTGCATTAAAATTGAAGCAGCCCAGCACGACAGGCCATCTATTCTCTCCAGATTGAAAAACAAGAAAAATTGGTCTGCTGAGAAGGAGAAGCAGCAGTAACAATCACTTCTTTGTTAGTTGGGGATTATATCACAAGCTTCAATCCACAAAGGCCTTGTTTTTAATTTACATATTAACTATTTAAAAATTATTTTTATTTTGATATAAGAACATAAAAATTATACATATTAATGGGGTACCTGTGATGTTTCAAAATACGTATACATCATGTAATATTTAAATTATATTAAACTTATCTTCTCAAATATTTATCATTTGTTTTTGGTGGGTTTTTTTTTTTTTTTTGGTGGTACTGGGGGTGGAACCCAGAGGCTTTCTACCTCCAGGCTATACTCCCAGACCTATTTTATATTTTATTTGGAAACAGGGTCTCACTAAGTTGCTGAGAGCCTCACTAGGTAACTGAGTCTGTCTTCGAACCTGTGCGACCCTCCTGTCTCAGCCCCCCAAGCGCGGGGATTACAAGCGTGCGCCACCATGCCCGGCTCTCTTCAAGAGTTTTGAGATGCACAGCGCACAATTGCCAGCCACAGTCCCACATTGAGCCACAGCACACCAGAACTGCTCGCTCCTGTCTAACCGTAACATAGAACCATTGATCTACCTTCCCTGCCTCTCCTCAGCCTCTGGTAGCCACCACTGTGCCCAAACTACAGGGAAACAGCACTTCATTCCAGTAAGAATGGCCATTTTCAGAGAGACAAAGGATAACAAATGCTAGTGGAGAAGTGAAGAAGAAGAAAACCTTGGTGGGAATGTATAGAAAAAAACTAACAAACTAAAAATAGAACTCTTCTATGATGCAGCTATTCTGCTGCTGGGTTTATGTAAAAAGGAAATGAAATCAGTATGTGAATGATTGATCCTCACTTCCATGTTTATTGTCACACCTCACACTTGTCAAGAGAGGGAATCATCTTAACTGTCCATCAACTCATTAATAGGTAAAGAAAATGTGGTACACATACACAATGGAATACTATTCAGCCATAAAAAGTATGAAGTCATGTCATTTGCAACAACATGTATGGAACTGGAAGACATTATGTTAGGTGAAATAAGCCAGATGCAAAGGACAAATGTCACATGATCTCACTCATATGCAGAACCTAAAACGTCTGATCTCTTAGAAGCTGAGAGCAGAATGGTGGCTACCTTTTCAATTTTTTTTTTTTTTTGTGGTACTGGGGTTCCTGGAAGCCCTTCTACCTCCAGGCCACACTCCCAGACCTATTTTTTATTTTTTGGAAACAAGGTCTCTTAAGCCAGCGTGGCTGGCTTTGAACCTGTGTGATCCTCCTGTCTCTGCCTCCCAAGCATGGGGATTACAAGCGTGCGCCACCACGCCCGGCACCTTTTCTATTTTTAACCCCCTTTACCAAAAGAGAAAGGGTTAGCTTCTATTACCTTCAATATGTCTACTAATTTGGTCAGCCTCTGTGTTACTCGTCTCCTAGCGGGCCACCGCTCCCACAGGTGCCCTCCTTTCCTGACTTGGGTCTGACACTCTGCTGCTTGGTCCCTTTGTGTCAAATCCATCCTCTCTCTGCCTGGGCCCAAAGTCCTATGCTGGCCCGTGCCTGCGTGGACGGTCTCCTGGCTCTCACATCTCGTCTGGGATGACCCCCCCTCCCCGGGAGAGCAGGGTGCCCTCTGAGCCCATCTTGGGTTCTAATACTCCCAGCCAGAAAAATACACATATGGGTGCCCTTTCCCTGCTTGGGCTCTGGAACCCCATTCTGGGCCAGTGTGATCCCACCCGGGGCATGGAAGCTTACCTTCCATTTAGTACTAAATTATTCAGAAAGATGGAAGGAAGAAAAGAAATGAGGAAGAAGAGCATGAGGAGAGGAGGAAGCGGAGGAAGAAGGGAAGAGGAGGAGTAGAAGGGGAAGAATGGGAAGGAAGAGGAGGAAGAGGAGGGAGGAGAAAGAGGCCGTAAATGTCTGAAGACAGGGACTCTGTCTTTCTCTGGGTGAAAGCTGTGACCAGCAAGGTATTTCTTACACAGCTACGTTCCCAGAGATAGAGAGAGTCAGCCAACAAGAAGAGAGTGGACAGAGGCAGTAACGTGTAGTCAGTGCGGAGCACACACTGGCTCCCCTCAACCTGCATCCGCACCTTCACTGTAGTGAGCATCTCAGGGCCTCCATGACCTCATCTATGGGATGTGGATGGCAATTCCGCCAACCCTCAGAGTTGAATGAGGATGAAATCAGAGAACCCCCTAAGTGCTTAACAGCGAGTCTGGCAGGAGGGAGTCAGCACCCAGGGCATGGCTGTCGCCGGGGGGTGCCCTGCTGAGCAGTAATCCTACATGCCCTTGGTAGAAAGCTCAGAAAAAGCCTGAGAAGAAAAATACTTCGGATACAATAAATAGCATTATTCCATATCGTAGGCCTTTTTGAACAACTGACGTGTGACGGCCTTGAAAGGTTCCTTTATGTATGCCATCACATCACTGGGTCTGCACTAAGCAGCTGGGGAAGCCCATATCATTCACATCAGCCTTCAGACCTGCTTTCCCACTTGAAAGGCGAGGAGCTGACTGGCATTTAAGGGTTCATCCTCATTCTGACCTTGTAGTATTCTATCATCAAACTCCCCAGGAAACTAGAATTCAGGTTGTGTTCATGGTGGGCACATGCGTTTCTGAAGAAGGTTCCAGAGCAAGAGGCCCATGTAGCTGGTCAAACAATATCTGCTCACGTCTGCTCAGAGCTCTATGTTTTGCAATCATCATCATCTACGGACATGGTCTCTGATCCCTGCAGCAGCTGTACCCGGGAAGAGACCAGGGACTCCACTCAGAAGAGGTGGAATTGCAGGCTGGGCCCATTGAGCTTGTCATCAACCCTCGGTCAGCTGCGCAGCTGCCTGAGGCATCGAGGCCCAGTGCCCACGGTGCCTACTCACCTGCCCTCACTAAGCTTCCTCCTGGATGCTCCACCTGGCAGTCCCTGCTCTCCCCTTTGACAAGATTCTGTGGCCGCACAAGTGCTGGGAATACTTACTAAAGCACAGACACAACTTCTGGGTCACCAGAGCTGAAAGCCTAGCACAAGGGAACAGAGATGACCTAGCCATCCACGGGACTTCAACACTGGAGCAATCACCGAAGGGCAGGAGGAGGAAGTGCAAGTCGGGCACTGGGGTGGGGGCGTCAGGCTGGACTAACCTAGGAGAACCTCCTGGGGAAGGTGGGTTCATCGATTTGTGGCTTAAAGAGGAAAGATTGTGGCAGTTGAGGCAGAAGGAGCCGAGATGGGAACATCTTCCCTCTCTTCTTGTCCCTCCCAATCTCACTTCCTACAATCTACGCGATAGTCTTTAGCAGGTAAAGCGAGGCACAGTTCAGTGGCAAAAGCCAGGAAGAGCTCCTGGGGCAGGTGCTGTCTTGGGCTGGTGTCCCGGGGAGAGCTGCAGCTGCTCCCAGCCCCGGGCATGCATCTAGCTCCATGTCTTCTGCAAAACGCAATCTCATTGACAAGGATGGTGTCCTGAGCATGTGTTTGCACAGTCCTCAAGAGTTCTGGAAGAAAGAGGCAGTGTCTGCGTGAGCTCCCGGGAGGAACATGCCAGTCCATGCAGCTGTGGCCCCCATTCATGCCCTGAACCTGGAGGCCGGGCACGACTGCCAAGTGTCACTGACACAGCAGCGGGCAGCAGCAGGGGCACGTTGCAGCAGGGTGGTGGACTGTGGCCAAATGCCTGTGGGCTACGATGCCATAGATGATGGAAGACCAATTAATTTTTTTTTACAACGGGAGAAATAGCTAAAAGATTAACAAGCATTAATTATTTATTGAATTGCTGCCTGTGCAGAAAAAAAGGGGGGGGGAATTGCCATGTAGGGGGAAATTAATCTCTTCAATAATCTCAGCTCCAGGCTGCTATCTGCCTCTGCTTGGAGGTCAGGTAGAGCATCTCCAGGTAAAGGGGTGAGCTTGTTTAGCAAGGAGGAGCTCAGGCGCTTTCAGGGTAGCCAACAAATGGACGAGGAATGGGCAGGTTTCCATCCTTCTGCCTTTCGGTCTCTCTAGCCCCTGCGCAGGGAGACCGAGCTCTGGAGCTCGACCTCTACCCCAGGGCTGTGGTTCCCAAAGGGGCCGGTTCAGACAAATGCCTGCAAACCCCAGGAGAGCCAAGGCAGCCGGCAAGGCCTGGGCACCTGGGCTCCTAGAAGGGTGGGGGCCGTGGAGAGAGTCCTCTTTTGACCTGTCAGTCTGTCTGAGGATAAGTCGTAAAGACTTTGTTCATTTGTTCACTTGTTCGTCCGTCCGTCCATCCATCCATCCATCCATCCATCCATCCATCCATCCATCCAGTGTCAGCTGCAGCCCCTCTTACACTCTGTCTGGTAGTTCTACCCAAGGCTGCCTCGTGCCTTGCTTGGACTGAGCCAACAGCATCCCACAGCCTCCTCCCCCCAGACCCCACCACTTCCATCTTCTCTCCATAATGCTTTCAAAAAAATACTGGAAAAAACCCTTGGGGTTTAGACACTGTGTAACCCCCCACCCCAATATTCTGAATCTGTCAGTTCTTCCTTCCATCTTCTCTTGCTCCCCCAGCTCCGAGGCCAGCCAGGAGCTCGCTGCGGCGACAGAGTCCCCAGCGTCAACTCTGCTCTTTCCTACCCGGGGTTATTTTTGGAGGAGTACTAGAGATTGAATCCAGGGGCATCTCTGCCTCCAAGCTATACCCCAGTCCTTTATTTTATTTTGAAAAAGGGTATCATTAGGTTGCTGAGAGTCTCACTAAGTTGCTGAGGCTGGTCTTAAACGTGCGATCCTCCTGTCTCAGCCTCCCAAGTACTAGGATGACAGGCGTGCACCACCACACCCGGCTCCCACTCTGGGCTTTGGCATCTCTTCATATGTTTCACTCTCTGCCTTCAGACTGCTTTAAGCCACTTCTTCCAGGAAGCCTTCCCAGGCCCACTAAGACACAGTCCTGGCTCTTTTATCTTTATACTCCAATAAAGTTTCCGTAAAACTCAGCGTTCACCGTGTTGTAATATTACTTTATCTCCTCAGCTTGACGTTGAGCTCCGTGTGAGACGACAGACAGAATTTTCTTCATCTCAGTGTCTCCAGCTCCTAATAGATCCTGACACTCATTCCTTTACTCACCCATTCCTCCTCCATTCTTTTTTTTTTTTTTGGTACCCAGGGGCATTCTATGCCCCCAGCCCTATTTTTGAGTCCTTTTATTTTTGAAACAGGGTCTCACTGAGTTGCGAAGTGCCTCGCTAAGTATTTGCGGCTGTCTGCGACCCACGATCCTCCAGTCTCTGCCTCCCGAATGCTGGGATTACAAGCTGCTTTTGTTGGCTATTCGCTCTACACCTGGCCTGTGCCAATCACCACGGGTACAGAGAACAGGGTGTACCCGGGGTCTCATGGATGTTACAGTCCGAGAGGTAAGCAGGGAGCCTGTGAGAGCTGGGGAGCAGGGAGCCCGGGAGCTGGGGAGCAGGGGCGGGCTCGGGCAGGGCAGGACCTGGCGCTGCCCTGAACACCTGCAGAGCTCTGAGTTGGTGCCCAGAGAACGCGCCACACACCCAGCTGTCAGAGGGAAGTGCCTGCAGGGTGAGGCTTGCCCCGCTGGCTCGGCCCCTGCAGCTTACAGTGCTGGGGTGGGACTGGGGTCTGTCCTGGGCCCCGGGGCGCTGGTGCAGCAGAGAGACCTGAGCTGGAGTCCTAGCTCTTAGGTGTAGAGTTCTGAGGTTTTCCAAAAGGAAAGTCTTGAGCATGGATGCTGTGCTAGACGATCAAAGCTTTCTTCTTGGAGATGGGCCCTGGGAGACAAGGGTCCCAGCAACTATGTAATTACAATTGGGAGGAATATGGTGAAGGAAAACACAGGGGCTAGGATATCTTGTAATAGGGAGGCTCTGACACAGTCTGGAGGGTAGAACAGGCTTCTCAAGGCAGTGACATCAACCAACGTGACTGAATGTCCTTTAGTCCTGAGTTCAATTCCCACGTGGGGAGAAAAAAGAGTTCAGAGCCCAGACCCAACCGTCCTGCAATAACACTACGACCACAAGGGGGCGCCATAGAGACCATCCAGGCCAGCGCACTCTTTCTTGCTAGACAAAACAATGCAAAGTGCTCCAGAGGCTGAGCCCACTTTGAGGGTAGTGAGTGCCTGGGAGCTGCGCAGACAGGGAGTGCTCGCGCCGGGCCAGCCCTCTTAGTGGAGCCTCAGGGTGGCTTTGCATTTAGGTTCCACCGTTGCTCGCCACCAAGGTCCCCCAGGGAGCTTTTTTCACTTGATTTTCCCAACACACTTCCCAGAGGATGGAGATAGGGAAGCCAAGCTGCAGTGGCCCGGGACTCCTTCCCCAGGTCTACTCACGCTGGCAAAAAGACGCAGAGAAGAGTCCACCTTCCTCTGGCAGCTGCAGCCGGGCTTCTCCACCGCGGAGGGAGCGAGGCATCCAGGCATCAGTCTAAGGTGGCCATGAAGGCCCCCAGCTCCGAGTTCCTGGCCTCATCTGGGAAAGAGCAGAACGGGGTGGGCTCGGTCCGAAACCGTCCTCACCTGTTGGCAAAGTGGGCGAGCGTGTGACTTGAGAAACGTGTAGGCCGCTCAACAGAGTCAAGTGTCCTCAGGATTCGGGCGCCCCGGGAGCTCCACCGCGGCAGATCACCCATCCAGTGCCCTCCTCCAAGGCGCCCACAGCCGCGGAGTGGCCTAACATGCTTCTGGGTGGTGCCTCGTGTTACCTAGGTGATCTTTCTAGAGGGTTAGCAGGCTAATTTTCACTTTACTGATGAGGGACTTAGGGTCTTGCCCGAGGTCATCAGCACGCGGCGCCAGGTCCCCTGTCTTTCAGTTTGGTGTCCTTTCCATTGTCTGTGGCCCGTACCCCTCATGCGCTTTGATGGGAATGGATCACCTGATCACTGGGTTTTGTGACAACGATGCTGGGCAGCCCAGCAGCACCAGGGAAGGAACAGGCTATCACCCTATCAGTGGGGTGAGCTGTGGGTGTGAAGACAGAAAACTCATGGGGGAAGGAAACCCAGGTCCCAAAATGCCCAGTTCTCTCTTCCTTGGTGGCAGAGGGTTCCAGGAGGTACCTTTTTGTTGTGGCATTTCTCTGAGCTAGAACACCAGCTCATGTCAGGGACTGGTTCCTCACTGGGCCCAGGGACTCACTGCAGCCCTGGGCTCCCACTGTGGTGGTTTGAGGACCAGGCTCTGCCCCAGGGCAGCTGCCACTTTGCAGAGACGTCAGTTCAGAAGTGCCAGGGTATGGGCAGCTGGGCGGGAGGCTGTAAAACCTCCCCTATGGCCCCAGGCCCTGCCCTCCAGGAGTCTAGCATGTCAGGTGTCTGAGTTATATTAGCGTCCATCCCCAGGCCTCTCTCTCTCCAACTAGGGCTGCTATTTATTGTTGCAATGAGGCACAGATCCTGTTTATTCAGGGGAGGTGGTAAGAATATTGGGTGTGAGGGTCATAGGACTTGAACCCCAGACCTGCTACTAAAATTAGCTGCATGGTCTTGGACAAACTATTTGGCTTCACTGAACCTCAGTTTTCTTGTCCATGAAACGAGAAAGCCACGCACCCCCCCCCCCCGGATTATTCTGAGGCTGTAGTGAGAAAATGCTCACGTGCACCTCTTGGGAGCCACAGAAGGACACAAGTGGGAGCCGAGTTGTGACAGCGCTTAGTCACTTAGTGCAGAGAGGAGCAGAGCAGCCAAGGGGCCCATCAGCTACACCCCCACTCTTCCTACCTTCTTTTTTTTTTTTTACAGTGCTAGAGATTGTGCTCAAAACCCTGAGCATGCAAGCACTCTACCACTGAGCTGCACCCTCAGCCCTTTTTATATTTTATTTTGAGAGAGAGGGTCTCACTAAGCTGGCATCACACTTGTGACCCTCCTGCCTCAGCCTTCTGAGTAGCTGGGATTACAGGTGTGCACCACTGACCCCGGCCACCAATTCCTCCTTAGCATATCCTGCCAGTGCCCTGGACTGTGCCCATGTGGTGTCTTGAATAAGTTTGCTTTCTTTCCTCCTTTTTTTTTTCTTTTTACTGGTACATTGTAGTCATATATTGTTGCGTGCGTGCGTGTGTGTGTGTGTGTGTGTGTGTGTGTGTGTGTTACTAGGGTTGGAACCCAGAGGCTTTCCACCTCCAGCTAGACTCCCAGGCCTATTTTATATTTTATTTGGAAACAGGGTCTCACTAAGTTGCTGACAGCCTTACTAAGTAGCTGAGGCTGGCTTTGAACCTGTGCGATCCTCCTGTCTCAGCCTCCCAAGTGCTGGGATTACAAGTGTGTGCCACCACGCCCGGCGTAGTCATATATCTTAATGGAGTTCAAGATGGTAGGGACATACATGGACACATCACGCAATTAGCCCTTCCCCAATTCCCACCCCATTCCCTCCCCCACCCTCCCTCTCATGTTTGGCTTAGTGATTGCCTTTGATATGTTTGTGAATGTACATCATGTGCATTAGGGAATTTCCCTCTTCCTCCCTCCCATCTTCCTCAGTTATGTCACCTTATTTGCTCATCTATAGTTTCTCCGTCTTCCTCTAGAGTTCCTCCCATGACCCATTTTCTCCCTAGCTTCCGCATATTACGGAGAGCATCCAATTTCTTACTTTTTGTGACTGACTAATCTCACTTAGCATAATGTTCTCCATTTCCATCCATTTCCCTGTAAATGATGTAAATGATGTAATTTTATTCTTCTTTATTGGTGAGTAAAATTCCATTGTGCACGTATCCCATAGTTTTGTAATCCATTCATTTGTTGATGGACATCTTGGCTGGTTCCATAGTTTGGCAATTGTGAATTGTGTGGTGATGAACACAGATATGCATGCATTAGTCTGGCAGTTTGGTTTCCATTCTTTGGGGTTGATTCCCAGAAGTGGTTTTGCTGGATCATGTGGTAAGTTTGCGCCCATTCTTCTGAGAGTCCTCCAAATTGTTTTCCAAAGTGGTTGCACTAATTTGCAACCCCACCAACAATGTATTAGAGTTCTCACTTTTCCACTTGCCAGCATCTGTTGTTGTTTGTGTTTTGAATGATTGCCACTCTGGTTGGAGTAAGGTGAAATCTCAGGGTATTTTTGATTTGCATCTCTCTATTAATGATGTTGAGCATTTTTCATATACTTATTGGCCATTTGAATTTCTCCTTTTGTGAAGTGTGTATTTACTTCGCTTGCCCATTTTTTTGATTGGGTTATTTGTGTTCTTAGTGGTTTCTTGAGTTCTCTGTATATTCTACATATTAGTCCTCTGCTGGAGAAGTAGTGGGCAAAAATCTCCTCCTATTCTGTTGGCTCTCTGTTGAGGTTCTTGACAGTTTTCTTTGTTTTACAGAAGCTCTTCAGTTTAATGCAATTCCACATATTGATTCGCCATTTAGTTTCTTGTGCCTTTGTGGTCTTGTTGAGAAAGCTTTTATTTGTGCCTATGTATTGCAGTGTTGGACTTGAATAGGTCTGTTTTCTATGCTGTGACCTTCTCTTAGTCCCTCCACATTTTTTTTTTCGGTACTAGGGATGGAACCCAGGGGTATTCTACCTCCGAGATATACCCTTGCCCTAATTTTTTATTCTTTATTTTTGAAATAGGGTCTCATTAAGTTTTGGAGGGCTTCACTAAGTAGCTGAGGTTTGGTCTTGAAATCAAGTTCCTCTTGCCTCAGCCTTTCGAGTACTGGGATTACAAGCGTGTGCCACCACGCCCAGCTTGCCCCTCCACATTCTTAAAACTTACTCTCTGCTTCACAGTAATAAATATGTATTTATTTTCTAATATCTACCCTGCAAAAGGAAGCCTGGTATAGTAGAAAGAGTGTGACTATCCCTCACAAGCTGTGTGACTCTAGCAAGCACCTTCTCTGAGCTTTGGTTTCCTAAAATATGAAATGGAGATGATACCTGCCTTGCAGGATTATCAGCAGGGTGACAGAGGGCAGTATAGATAAAAACCAAAGCATGGTACTTAAGAAGTTTAACTCTCAGCCTCAGCCTGCTATCTGCAAACCAGATAATCTACCAAATAGCAAGTAGCAGTGGCATGATCTGGACTTAATGTGTTGAGTGGATCACAAAAGCCACCCCGGAAAGGAGCAAGGGAGAAAGGCATTCCAAGTTCTGTGGTGGGGCCACTGGGCACCAGGAGAATCTATATTGCCCAGTAAGATTCCAATGCCAATGCTGTAAAATGTAGCCGCTTTTGATCCAGCAGAGCTCCTGGAGAGGGGCTGAGGTTAAGACACCCTAATTTGTGGAAATACATTTAAAGAGCAGGTGCCTCATTTTTTAAATTTTATATTTTATTTGGAAACAGGGTCTCACTGAGTTGCTGAGAGCCTCACTAAGTAGCTGAGGCTGGCTTCGAACCTGTGCGATCCTCCTGTCTCAGCCTCCCAAGCGTGGGGATTACAAGCATGCGCCACCATGCCTGACATAGGTGTCTCATTTGATGCTTTTGCTATTGTCTCTGGAGAGCAACTAGAAAGCCCAGTGAACCTATAGCACTTGAATATTTTGAAGAGCCTCCTTAATCCCGAAACAAGTACATGAATCACGAACTCAGCAAACACAGTGTTAAGAGGCGACTTAATTGTGAATTCAGCAAGCACTAGTTGAGTTAGGTCCCCTCTCACTGCTGAGAGTGAACAAATGGAGTCGCTGTCCTTGTGGAGCTTAAAAGCAAATAGAGGCAGGTAAAAGTCAGGGAGCATCTTCTAAAAAACTTCCCACCAAGGAAGCAAATAGCCCAATCAGCAAATGGGCAAATGAACTGCATAGACACTTTTCAAAAGAAGAAATACAAATGGCCAAAAATAAATGAAAAAAAAAGTTCAACATCTTTAGCAATAAGAAAAATGCAAATCAAAACTACAGTGAGAAGCGGGGTGTGGTGGCGCACGCTTGTAAACCCACCATTCGGGAGGCTGTGACAGGAGGGTCTCGGTTCATCGATAGCCTCAGCTACTTAGTGAGGCCTCCGCAACTCAATGAGACCCTCTTTCAAATTAAAGAATAAAAAATAGGGCAGGGGGTGTGGCTCGAAGGTCAAATGCCTCTGGGTTCCATCCCCAGACCCGCAACAAAACCAAAAACAAAACAAAACAAAAAAACTACAGTGAGAGTTCATCTCTCTCCTGTTAGAATGGCAGTCGATCATCAAAGATGCATACAATAATGAACACTGGCAAGGATGTGGTGGAAAAGGAACTCTTCTACACTGTTGGTGGAATTGTAAATTAGTACAGGTACCATGGAAAATAGCATGGAAGTTCCTCAAAAGACTAGGAATGGAACCACCATGTGATCCAGCTATACCACTCCTGGGTATTTTTTCCAAAAGAATTAAAGTCAGCGTAGTACAGGCACACACGCATATCCATGTTTATAGCAGCACAATTCACAACAGCCAAATTGTGGAGCCAGCCCTGGTGTCCATCAACAGAAAAGTAGGTAAAAATGTGGTCTGTGTAGACAGTGGAATCTTGTTCAGCCATAAAGGATGCAATTATGTGATTTGCAGGGAAGTGGATAGGACATGTGAGCATTACATTAAGGGAAATAAGCCAGACTCAGAAAGCTGTCTAAGAGTTTCATATTTTCTCTCATATATGGAAGCTAGAGAGAAAAAAGGAAAAATAAAGGGTGGGAATCTAACCAAAACAGAAGGAAGTACAAAGGAGTAGAGAAAGGGGACGGGGTAGGGAGGAGAGAAGGGAAAGGGAAAATACTGCAGAACTGAATTAACCAGATTATGTTATGTGTGTGTGTGCACAAGTACGTATCAAAGGATTCCACTATCGTGTGTGCTTGTGTTGTACCAATGAGAAACCATGAAACATCACAAGGAAGGAAAGTCAGGAGTATGTTAGTAGGCGGGAAATACTGAGAGAGGAGAGGCAGTGCGCTGGGCAAAGAGCGCCAAGGCCAAGGGGAGGGCTGCTGTGCTAACAGGGTGGACAGAGCTGCCTCACTAAAGAGGTGACGCCCAGCCCACTGGAAAGGGGATAAGGGGGCTGAGGATGCTGAGGTCTGAAGGCACAAGGTGAATGTCATAGTTTACTGTTACTATATAACCAGATATCTGGGTATTTTGAAAAGTAAAGGGACTTATTTCACTCACAGTCTTGGGGGTCCAAGAGCTGAGCACCAGCACCCTCCGAGTGCTGCCACAGGCCGTGGTATAGGCAGTATCACAATGGTGGAAGCCAAGTGAAAGGGAGAGATTGCATCCCAAGAGTGAAGGGATGGCCAGTTTTTCTCTTTTTATAACAACCTGCAGTGAGAGTTAACTCGGGGTCCCAGGAGAGCCGCTTTAATCTCTTCTGAGCCCTGCAACCTCGCACTGACTGTGCCTCTTAAAGATTCTGTCATCTTTTAGCATCACCACCCAAGGAATCAAACTCCCAACACGTGGGTCCTTGGGGGACAAAGCTCATTTAAGCTGTAGCTGTAGGGCACGCTCAGGGATCTGCCATGCCCAGGGGATCCTCTCTGTCCATGCGGTAGGGTGGGGTGGAGGGGAAAGGCAGAGATCAGACAGGTGCTGGGGGTGGACAAGACAGCATGAGGGACCCTGAAGGACATCATATGTACTTTAGATTTCACTCTGGGGGAAAAGGGGGCCAACCCATGGGTTTTGAGGAGGGATACGGTCTTCCAGGAGAACTCATTGCAGCCCTGGCTCTGATAGGCACTGACCACTACACTTTGGGCAATTAAGGTCACCTCCCTGGCTGCTCTTGCCTTAGGCATCAGATGGGATACTTGGCTTGGATTATTTCAAAGGTCAATTCTAAATCCTACAGGGTTGGGCCCAGATTGAGTTGAACCATGATTTCTGTGTACGCAGATGGACCAGGCTCCCTGGCAAGGGTTTTGTTTTCTCCACCATCCCATCCCAGTTTTCCCCAGAGGCAACACAAGGTCTCCAGGTGCATCTGGAAGTGAGAGCCAGCTGCATTCTCTGCCACTCCCACAGGGCGCTGAGAACAGCTCCTTCCAAGGCAATTAACTCTCCTGGCTGGGACCAAGGGTAGCACAGTTTCCCATGGCGAGGCGAGCCCAAGGCCTGCCCCCAACACCTTGACAAGGTTGGAAGGATTAGGATAGGGAGAGGAAACAGTGACAGGCCTGGACGGGTCCCTCTGGGAGGGAGCAGGATGGGGCGGTAGTGTCCTTTGCTGTGGGTGCAGCCTGAGAGGTGGCCATGGCGGAAGACCGGGGGCAGGCTTGCCTGGTGCCAGAACCCCTTTACTCTAAGGGTGTCAATACAAGTGCCACTACCAAGAAGAATGATTCCCCTGCCTGACTGCTGAGAGCAGGTGCCAAGTGCTCCTTGATGCAGGATTGTCACGGAGAGGTAGCAGGGGTGCTAAAGGAGGATGGGGTGCTCCGAGCCTGGCTCCTTCACACACAGTCTTCCTGTCCATTGTGGACAGGCCGTCTCTGCCTTCTGTTTGTACACCTCCCACCTCCCATCTCCACTCCTCTCTGTCAACCAGCTGGTACATCCCACCAGCTGGGTTTCCCAGAGCTAGAATTGACTCCTGCCAGAGGTTTTTGGAATTAGAGAACATGACATCTAGCAAAAATGTTCAAACTCACAGCTGTCGGTGGACATGGCTGCTGGGGCAGCACCAGGAGGGGAGTGTCAAATCGCAAGCACAGGTTACGTGCTGTGGTCAGACTCCGCTCTGGATCCTGGCTTTCCTGTTCAACATTTCTGCAAGGTTTTTGTTTTGTTTTGTTTTGTTTTTTGTGGTACTGGGGTTCCTGGAAACCCTTCTACTTCCGGGCTACACTCCCAGACCTATTTTATATTTTTGAAACAGGGTCTCATACGCCAGCACGGCTGGCTTCGAATTTGCGCAGTCCTCCTGTCTCCGCCTCCCAAGTGCGGGGATTACAAGTGTGCGCCACCATGCCCGGCTGCAAGGGGTAATTTTTAAAGTTAGGTTTATTAAAGCGTATTTTACATTGAATAAACATCATCATTTTAAGAAGTGGACAACATCACCAAGCACCATGCGCACGTGTGTGTGTGTGTGTGTGTGTGTGTGTGTGTGTGTGTGTCCTGGTCACTCTGGACTTCATTATGATGTGTGATTATAATGTACCAATAAAAGTATATTAAAATAAATGAAATAAAAAGTACGCAGCTCAATGAGTTTTGACAAGTGTAATGACCATACAACTGCGACCACAAACCAAATTGCCCCAAATAGTTCTCTCGTGATGTTTTTCATCTAATTCTCTCCCTCCCCCACCCCTACCGCTTCCAGGAGTACTTTTCCTGAATCACATTCTTCTTTTCCTCTAAATGGCCTTTTGTCTGTTCTTTTAGTTAATATGTTTCTGAGATTTCTCTAAGTCATTGTATGTATTTGTATTTATTTATTTATTTATTTATTTATTTATTTATTTATTTATTCATTTATTTATTGCAGTACCGGGGATGAAACCCAGGGACATTGTACCTCCGAGCCACACCCCCAGCCCTGTTTTTTTAGTCTGTTTTTATTATTTTTTTTGAAATAAGGTCTTACTGAGTTGCGAAGGGCCTCACTACGTAGCTGAGGCTGTCCGTGAACTGTGATCCTTCAGTCTCAGCCTCCAGAATGCTGGGATTACAAGTGTGTGCCATCACACCTGACTGTAAGTCTCTATTTTTTTTTTCAATTTTTTAAAATTAATTTATTTTTTAAATTGGTGCATTGTAGTCATATATCAATCACATTGGAGTACAAGACTTGAGAGGATATACAAGCACACATCATCCAATTAGCCCTCCTCCAGCCCCCATCCCATTCCCTCCCCCTCCCTCCATCCCACACTTCTTTGGTGATTTACTTTGATACATTTGTTTATGTACCTCCTGCGTTTTAAAGAGGCTCCGTCCTCCAGTATTACATACCCTCTGATTGGTCACATTAGTTGCTTCACTATAGGGCCCTTTCTATAGCTCAACCTCTTCCTGTTGCCCTTTTCCTCCTAGTTATTGCTGATTAAGAGAAGAGTCTGATTTATATTTTCTGCGATATTTCTCTGTGCATGCTGCGTTGCAAGTACCAATCACACTCTTGATGGTCCCAGTAGTGGCCTGGCTACTCAGTGGACTGATCCAGACCTCGCTGGCTCAAGCAACGGCCTTGCCTCATGGGAGGCCCCAGTTCTGGTCTCGCTGGCCCCTGAACCGGTCTAACCCCTAAGCTGGCTTTGGTCCCGGCCTTGGAGGCTGCAGGAGTGAACTTGCCTCACGCCAGGCTCCGATGCTGGCCATTGGCCCCTGCACCGGTCTAACCCTTGGCAGGATTCCAATCCCGGCCTCGGAGGCCAGAAACCGGACTAGCCTCATGGCGGGCTAGAATGCCGGCCTCTGGGGATGGAACCCAGGGGCATTCGACCTCCGGGCTACCCCCCCTGCCCTTTTTTTATTCTTTATTTTGAAAGAGGGTCTCATATGTTGCAGAGGGCCTCACTAAGTAGCTGAGGCTGTCCACAAACTGAGATCCTCTGGTCTCAGCCTCCCGAATGCTGGGATTACAAGAGTGCATCACCATGCCCGGCTTGTCTTTATTTTTTTATTGTTCTGGAAGGCCATCTTTTATTTTTTTATTTTTAAACTTTTATAAGGAGTTTTATATACATGTTTATATGTTTTATATACACATAAGTTTTTAACATATAATATGTTTACATGTTTTATATACACATAACTTTTATGTATATATATGTATATATATGTATATATATATATATACACACATAACAAAATTTTTTCCTTTAGGTTATTTTTGGGTATACAGTTCAGTGGCATTAATTAAATTCTGGGATGGAATCCAGAGGCATTCGACCTCTGAGCTACACCCCCTGCCCCTATTTTTTTATTCTTTACTTTGAAACCAGGTCTCACTGGGTTGCAGAGGTCCTCACTAAGTAGCTGAGGCTGTCTGTGAACCGTGATCCTCCGGTCTCAGCCTCCCGAATGCTGGGATTATAAGCGTGCGCCACCACGTCCAGCTCATTCTCACTACTTCTAAAACCTTTCATCACTCCAAAGAGAAACTCTGTACCCAGCAAGCAATAATTCTCCACCTTCCACCCCCTTCTCACAGCTCCTGGGCTCTTCTAGCCTACTTTATATCTCTGTGAATTTTCCTATTTTGGATATTTGGTGTGAGTGGAATCAGACAATATCTGTCCTTTTATGCTTCACTTATTACACTGAATTCCTCTATGTTGTAACATGTGTTAGAATTTCACCTCTTTTTTATTGGGTAAGTAATATTCTGTAGTATGTACAATATATTTTGTTTATCTGGCTGTCTGTTGATGGATGCTCAGATTATTTCCAACTTTTGGCAATTGTGAACAATGCTGCTATGAATACTGGCATACAAGTATTTGTGTGAGTTCCTGTTTTGAAAGTTACCTTGATAAGCCGGGTGTGGTTGTAATCCCAGCATCTGGGAGGCTAAGAAAAGAGGATCGCAGTTCGAGGACAGTCTCAGCTACTTAGTGAGGCCCTTTTGCAAATCAGTGAGACCCTGTTTCAAAAAACAAAGAATAAGCCGGGTGTGGTGGTGCACACTTGTAATTCCAGCATTCAGGAGGCTGAGATTGGAGGATCGTGGTTTGTATACAGCCTCAGCTACTTAGCGAGGCCCTTCACAACTCAGTGAAGATCCTGTTTCCAAAATAAAAAATAAAAAATAGGGCTGGGGATGTAGCTCGGGGGTATAATGCCTGGGTTCCATTTCCAGTACTGCAAAAGAAAAAAGAATAAATATTAGGTTTACTTACAAAAAATAAAATAATGTTACCTTGAGTATATGCCTTGGAGTGTAATTTCAGGTCACATAGTCACTCTGTTTAACTTTTCAAGGAACTACTATTCTGTTTTCATGGCAGCTGGTCCATTTCCCCCTCCAGCAATGCTCAAGAGTTCCAACTTCTACCCATCCTTGACAACATTTGTTATATTCTGTTGTTTTTATTTTAACTATAGGAGATGTGAAGTGGAATCTCATTGCGGTTTTGATGACATCCTCATGACTAACGATGTTGAACAACCTTTTTTATGTACTTATTTGCCATGCATCTATCTTATTTGGAGACGTGTCTACTCAAGTCCTTTGCCTATTTTTGAATCCAGTTTTGTTGTTTTGGTGGTTGTCATTGAGCTGCAAGAGTTCTTTATAACTTCCGGGAAGATGGCGACCGAGAAAAGCGGGGCTTAAGAGCCCTGCTAACAACCAATTTCCATTACCACAAAACCAGCGCCTTTCATAGCCAGAAAACACCATCACCAGAAAAACAAAAAATCCACCAGGCTCCAGAGAGAAAGCGGACTGAGAACAGAGCTCAGGGCCACAGAGGAGACACACGCGCCCGAGGACGCGGCAGCAGCGCCATACTGCCGGCGGCAGCAGCGCCATACTGCCGGCGGCAGCGGCGAACTCATCGGACGCCTACAGCAAGCAGAGGTGAGCCGCTGAGGAACAGCCAGGCGGGATCTTTCGGCGCAGAGAGGATTTAAAGCTCCCAGTGGCTGAGCTCAGCACACGCTGCAGGGATTCAGAGTGGAAATCAAAACCAGAGAAGAAAAAATACACCAGCCTCATGGCCGAGGGCGTAGCCGCGGCGCCATATTGCCACCGGCGGCGGCAGCAGCAGTGAATTCGCTGAATCCAGCACAGCTACATCTGCGTACTCAAGAACAGTGAGTCAAATTGTGGGCCACAGAGGAGAAATCCCAGTACTGTACCTCACTGAGGTACTCACTGTACCCAGTGAGGGAGTGGTGGTGGCAGAGATACCACACCATAGGAGAACGTGCAACCTGGCACCCCCCATAGTTTAAAGCAGCCTCTATTGACTCCCTGGGTCAGAGACTCTGTGATAAAACCCAGTAAAGGAGTAGTGGGGTCTGAGATACTACTGACTCGAGATCCAGAACACCTTAAGTGAAGTCATAGTGACCCAAGGGAAGAACCCAGAGAAGGCACAAACATCCGAAATCATGGGAAAGAGGAATAATACTGGAGCAATGAATGCCGCCCACAACCCCACAACATCAGAACCTGATAAAACAGAAAATCAGAGATTTCTAGAAGATCAAATCAGGAAAATAACTGTAGAAATAATAGAGGTGCTTCGAAAAGAACTCAGAGAGAGCCAAAAAGAGATAAAGGATGCAATTAATGAAGTAAAGGCCTCAATTCAAAGTACAAACAACCGATTAGACCACATGGAGAACAGAATCTCGCTCTTAGAAGATGAGCAATCCAAAAATGAACGCATAGTTTCTAATCTCAGAAAAAATATCCGACAGCAGGAATCTGACATTGAAGAAATATGGGCCCATCTTAAGAGAGCTAACCTAAGAATAATTGGAATAGAGGAGGGAAAAGAAAGTGAAACCAAAGGGATCAACAATCTCTTCAAGGAAGTAATAGCAGAAAATTTTCCAAACGTAGAGCAAGAGGTTGATGCACAGGTCCAGGAAACTTATAGAACTCCCTTTAGACAGGATCGGAGAAGAGGATCCCCACGCCACATAATTGTCAAAATGACCAATGTGGAAGCCAAGCAGAGAATCTTAAAGGCAACAAAAACAAAGGGCCAAGTGACATTCAGAGGGAAACCAATTAGAATCACTCCAGACTTCCCAAACCAAGTCATGAGAGCCAGAAGGGCTTGGAGTAACATATTCCAAACTCTGAAAGAAAACAACTTCCAGCCCAAAATTTCCTATCCAGCAAAACTTTCTATCAAATTAGATGGAGAAATAAGTAGCTTCCATGACAAACAGAAACTGAAGGAATTTATGTCTTCAAAACCAGCGCTAGAGAAAATACTCAAAGAGATTAACTACAAAGAAGAAATAGGTAACACTCACCAGAACCAGAGAAACAAGAGTTTCCATCCAACAGACAACTAAGATTGGTTATCTGTGGAGATTCATTATTTATGTTAGTCTTTTACCTATCTCTAAATTGTATTGTTTGCCTTTATTGTTATTAATTTTTAGGATTTCTAGTTGGGATATTAATATACCTTCAGATATAGCATTTGGAAATATTTTATCCAATTCTATTAGTAACTTTTAACTCTGTTTAAATTGTCTTTGGATATACAATATTTTTTTTATTTTCTAGGGAGTTTGTATATTCTTCTGTTGCCTGTGCCAAAGAAATCACTGCCAATTTCAATGTGGTGAGGTTTTATGACCCAGATTTTCTTCTAAAAGTTTATAGTCTTAAGATTTATATTTAGGTCTTTTATCTATTTTGAGTTAATATTTGTATATGGTGTTAGGTAAGGGTCCAATTTTATTCTTTTCCATGTAATTATTATTTTTCAACAATATTTAGTTAAAATATTATTATTTCCACCACCAAATGTTCGTGGAAACCTTGTCAAAAATAACTTGACAATATAGGGAAGAATTTAACTCTAGGCTTGTATTTAACTCCAATGGTTTATATATCTGCCTTTAGAACAGTACTACACTGTTTCAATTATTGTAGCTTTATATGGTTTGAAATCAGAAAATATATATCTGCTAGCTTTGTTCTTTTTCAAGATCATTTTGGGTATCTAGAATTCATATTCCATATTAGGATAGATTTTTTTCTGAAAAATAAATATATAAATATATGATAGTTTCAACAAAAAAACCAGAAAAAAATATGATCTGGTAAGAAAGAAAGCAAAAAGAAATATTGAAATGTTATCTTTAAATCATCAAAAGCTTGGCATCAGACAAATGAAACTGTTATGTGAGA
Organism: Muscardinus avellanarius; assembly: GCF_963383645.1. Taxonomy (NCBI): domain Eukaryota; kingdom Metazoa; phylum Chordata; class Mammalia; order Rodentia; family Gliridae; genus Muscardinus; species Muscardinus avellanarius. Next base: position 130,311,730 of record NC_137786.1, on the reverse strand, counting down.
TTATCATTTTTAATTTTGGATAAATTGCTATAATACTAGATGTCAACCACTAAGCCAAGCATGGGAAGGAGAGATGGGGAGGGAATGGGGTGGGGATCGGGTGGGGGCTGACTGGGCGATGTGTGCACGTATGTCTACCAAAGTTTGTATCCCACTATGATGTATGAATACAGTGCACCAATAAAATAAAATTAAAAAAAAATAAATAAATAAACTACAAAAAAAAAAAAGAGTTCTGGATGTTAATCCCTTATCACATATGTGATTTGCAGCCCACAGTCTGTGGATTGTCCTTGCACTTATTGTGTTCTTTGGTGCACCAAAGGTTTTAATTTTGATGAAGTACCTTTTGCCATTTTTTCTTTTCTTGCCTGTGCTCTGAGTACCATGTTAGCTATGGGGTTTTCATATATGGCTTTTATATGTTGAAGTATTTTCTTCTCTGGTCTCAGCCTAGTTTGTTAGATGTTTTATTTCATTGTGTAAGGCTAATATATTTTGTCAAGTGTTTTTTTTCTGTGCCATTTGAACTGATCATGTGATTCTTGCCTTCAGGATATCACTACAAAGTCCAAAACATAGGGTTGTCTCCTATGTTTTCTTCTAAAAGTTGTATAGTTTTAGCTCTAACATTTAGACTTTTGATCTATTTTGAGTTAATTTTTGGATGTGTTATTATGAAAGGTTCCAGTTTCATCTTTTTATGTAGCTATTCAGTTTTCTCAGTACTACCTGTTGAAGAGATTGTCTTTTCTCCACTGAATATTTGACCAAATATGTGAAGGTTTATTTCTAGGCTCTTATTTCTATTGGTCTCTCTATGTCTGTCTTTATGTCATTATACTGTTTTTATTGCTGTAGCTTTGTGCTGAGTGTTAAAATAAGGAAGCCTAAGGAGACTTCCGGGAAGATGGTGACTAAGAAAAGCAGCGTTTATGAGTCCTGCTAACACTTGATCTCTGTTGCCACAAAATCAGTGCTTTTCATAGCCAGAAAACACTATCAGCAGAGAAATAAAAAATGTAAACCCAAGGGACAGAGAAAAATAAGACTAGAAGAACAACAAGAGACCAGAAAAGAAACCAGCCCACATTGTAGTGGCAGAGCCACTACAAAGAAGAAATAGGTAATACACACTAGAACCAGAGAAACAAGATTTTCCATCCAGCAGACAACTAAGCAAAGAAGAATAAATAGTATTTCAAACAGAAATAAAATCTTAACATGTTAGAAATTAAAAGTTATCTCTCAATAATCACACTGAATGTAATTCCCCAATAAAAAGACATAAAGTGTCAAAATGGATTAAAACCCAGAATCTATCCATCTGCTGCTTACAAGAAACACACTTTACAAGTAAAGACAGTAACAATCTCAAGGTAAAGGGCTGGAGCAAGGCAATTCATGTTAAGTAGCCATCCTAACAAATGTGAAGTAGTATTTCACTATAGTTTTTATTGGTATTTCCTTAATGATTAGTTGCATTATGATAATGATGAGTGATATTCATGTGTTTATTGGGCATATAAAAATGTTTGGAGATTCATTATCTATTTTAGTCTTTTACCTATTTCTAAATTGTATTGTTTGCTTTTATTGTTGCTAATTTTTAGGATTTCTATTTGGAATATTAATATACCTTCAGATATAGCATTTAGAAATATTTTATCCCATTCTATCAGTAACTTTTAATTCTGTTTGCATTGTCTTTGGATGTACAATTTTTTTTATTTTTTATGAAGTTTGTTTGTTTATTCTTTTGTTGCCTGTGCCTTTGGAATCATATCCAAGAAATCACTGCCAATTTCAATGTTGTGAAGTTTTATGACCCTGGTTTTCTCCTAAAATTTTATAGTCTTAAGATTTACATTTAGGTCTCTTATCTATTTTGAGTTAATATTTGTATATGGTATTAGGTAAGGGTCCAATTTTATTCTTTTTCATGGAATTATTATATTTCAACAATATTTAGTGAAAATATTATTATTTCCTTCACCAAATGTTCTAGGAAATCTTGTCAAAAATAACTTGACCATTATGGAAGAATTTATTTCTAGGCTTTTTATTTTACTCCACTGGTTTATATATCTACTTTTATAGCAGTACTACACTGTTTAGATTATTGTAGCTTTATAAGGTTTGAAATTAGAAAATGTACATTTTGGGTGTTTAGAGTTCATATTTCATGTTAGGATAGATTTTTTTCTGAAAAAAAGTATATTTTTAATTTTTTTTATTGGTGCATTATATTAATACATCATATTGGGGTAAAAAAAACTTGTTTGTACATACAGGTACACATCACTGATTTAACCCCTACCCATTTCCCACCCCATTCCCTCCCCATCCCTCCTTCCCTTGCTTGGCTTAGTGGTTGACTTTGATATGTTTAAGTATATTCTGTGTTTTAGAGATTTTCCTTCTTCTACCCTCCTTTCTCCTCCTTTAGGTTGTCTTGTTTGCTCCTCTATAGGATTTCCTTTTTCATCTAGAGTTCCTCCTATGATCCATTTCTGCCTAACTCTCACATATTAGGGAAAGCATCTGCTTTCTTATTTTTTGTGACTGACTAATCTCACTTAGCATAATGTCCTCCAGTTCCATCCATTTCCCTGAAAATGATGTAACTGAGTTTTTTTTAAATGGCTGAGTAAAATTCCATTGTGTACATATCCCACAGTTTTGTAATCCATTCATCTGTTGATGGACATCTTGGCTGGTTCCATAGTTTGGCTATGGTGAATTGTGCAGCTATGAACATAGATACACATGCATTAGTTTGGTAGTTTGGTTTCCTATCTTTTGGGTAGATACCCAACAGTGGTATTGCTGGATCAAATGGTAGATTTGTTCCCATTCTTTTTGAGGATTCTCCATACTGTTTTCCAAAGTGGTTGCGCTAATTTGCGATCCCACCAACAATGTCTTAGAGTTCCCACTTCTCCACATCCTCGCCAGCATCTGTTGTTGCTTGTGTTTTGAATGATTGCCATTCTAGTTGGAGTTAGGTGAGATCTCAGGGTAGTTTGGATTTTCATCTCTCTGATTGCCAATGATGTTAAACATTTTTTCATGCATTTATTGGCCATTTGAATTTCTTCTTTTGTGAAGTGTCTATTTAGTTCACTTGCCCATTTTGTTATTGGATGCTTTGTTTTCTTAGTGTTGAGTTTCTTGAGTTCTCTGTATATTCTAGATATTAGTCCTCTATTGGAGGTGTAGGTGGTAAAAATCTTCTCCCATACTGTTGGCTCTCAACTGAAGTTCTTGACAGTTTCCTTTGCTGAGCAGAAGCTCTTCAGTTTCATGCAATCCCACGTATTGATTTGCCTTTCAATTTGTTGTGCCTTTGGGGTCTTGTTGAGAAAGTGTTTATCTGGGCCTATGTGTTGCAGTGTTGGACCAATGCCCTCTTCAAGGAGCTTCAAGGTCTCTGGGTTGATTTCCAAGTATTTGATCCATCTTGAATTGACTCTTATACAGGGTGAGAAAGTGGGATTAATTTCCAATTTTCTGCATATGGTTAACCAGTTTTGTCAACACCATTTGTTGAACAGGCTATCTTTTTCCCAGTGTATGTTTTTGGCCCCTTTATCAAAAATCAATTGGCTGAAAATATGTGGATTTGTTTCTGGGTCTTCTATTCTGCTCCATTGGTCTATGTATCTGCTTTTGTGCCAGTACCATGCTGTTTTTATTACAATGGCTTTGTAGTATAGTTTACAGTCAGGTATTGTGATTCCTCCTGCATGTTTTTTGTTGCTGAGAACTACTTTGGCTATTCTGGTCTTTTTGTTATTCCAAATAAATTTAAGCACTGATTTTTCTATGTCTGTGAGGAATGATCTTGGTAGTTTAAAGGGCATTGTGTTAACTCTGTAGATCACTTTTGGAAGGATGGCCATTTTAATGATATTTATTCTGCCAATCCATGAACATGGAAGATCTTTCCATCTTCTAAGATCTTCAATTTCTTTTTTCAATGTTTTATAATTTTCTTTGTAGAGATCTTTTACCTCCTTGGTTAAGCTTATTCCTAAGTTTTTTTTTTTTTTTGTGGGAGATCCTGAGTGGAAGTGTTTTCTGAATTTGTTTTTCAGTGGATTTATGGTTGGTGTACAGGAAAGCTTCTAGTTTTTTGAGATTGATTTTGTATCCAGATACTTTGCTGAATTTATTGATCAGTTCTATAAGCTTTTGGTGAATTTGTTGGTTTTTTAAAATATAGTATCATGTCACCTGAAAATAGTGAAAGTTTGAGTTTTTCTTTTCCTATTTGTATTCCTTTGATTTCCTTTTCTTGCCTTATTGCTCTGGCTAGAGTCTCTAGTACTATATTGAAGAGAAGTGCTGATAATGGACATCCTCGTCTCATTCCTGTTTTTAGGGGGAATTCTTGAAGTTTTTCTCCACTTAATATGATGTTGGCAGTGGGCTAATTGTAGATTGCCTTTATGATGTTGAGATATGTTCCTTCTATTCCAATTCTCTGCAGTGTTTTTTTATCATAAATGGATGTTGAATTTTTAACAAATGCCTTTTCAGCATCTATTAAAATGATCATGTGATTTTTGTCTTTGATTCTGTTTATATGGTGAATTACATGGATTGATTTTCATATGTTGAACCAGCCTTGCATCCCTGAGATGAATCCTGCCTGGTCATGGTGTATGATTTTCTTTATGTGGTTTTGAATGCATGTTGCTAGTATTTTGTTTAATAGTTTTGCATCCAAGTTCATCAGAGATATAGGCCTGTAGTTTTCCTTCCTTGAACTGTCTTTATTCAGTTTGGGTATTACTGTGATGTTGGCTTCATAGAATGTATGAAGAGTCCTGATTTTTTCTATTTTGTGAAATAGTTTGAGGAGTAATGGACTTAGCTCTTCTATAAAGGTTTTATAGAGAGTCCTGGTTTTTTCTATTTTGTGAAATAGTTTGAGGAGTAATGGACTTAGCTCTTCTATAAAGGTTTTATAGAATTCACTTGGGAAACCATCTAGACCTGGGCTTTTCTTTGATGGTAAGCTCTTTATTGCAGTTTCAATCTCTTTGATTACTTTTTTTGGTTGGTTTAAGTGTTCTATATCTTCTTGACTCAGTTTAGGAAGGTTGTATTTATCTAGGAAGTTGTCAATTTCCTCCAGATTTTCCATTTTGTTGGAGTATAGTTTTTCAAAGTAGTTTCTGATAATCCTCTGGATTTCTACACTGTCAGTAGTAATGTCTCTTTTTCATGAGCAGCTGAGAAAAAAGTAAACTCCGCTGTAGTTGGGCGAAATATTCTATATGTGTCCAACAGGTCCATTTGTTAATGGTGTTCTTTAGTAATGAGGCATCTTTACTGACCTTTTGTCTGGAAGATCAGTCTAGTGTTGTGAGAGGTGTGTTGAAGTCTCCCAGTATTATTGTATTGGGATTTATGTGTGACTTCATGTCAAAAAGAGTTTGATTTATGGAAGTAATTGCACCTATTTTTGGGACATAGATGTTGATTATTGATTGTTCCTTTTACCAGTAAAATATGACCTTATTTGTCTCTTCTAATAAGTTTGGGTTTGAAGTCAAACTTGTCTGATATCATAGTTGCTACTCCTGTTTGCCTTCGAGTTCCATTAGCATGGATTACCTTGCTCCAGCCCTTTGCCTTGAGTTTGTTCCTATCTTTACTTGTAAAGTGTGTTTCTTTTAAGCAGCAGATGGATGGATGCTTGTTTTTAAACCATTTTGACACTTTGTGTCTTTATATAGGGGAATTGAGGCCATTTACATTCAGTGTGATTATTGAGAGATAATTTTTAATCCCTAACATGTTAAGATTTTATTTCTGTTTTAGATACTGTTTATTCTTTATGCTTAGTTGTCTGCTGTATGGAAAATCTTGTTTCTCTGGTTCTGGTGTGTATTACCTATTTCTTCTTTGTAGTTAATCTCTTTGAGTATTTTCTCTAGCGCTGGTTTTGAAGACATAAATTCCTTCAGTTTCTGTTTGTCATGGAAGCTTCTTATTTCCCTATCTAATCTGATAGATACTTTTGCTGGGTAGGAAATTTTTGGCTGGAAGTTGTTTTCTTTCAGAGTTTGGAATATGTTACTCCAAGCCCTTCTGGCTTTCATGACTTGGTTTGGGAAGTCTGGAGTGATTCTAATTGGTTTGCCTCTGAATGTCACTTGGCCTTTTGTTTTTGTTGCCTTTAAGATTTTCTGCTTGGCTTCCACATTGGTCATTTTGACAATTATGTGGCGTGGGGATCCTCTTCTCCGATCCTGTCTAAAGGAAGTTCTATAAGTTTCCTGGACCTGTGTATCAACCTCTTGATCTACATTTGGAAAAATTTTCTGCCATTATTTCTTTGAAGAGATTATTGATCCCTTTGATTTCACCTTCTTTTCCCTCCTCTATTCTGATTATTTTTAGGTTAGCTCTCTTGAAATGGGTCCATGTTTCTACAATGTCAAATTCCTGCTGTTGGATTTTTTTTTCTAAATTATAAAGTATGCGTTCATTTTTTGAGTGATCATCTTCTAGGAGCAAGATTCTATTCTCCATGTGGTCTAATTGATTGTTTATACTTTGAATTGAGGCCTTTACTTCAATGATTTCATCCTTTATTTATTTTAGACTCTCTCTAAATTGTTTTTGAAAGTACTGTATTATTTCTACAGTTATATTCCTGATTTGATCTTCTGGAGATCTCTGAATTTCTGTGTTATCAGGTTCTGATATTATGGGGTTGTGGGCAATCATTGTTCTATTATTGTTCCTCTTTGCAATGATTTGGGAAGTTTGTGCCTTCTCTGGGTTTTTTCCTGGGTCACTATGACTTCACTTAAGATGCTCTGGATCTCGAGTCTGTGGCAATCTCAGTCACCATTACTCCTTTACTGGTTGTTTCCCAAAGTCTCAGACCCAGGGAGTCATTCGTGGCTGCTTGAGACTGTGGGGGTGCCAGGCTAGGCATTCTCCCAAGGGGAGCTGTGACTAGGGTGTGATATCCCTGCCACCGCTACTCCTTCACTGGGTTGGGCTGCAAAATCTCAGACTCAGGGAGACTATCAAAGTTGCACATGTCCCTGGGGGTGCAGTACTGGGATTTATCCTCTAGGGGCCGCAATTTGACTCACGATTGTTGAGTGCACTGATCTGTACCTGTTGTAGACTCTATGAACTTCTTGCTGCCACCGCTAGCAATATGATGATGCTGGCATATTTCTTTTCTGGTGAGGATGGCGTATTTCTTCTCTGGTTTTGAGCTTCACTCTGAGTCCCTGGAGGGCATGCTGAGCCTGGCCCCTGGGAGCTTTAGACTCTCCTTGCATGGAAAAAACTGCTGAATTACACCCGATTTTTCCGCAGCTGCTCATGTCAGCTCCTTGTCCACCCCTCCTCTCTGGAGCCTGGTGGGTTGTTGAGTGCACTGATCTGGAGCCATCGTGAGCCAGGTGAACTAGCTATGGCCAGCAGTATGGCGCTGTTGTTGCGCCCTCGGCTGTGAGGCCATCATATCTCCTCTCTGGTTTTGAGGTCCGTTCTGATTCCCCCTCCTCTCTGGAGCCTGGTGCTGGGAGGAAAGATGGCACCTGCGTGGCTTCGCCATGGCAATGCGGGCTGGTTTCTTTTCTGATGTCTGGTTGTTCTTCTAGACCTCTTTTTCTCTGTACCTTGTATTTACAGTTTTTATTTATCTGCTGATGGTGTTTACTGTCTATGAAAAGCACTGATTTTGTGGTAATAGAGATCAATTGTTAGCGGGACTTGTAAATGCCACTTTTTCTCCATCGCCATCTTCCAGGAAGTCTCCAAAAAAAAAAGTATAAAAAAATTAATAAAATCAATTCAAGAAAAAAAAGGAAGTCTAAGACCTTAGACTTGTTCTTTCTTCAGACCATTTTTGGCTACTGAGCTTCCTTCATATTAGACATGAATTTTAGATGAAGTTTTCTATTTCTGAAAAAAAATGTCATTGAGACATTAATAAGAGTTGTCTTAAGTCTGTAGATATTTTTGGGTAGCACAGTTATCTTAATATGTTGAGTATTCCATTCTGTAGACACCAGATGTCTTCAATTTCTATTTGTCATCTTTAATTTTTCAGCAATGTTTTGTAAATTTTAGTGGAGAAAGCTCTCATTTCCTTGGCTAGTATTTTTTTCCTAAGAATTTTATTCTTTTTTATGCTATTGTAAGTGAAATTGTTTTTCTATTCTTATTTTCACATTTTTTATATTGTGTAGAAGTACAACTTATTTTTATATGTTGGCTTCTACCCTAAAATTTTGCTGAACTTATTAGCTCTGGCAGCTTTGTTTTGCTTGAATAATTCAGTTATTTATTTATTTATTTATTTATTTATTTATTATTTATTTATTGTAGTACTGGGGATGGAACTCAGGGGCATTCTACCTTCAAGCTATACCTTAAGTCCTATAACTCTTTATTTTGAAACAGGGTCTCACTAAGTCGCAGAGGATCTCACTAAGTAGTTGAGTTTGACTGTGAACCTCTGATATTTCTGTCTAGCCTCCCAAGTACTGGGATTACAAGCATGTGCTACCATGTCTGGCTTATTTTTAAATTTTTTTTTTAGTTTAGGTTTTCTACACATATAATCCTGTCAGCTGTGAAGAGTCTATTTAAATTTTTTCCAATTTGGAAGATTTTTATTTATTTTTCTTATTTAATTGTTCTACTTAAAAACCTTCAATATTATGTTGAGTAGAAATGGCAAAAGCAGATGTTTCTTGTCATGTTGCAGGCAGATCTCAGAGGAAAAGCCTCCAGCCTTTCACCACTGAATACTATGTTAGCTGTGGCGTTTTCAGACACAGTTTTTATTATGTTGAAGTAGTTTTCTTCTATTCCTCGTTTGTTGGGTGTTTAATTTCATCATGAAAGGGTGTTGGATTTTGCCAAATGGCTTTTTCAGTGCCATTCAAGATAATCATGTGGTTCTCTCCTTCATCCTATTAATGTGGTACATTATATTGATTGCTTCTCATGTGTTGAACTACCCTTTTATTTTGGAAATAAATCCCCCTTGGTCATGGTGTGTAATCCTTTTATATGCTGCTGAACTTGGTTTGATGGTATTTTGTTAAGGATTTTTGCATCAATGTTCATGAGGGAGATTGGTGTATAGTTTTCTTGTTGTGTCTTTGGTGTTAAGGTAATACTGGCCTCAGAATGAGTTGGGGGTATTTCTTCCTTTCTCTGTAGTTTTTGGAAGAATTTGAGAAGAATTACTGTTAATTATTCCCTAATGTTTGGTAGACTTCACCAATGAATCCTTCATGTTTGGTAGAATCCACCAGTCTTAGTATGTTGTTTTTTATTTTTTCATTTTTCTCAAATCCAATTTTCCTGTGATTTCTTCTTTGTACCATTCTTCCTTCTGTTATTGATTTCTAATTTTATTTCATTACAAACAGAAAAGATACTTTACATAATTTCAATATTTTAAATTTGTTGGCACCTGTTTTGTGACCTAAACATGATTTATCCTATTCCATGTGCATTTAAAAAAATGTATACTCTCCACAGTATTTTATGTTTCTTGGGTTTAACTAGTTTACAGTGATAACCTCTACTTGTATATTGATCTCTTATTAAAAGTTGGGTATTGAAGTCTCCAACTATTATTGTGATGATGTAAGCTTATTTCTTCAATTTTGTCAGTGTTTGGTGCATATCTATTTGTTATTGTTACTTCTTCTCTGTGAGTTATTTAGTTTATCATTGCACATTGTTTTTATCTTCTCACAGCTTTTGACTTAAAGTCTAGTTTGGATTTAGTATAGCTATCCTAACTCTCTTTTGGTTATCATCTGTTTTTTTCAGAGTTAATATATTTATTTTCATTGAAATTAAAATTGTATATAGTTACGGTATAAAACAATATTTTGATAAATGTATACAATGTAGAATGATCCAATCAAGCTAATATATATGTGTGTGTGTGTGTGTGTGTATATATATATATATATATATTACTTCATATACATCTTATTTTTGGTGAGAACATTTAACATGTACTCTCTTAGCAGTTTTCAAGTACTAGTCAACAAACTGTTATTCACTGTAATCATCATGTTGTATGTTAGATCTCCTGTTTTGCCTGTCTCCCCAGTTCCTTGACCCCTAGCCCCTGCTTACTGCTTTTATTAGTTTGATTTTTAACATCTTCCAGGTGATGTTTCCATGCAATATTTTCCCCCATCCCTTCAATTTTATGTTTTTACTGATGCATTATAGTCTCACAATATAACGTAGGTCATGTTGACAAATGGCATACATTCACACAGTACTTGGCCCCTCCACCCCCACCCCTGCCTTTCCATTTCCCTCCCTTCCAATACTAATTATCCAGGTTAACAATGTTATATTTACATGTTCTTAAGAGAGATATTTCCATCTTCCAAGGTCTTCTTCAATTGCTTTCTTTAATGTTTTATAATCTTCATTGTAGAGGTCTTTTACATCCTTTTTCTTCTTTCTTTTTGTTTCACCACTTCCCTTTTTATTTCATTTTATTTTTTATGTGGAACAAGTAAAAATGGCATACATTCAGACTATGCTTGGTACACTCCCCTCCCACTTCCCTTTCCCCCCTCCCAACAACGAGTGTCCAGGTTAACCATGCTATATTTATATTTTTACACAAACTTGGATGTAGCTCAACCTCAGCCTTCTTCCTCTCCTCTCCTTCCATTCTAGCTTTGGTGAGGTTTCTCCTCCATTGTCTGGAGTCCCACTGGTATCCCTAATACTCTCTAGTTTGAGCACATCTTTGATTAGGTTTATTTCTAGGTATTTTATTTTTGGGAAAATTATTGTAAATGGAATTGTTTTCTGTATTTTTTTGTAAATTCATTGTTGTCATGTAGAAAAGCTACTGATTTCTTTAGGTTGATTTTGTATCCCGCTACTTTGCTTGGTTAAAGTAAAGTATAGCTTGGGGGAAAATGGTGCATGGAAACAGCACCTGAAAGATGTTAAAAAGTCAAACTAATACTTTGAATTGGTTAATCAGCTCCAGTCATGTTTTGGTTGAGTTTTGGGTCTTCTAGATATAGGATCATGTTGTCTACAAACAAAGATAACTTTGTGGAGGTATTGGGGATGGAACCCAGGGGCATTCTACCTCCAAGTTACACCTCCAGCCCTATTTTTTATTCTTTATTGTGAAACAAGGTCTCACTGAGTTGCAGAGGCTGTCTGAGAACCTGTAATCCTCCTGTCTCAGCCTCCCAAATGCTGAGATTACAAACAAAGATATTTTTAACTCTTATTTTTCTATTTGAATTCTCTTGATATCCTTTTCTTGTTTTATTGCTCTGGCAAGAGTCTCAAGAACTATATTGAAAAGGAGTGCTGATAGTGGGCATCCTTGTCTTGTTCCTGATTTTAGAGGGAATTCTTGCAGTTTTTCTCCACTCAACATGATGTTGGATATGGGTTTATTGTATATTGCCTTAATAATGTTGAGATACATTCCTTCTATTTCAATTTTCTGCAGTCTTTTTAATACTAATGGGTGTCAGATTTGTCAAATGCTTTTTCAGCATCTATTGATGTGATTTTTGTTCTATTTATGTGGTGAATAACATGCATTGATTTGTATATGTTAAACCAGCCTTGCTTTTCTGAGATGAAACCAACTTGTACATTTTTCCTGAGATGAAAACAACTTGTACAATTTTCTTGATTTGGTTTGAATGTTGTACAATTTTTTGATTTGGTTTTGAATGTTCATAGCTAGTATTTTGTTTAGAATTTCTGCATCTATTTTCATCAAAGATATTGGTCTGTGATTTTCTTTTCTTGATGTATTTTTATTTGGTTTTGGTATTAAATGTGATACTGGCCTCATAGAAGGAGTTTGGAAGAATCCCATCTCTTTTGACTTCCCAGAACAAGTTGTGAAATATTAGACTTAGTTCTTCTCTAAAAGTGTTGTAGAATTCAGTTGCAAACCCATCTGGGCCTGGGATTTTCTTTGATGGCAAAATTTTTATTCCTGTTTCTATTTCTTTGCTTGACAAGTTTAGTTTTTTATGTCCTCTTGGTTCAATTAAGGTATGTTATATATTCTTAGGAATCTGTCAATTGATTCCATGTTTTCCTGTCTATTGGAGTATAAATTTTCAAAATAGTTTCTGATAATCCTCTTAATTTCCTCACTGTGGTGATGTCTCATTTTTTATAATTTTAATAATTTGAGTTGTTTCTCTCTTTCTTTTGGTTAGGTTGGTGAGGGGTGTGTCGATCTTATTAATCCTTTAAAGAACCAGCTTTTTGTTTTGTTAATCCTTTGTATTTTTTTTTTATTCTCTATTTTGTTTATTTCTGCTCTGATTTTAATTATTCCTGCCTTCTGCTGGCTTTGAGATTAGACTCTTCTTGTTTTCCTAGGTTCTTGAGATGTGTCATTAGATTATTTATTTGATGAATTTTTTTCTTCTTATGCAGACACTCAATACTATAAACTTTTCTCTTAAATCTGCCTTCAAAGCATCCCACCAATTTTGCTATTTTGTGTCTCTATTTTCATTTAATTCCAGGAATTTTTAAATTTCTCCCCTTATTTCTGTTCTGATCCACTTCTCATTCAAGAGTATATCATTCAAACTCCATGTATTTATATAATTTCTTTTGATCTTCCTGTTGTTAATTTCTACTTTTATTTTGTTGTGATCTAAAAAGATTCAGGGAATTATATTACATTTTTTTGAATTTGCTGGTGCTTACTTTGTGGGATATAACAGTCTTGGTTGGAAGTTGTTTTCTTCCAGAGTCTGGATGCTATCATACCAGTCTCTTCTGGTATTCATGACTTGGGTTGTGAAGCCTGGAGTGATATTTACTGTTTTGCCTCGAATGTCACCTGTTTTTTCTCTCTCGCTGCTTTTAAGATTCTTTCCTTAGCCTTTGTGTTAGTCATTTTGATTATTACATAGCATGGGGAGGTACTTCTTTGATCTTGCCTTAATGGTGTTCTCATTGTCTCCTGTATGTGAATGTCCAAGTCTTTTTCCATGTTTGGAAAATTTTCCGAAATGATTTCTCTGAAGAGATTACGAATACCCTTGGTCTGTGTCTCTGTCTCTTCTTCAATGCCTTTTATCTGTAAGTTAGGACATTTTCATATTGTCTCATAACTGTTGGGTGTTTAGGTTCTGTTGTTATAAAGTCTTCTCTATACTGCTGATTATGCTTTTCATTTTGAATGAACTATAACAGTGATATTCTGTTTTCCATTTCATCTAATCTTCCATTATTTTTTTCTATTGCTGTCTTCATTTTATTTATTGACTTCTTCATTTTATTCCAGGCCTCTTTCTGATTCTTTCTTAAGTTCTCAATTTTCTCTCTTATTTCTTGTACACTTACTGTGAGGCCTTTCATCATATTGAAGATCAGGATTCGGAATTCTCCTTTTTGTGTTTCTTGTAGATCAGTACTGGTGATCTCAACACTTGTTGAGTTGTGGGAATTTATTGTTTCCTCATTGTTCCTCATTCTCATATTTTCAGAGTTCTCGGGTTTGTGTTTCTGTTGTCTTGGCATCTTCTTTCTCTTTGTCTGTAAGTTGTTAATAGGTGCTATTCTAGATCACTGCTGGAAGAGATGGTTCCAGCTGCCACTCACACTTCGATATTAACCTTGAAAACTATGTTTACTATCACTCCACTTTTGTTCTATCTGTAGATCATCAATACTGAGTTGCTCTGGGGTTCCTTCTGCCACGGCTATGGTGGTGTTGATGAATTTCAGGTGTTAAGGTCAGGTATTCTGTCTGTCACTTCCTTTATAAAGAGTTAGCTCAGAGGTGTGAGCAGAATAGTTTGTGACCTATTTTTTTTTAAACTTAGATGTGCGAGCTGCTGAGCATTTCTTTCTATTTTCTGCTTTGTTTATCTTTAGTATTTGGCAGTCCTTTCTTATGGATCACCTCTCTGATCCAATCTTAGCCATAGGGATTTAGAAGTGACAGCAGGTTTATGCAAGGGAAAGTAGTGTTGTTTTCAATGGTGAGGGTTAGGTGAGGAGGGAGAAGCAGGAGTGATGGGTACAGGAATAGGGTAAAGTAGAGAATACAATCAAGTTGAATAAAAGTTTAAGCATGGTAAGGTAGTACCTGGTCAAGATGAGAGAGTGAATGCAAGGTAGGATTCTTGTAGTCAGTGTTGAATATTTAGGTATAATGATATGAAATAGATTGAATACAAGACAAGAAGATACAGAAAAAAAGGTTTTAGGGAAGACAGTAGATAGGAGAGAGGGACAAAGCTTATAAAAGGAATAGAGAAGGGAGCAACAAACATGCAGTAAATAACAAAACAACCAACCAAAAACAATAGCAATTAAAAACAAAACAAAATAAAAAAGTAAAAACAACAACAATGAGCTGGGCATGGTGGCTCATGCTTGTAATTCGGGAGGCTGAGACAGGATGATCTGGATTTATGGACAGTCTCAGCTACTTAGTGAGGCCCTTTGCAATTCAGAGAGACCTTGTTTCAAAATAAAGAATAAAAAATAGGACTTGAGGTGTAGCTCAGAGGCAGAATTCCCCTGGGTTCTATTCCCAGTACTGCAAGAAAACAACAACAAAAATGAAAAAAAAAACCAATACTTCAAATATACATATAAGGAGTCAGCTTGACTTCTGTAGTCCTCCTGGGCCTATGTTGATACTGTCAGTCATTTAATGTCTGTTCATTATTGTAGGTTCTGGAGGATGTTCCAATATCTCTCATTTGCTTAGTAACATATTTTCAGTTTGTGCAGGATTCTGGTGAGTGCATGGGCTATTAAATTTTTTTTTTTCATCTCTGAAGCGAGGTGATCATTTAAGATGTTGGAGTTCTGCTGCCACTTACTTCACCTCATGTTCTTGGCTTTTCTTCCAGGAATTTTTTGGAGCTGCAGAGCCAGCAGGCAAGGCTCAAATGGGCAGCTCAAGATGTATGAGCCATTCTTTTTACATTTTAAGCCTATTTATATCTTTAAATCTAAAGTAACTCTCCTACAGATAGTATATGGTTATGTCATTAAAAAATCCATCCTGTCAATCTATGCCTTTAATACATTTACATTAAGTAATTATTGATAAAAATAATTGGCTTCTCTCCTTTAACCATTTCTCTCTCTCTCTCTCTCTCCCTCTCTCTCTCTCTCTCTCTCTCTCTCTCTATATATATATATATATATATATATATATATATATATATATATGGAGAGATATGTTATATATTGGTGGTACTGGGGTTTCTGGAAACCCTTCTACCTCTGGGCTACACTCCCAGACCTATTTTTATACTTTTTCTTTAAATTTGGGAACAGGGTCTCTTAAGCCAGCATGGCTGGCTTCCAACCTGTGTAATCCTCCTGTCTCCACCTCCCAAGCGCGGGGACTGGAAGCGTGTGACACCACGCCCGGCTTTCTATATGTTTTATATAATTTTTGTTGCTAAATTCCTATATTAGTGGTCCCTTTTTAGTATATAAGTGGTGTTTTTTAGGATAAAATTTTGGTTCGGAATATTCTTGGTGATTATCTTGAGGATTTCAATTAACAGCTTAAAGTGATACAATATAGTGAATAATACCAACTTAGTCTTCTCTCTCTCTCTCTCTCTCTCTCTCTCTCTCTCTCTCTCTCTCTCTCTCTCTTCTTATGATGAAACCCAGGGGCATTCTACCTCTGATCTGCACCTTCATTCCTATTTTATTTTTTATTTGGAAACAAAATCTTGCTAAGTTGTTGTGCAGGCTGGCTTCAAATCTGCAATCCTCCTGTCTCAACCTCCCAATACTGGGATTTCAGGATTGTACTGCCACAACCGGTTCCAACTCCTATTAAGTTCTTTCTTTCCCCCTTCCTATTTTTTTTTAATTTTTTTAAAAAAATTTTTATTGGTGCACTGTATTCATACATCATAGTGGGATACAAAAAACTTTTGTAGACATACATGCACACATCACCCAGTAGCCCCCACCCGATCCCCACCCCATTCCCTCCCCAACCCTCCTTCCCATGCTTGGCTTAGTGGTTGACATCTAGTATTATGGCAATTTATCCAGAATTAAAAATGATAATCTCACATAACAGTTTCATTTGTCTGATACCAAGCCTTTGATAACTTAAAGATAACATTTCAATATTTTCTTTTTGCTTTCTTTCTTACCAGAGAATATTTTTTTTCTTTTTTTTTTTAGGTGAAACTATCATATATTTATATATTTATTTTTCAGAAAAATCTATCCTAATATGGAATATGTACTCTAGATACCCAAAACGATCTCAAAAAAGAACAAAGCTAGAAGATATATATTTTCTAATTTCAAACCATATAAAGCTACAATAATTAAAATCGTGTAGTACTGTTCTAAAGGCAGATATATAAACCATTAGACTTAAATGAAAGCCTAGAGATACATTCTTCCATATATATATATATATATATATATATATATATATATATATATATATATATATATTTGGTGGTTGGTGGTACTGGGGTTCCTGGAAGCCCTTCTAACTCGGGGCTACACTCCCAGACCTATTTTTACATTTTCATTTTGGAAACAGGGTCTTCTAAGCCAGTGCGCGGCTGGCTTCGAACCTGCGCGATCCTCCTGTCTCCACCTCCCAAGCGCGGGGATTACAAGCGTGCGCCACCACGCCCGGCCATTCTTCCATATATTGTCAAGTTATTTTTGACAAGGTTTTCACGAACATTTGGTGGAGGAAATAATAATCTTTTAACTAAATATTGTTGAAAAATAATAATTACATGAAAAAGAATAAAATTGGACCCTTACCTAATCCCATATACAAATATTAACTCAAAATAGATAAAAGACCTAAATATAAATCTTAAGACTATAAACTTTTAGGAGAAAATCTGGGTCATAAAACCTCACAACATTGAAATTGGCAGTGATTTCTTGGTTATGATTTCAATGGCACAGGCAACAGAGGAGTATACAAACTCCCTAAAAAAAAAAAAAAATTGTATATCCAAAGACAATGTAAACAGAGTTAACAGTTACTAATAGAATGGGATAAAATATTTCCAAATGCTATATCTGAAGGTATATTAATATTCCAACTAGAAATCCTAAAAATTAACAACAATAAAGGCAAACAATACCCTTTAGAGATAGGTAAAAGACTAACATAAATAATGAATCTCCACAGATAACCAATCTTAGTTGTCTGTTGGATGGAAAATCTTGTTTCTCTAGTTCTGGAGTGTGTTATGTATTTCTTCTTTGTAGTTAATCTCTTTGAGTATTTTCTCTAGTGCTGGTTTTGAAGACATAAATTCCTTCAGTTTCTGTTTGTCATGGAAGCTTCTTATTTCTCCATCTAATTTGATAGAAAGTTTTGCTGGATAGGAAATTTTGGGCTGGAAGTTGTTTTCTTTCAGAGTTAGGAATATGTTACTCCAAGCCCTTCTGGCTCTCATGACTTGGTTTGGGAAGTCTGGAGTGATTCTAATTGGTTTGCCTCTGAATGCCACTTGGCCCTTTGCTTTTGTCGCCTTTAAGATTCTCTGCTTGGCTTCCACATTGGTCATTTTGACAATTATGTGGCGTGGGGATCCTCTTCTCCGATCCTGTCTAAAGGGAGTTCTATAAGTTTCCTGGACCTGTGTATCGACCTCTTGCTCTATGTCTGGAAAATTTTCTGCTATTACTTCCTTGAAGAGATTGTTGATCACTTTGGTTTCACCTTCTTTTCCCTCCTCTATTCCAATTATTCTTAGGTTAGCTCTCTTAAAATGGGCCCATATATCTTCAATGTCAGATTCCTGCTGTCGGATATTTTTTTCTAGATTAGAAACTATGCATTCATTTTTGGATTGATCATCTTCTAAGAGCGAGATTCTGTTCTCCATGTGGTCTAATCAGTTGTTTATACTTTGAATTGAGGCCTTTACTTCATTAATTGCATCCTTTATCTCTTTTTGGCACTCTCTGAGTTCTTTTCGAAGCACCTCTATTATTTCTACAGTTATTTTCCTGATTTGATCTTCTAGAAATCTCTGATTTTCTGTTTTATCGGGTTCTGATGTTGTGGGGTTGTGGGCATTCATTGCTCCAGTATTATTCCTCTTTCCCATGATTTCGGAAGTTTGTGCCTTCTCTGGGTTCTTCCTTTGGGTCACTACAACTTCACTTAAGTATCGTCCCCTAAGACTCCGACCCGCAGGGGCTTAGAGAATGACACAGACACCTCTTCAGCTGAAATATGAATTCTTCTTTAATGAATCCTTAATATGTCTCAATAATATGTCTCTGAATATGTCTCTCTTAATATGTATCTTCTAATATCTGACAATGTGTAGAACAAGCACAATATATATCAGCATCATAATCCCTCCCTCTATTCCCTACCAACCCCAAGCTTCCCACAGCTAGGGCGTGCACACTTCTGACTCTCTCATAGGCAGGCTGGTGGTAGCATGAAGCTTTGCGTCACTGATCATTCTGCAGGCACGTAGCATGGCACATTGCGCATGCTCAAGGAGACGTCCATCTTGTGAGTCTCATGACTTGGCTGCAAGCCTAGGTGCCATCTTGAGTCCATGCTGGCAACAAGCCTGGGTGCCATCTCGGTCCAGCCGAGTGGGCCCCGACATCTCCCCCTTTTTGTTTTATTAAAATAAGGCTTGGGATCGTGCCTGTCTTAGGTTGTCGACCCTCAAGGACCATTCTTACCTGTCATTGGGAGAACAATAGCATGATTGTTTCCCTGTCTTAGGTTGATATGATCCTGGGGACGATCTTACCCGTCACTGACTACCAATCCAGCATATTGAGCCATATGTGGGGAGATGAGCCAGCTTCAAGGGCTGCCATAGCTTGCACCAATATGCGCTGTTGTTGCAGTGTGCGTTGTCGAGTTCGCCTGATATATCCAACCAGGAAACAGCATGCTACCACCAGCAAGAATTCCCAGAATGCCATGCCACCCCAATCTTTTAAGAAACCCAATGTTCCATGTATCAAGTCCATCCATTGTTGTACTGTGGCGACTTCTATGTGGGTAGAATTAATTGCAACGATGGACGCTCGAAGCTCAATCATGGTGTGTTCAAATTCACGGCTCCAAGTCCCTAGAAGCATTTTGCTTAATTGACGAGACAAATTGCCTGCATGGGAGAAATTATGATACTGCACATACGTTATACATAATTCAGATAATTTATGAATACATGGTACCATGGCCATTTGCCCTAAAATGTCAACCTGTTTTTGTAACAGGTCTACTCTTTGATTTACCATTAATATGCCAGCTTTAAGTTGTCCATTTATTTGAGCTTGCTGAGCCATGGCAGTAGCCGCATGTGAGGATAGGGCATTCATAGTGGCTGCAGTATTTATAGACGTCGCCAAAGCGGCAGCTGCTGTAACTGCTGCGGTCACAGAGGCCACAATTACAGCAATAAGAGCAGAAATTCCAAAATCTCTCTTTTCTCGGTTCAGCAAAACTGGAAGGGAATCCACTCTTATAGGCCAAGAAACTGCTATAGGCAGTCGCATTACTACTGCCCAAGGGTGCATAGAAGCATTTCAGCAGAAAGTTAGAAAACAGGTATCAATAAAACAACCTAGACTATCATTAACCAAGGAACTATTAGAAACAAGCCAAAAAGATGGTGTAGTTACACAAACAGGAGTGGGTCCAAACGGGAGTTGTGGTCCCACTGAACAATTTACTTTGATGCTATCCTCAAAAGTATCGGAAAAATTCTGAGAATAGCTGCAATTTTTTACAGTTCCCCCTAACATCATAGATATAGCTGTTATATCAGTACAGCCTCCTGCTATCCCACAGAGAAGCCAAATATTAAAAGGATTGGGCGGCTTATACTGTATAGGATTTTGATATGTATAATTATATCCTGCCCAAGTATGATTGCGCATAGTAGATATGCCTGGAGAAAAACTTAAATCATAGCCTGAAGAGGCCCAGACTACCTTAGAGTCTTGGCAATCAGTCCATTTAAATGGCCAGCTACGTGGGCTATAACATTTTGGAGCCCACCGCGGCTGCAAAGGAGCTGTTTTATTTTCGGGATGTCCATATCTAGAAAATGCTAAAGGAGCATATCCTTCTAAGACAGTAACATTTCTTATGGGACTGGAATCATTAAATGGCTGAAATTTTCCCATAGTCTGATTATATAACTGCACACATGGATTAGGACTATCATAGGTATCATTCAAAATTTTATTAGCATAAAAACATAAACTGCTACTTAAAGTTATATTGAAGAATGCATAAGGCCTAATTTCTTCATCAAAGGGAATCCATGGCAAATTTAAGGAACTATTGGTCGTAAAGAACCGAGGAAAAATGGTGGCAGTGGTGGACACAGGTAAAGGAAGAGGGAAAGCAGAAATAATTCCCCAAAGATCTTTTTCACCCATTCCAATGTTGAACATTACCAACAGAGTTAGCCATATCCATTTGTTGCCTGGCATCTTCCACTGGTTCCTGTACATGGCGCACCAATCTTTCAGGAACCCAAATTGAGTGAGTCTTTGTCCTGTGGGAAAACACACAACGACCCTCGAGCCCACGTTAGCACTGGATCCGGACCATTCCATGCTCCTGTAAGAAAATCTTTCCACATTGCTTGCCCTGCATAGCGCTCATGAGGCCTGTAATATCTTTCCGCTGCTGTTCGTCCATTGGCATCCAGCGTTAAAAAATTTAGAATAAATAATATAAGATTTAGTTTATCTTTTGGTGTGGTCCATGGAGCCCCTATCCCCCCTTTTTGTTTTATTAAAATAGATTTAATAGTGGCATGGGCTCGTTCTACTATACCTTGGCCCTGTGGATTATATGGTAATCCATGATTTAATTGTATAGCCATTTGGGTACAAAAATGAGAAAATCTTTGAGAAACATAAGCAGGTCCATTATCAGTTTTAATGTGGTGAGGGATGCCCCAGGCAGCAAAAGCTTGCAGACAATGGGAAATTACATGTTGGGCCTTTTCTCCAGTATGAGCAGAGGCAAAGATAACTCTGGAACATGTATCCACGGAAACATGTACATATTTAAGAGAACCAAATTCAAGAACATGTGTGACATCCATTTGCCATAGGTGAAGAGGTCGCAAACCTCAAGGATTTACTCCTGTAGTAGGCTGTGGCAGTAATGTCAAACAATTTTTGCATTGCAATACAATGCGTCGAGCTTGTTCTTTAGTGATTTTAAATTTTAGTCTCAGCGTTTGGGAATTTATATGAAATTTATTGTGAAATTCTTGAGCCTGTAAAACTTTGCCTTCATTTGAAAAAATAAGTACAGTTCGAGTATGAAAATCTGCAATAGCATTGCCTTCAGCAAGCGGTCCAGGAAGTCCTGAATGAGCTCGTATGTGGGTTGCATAGAAGGAACATTTTCGGTTCCAAATATATTGTTGTAACTTAGCCAATAATAAAAGAAGAGTAGATTGTCCCTTAATATGTCCTACACATTCAAGGCTATTAAGTGCCTGCACCACATATAAGCTATCTGAAATTAAATTGAATGGAGTGGAATCATAGAGCATAAATACTTGAATCACTGTCAAAATCTCTACTGCCTGTGCTGATGAATGGGGAAAAAGAAAAGTTTGTGGATCTGAGCCTTCTTTGAATATCACTCCCATACCTCCTTTGGATCCATCTGTAAAAATATTTGGCGCTCCAGCAATTGGTGCAGGTTGAGTGATTTTAGGAAAAATAATAGGATGAGCCAAAACAAACCTGAGCCATGGATGTTGTGGATAATGATTATCGAATTGTCCTGTGGCTATTACATGGACAATGTCCCAGTCAGAATTGGTGGCAGCTAGAGTGGCAAGCTGTTCTTTAGTATATGGAGTGATGATAAGATCAGGCTGCATTCCAAATGCAGTCAGAGTTGCCTTTAATGCCTTAATAATTATTTGTGCAACACAGGCTGGATACCATGGCAACACTTTTTTGGGAGAATGAGGGAGGTGTACCCACATTATGGGACCCTCTTGCCACAACACCCCAGTGGGTGTGAGATCTGTGGTAAGAATGCATAACAGCAATTTTTTCTGATAGTCTTAAGATAGGCTCCACCAGACAGTACAGCCCTGCACAAATTCATCCAATCATTTGGAGTCATGGAGTATCTTTCAAAGGATTCTACCAGTGACAAGGTAAATGAAGCCTGCACTCCATATGTGGACACAGCTTCTTTTAATCTTTGAACAATCTTCCAATCTAATGGCTCATGATACCTTTGCTGATTCTGGTCAAGAAACACAGGAAATGCTCCTGGCGTAGGCAAAATCTCTGCCCACGGACTAGCCTCAGATGTCTTCCGCCTATCAGACTTTCCTTTTTCAGTAAGATATGGCGGCGGACTGGGAGAGGGAGGGGGAGGAGCGGAGGGTTCAGGATGTTTCTTTTTTCTGTTATAAGACATTTGGAACCTGCGCCAAGATTCTAACAAAGCTTCTTCCTCCTTATCTCTTTCTGGTGGAACAGGCCATATCTCTTGTTCCTCCTCGGAGGAATCGGAGGAGTTGCTTTCAGAGGATTCCTCGTCCCTGTGAGAATCTGCCTGTTGACCTTGCTCTGAAATCTCTTCTTTTGCTTCCTCTAAAGCATTAGAGCCTTCAGCCAGAACTTGATGATACCTCCCTTTTTTATCTGTCAGGCATGCTTTAATTAAACTCCAGATAGCCAATGTCCCAGGTGGGAGAGCCCCTTCGGCATCGGCCTTAAGAAGATCCTGACTAAGATGTTTCCACTGAGAAGTGTTAACATATCCTTCTTCTAAAAACCATGGAGCTACCGCTTTAACTGTGCTAAGAAAATTTTCTAAAGTGTCTGCTTTCACTTTCACTCCTCCCTTAGACAGAATGTTACAAAGAGCCTCTTTGACCTTCATGGTAGCAACCTTAGACCCCATGATAAGTTTTACTTTGTCACAAACTCCTACAAACCTATCGTCGCAATCTCCTGCGAACCTATCGTCGCAATCTCCTGCGAACCTATCGTCACAATCTCCTGCGAACCTATCGTCGCAAATTCCTGCGAACCTTTACAGCGCTGTCCCTCGCTTATCCGCGAGCCTTATCTTATTTTGTCGCTTACCTGCGAACTTTTTGCTATGTTGTTTTTCCCGGGTTTCGGCGCCACTTATCGTCCCCTAAGACTCCAACCCGCAGGGGCTTAGAGAATGACACAGACACCTCTTCAGCTGAAATATGAATTCTTCTTTAATGAATCCTTAATATGTCTCAATAATATGTCTCTGAATATGTCTCTCTTAATATGTATCTTCTAATATCTGACAATGCGTAGAACAAGCACAATATATATCAGCATCATAATCCCTCCCTCTATTCCCTACCAACCCCAAGCTTCCCACAGCTAGGGCGTGCACACTTCTGACTCTCTCATAGACAGGCTGGTGGTAGCATGAGGCTTTGCGTCACTGATCATTCTGCAGGCACGTAGCATGGCACATTGCGCATGCTCAAGGAGACGTCCATCTTGTGAGTCTCATGACTTGGCTGCAAGCCTAGGCGCCATCTTGAGTCCACACTGGTAACAAGCCTGGGTGCCATCTCGGTCCAGCCGAGTGGGCCCCGACACTTAAGGTGCTCTGGATCTCGAGTCTGTGGTATCTCAGTCACCACTACTCCTTTACTGGGTTGTATCGCAAAGTCTCAGACCCAGGGAGTCAATAGAGACTGCTTTAGACTATGGGGGGGTGCCAGGTTGCGCATTCTCCTATGGTGTGATATCTCTGCCACCACCACTCCCCCACTGGGTCAAGTCCCTGGGAGTCAGTACTGGGATTTCTCCTCTGGGGCCCACAATTTGACTCACTGTTGTTGAATACGCAGATGGAGCTGTCGTGGACTCAGTGAATTCGCTGCTGCTGCCGCTGGTGGCAATATGGTGCTGCTGCCACGCCCTCGGCCGTGAGGCTGGCGTATTTTTCTCTGGTTTTGAGCTGCGCTCTGAGTCCCTGCAGGGTGTGCTGAGCCCAGCCACTGGGAGCTTTAGATGCTCACTGTGCCGAGAAATCTGCCGAATCCCGCTGGGCTGTTCCAAAGTGGCTCACCTCGGCTTGCTGTCCACCGCTCCTCTCTGGAGCCTGGTGGGCTGTTGAGCTCGCTGCTGCCGCCAGCAGTAAGGCGCTGCTGTCGCGTCCTCGGCCGTGAGGCCGGCGTATCTCCTCTGTGGCTCTGAGCTCTGTTATGAGACCCCCTCCTCTCTGGGGCTGGTGATTTTTTTGTTTCTCTGGTGATGGTTTTTTCTGGCTATGAAAGGCACTGATTTTGTGGTAATAGAGATTGGTTGTTAGCGGGGCTCTTAAGCCCCGCTTTTGTCAGTCGCCATCTTCCTGGTAGTCCTCCCCCTTCCTATTTTCATTGTCACATTTTATAGCTTTGTATATTGTGTTTCATTAACATAAATGTGTAATGATTGTTTTATGTATTTAACTTTTTAAATCATACAGGAATACAGGGGGCGAGGTTACAGAAGTATGATAATACTGGCTTTTATGATTACTGATGCAGTTGCCTTCACCAGCATTCTGTGTTTCTGCACATGGCTTTGAGTTGCTGCCTGATTTCCTTTTGTTTCAGCCCAAGGGACACCTCCTTAGCATATCTTCTAGTAACAAGCTTCTTTAAGCTTCCTCAGCTCTTGTTCATCTCAGAATGTCTTAATTTCTCCTTGTCCTTGAAGGAGACTTGGTTTTGGCATCCTTCCTGGAATTCCCGGCTGATCATTGTTGTTTTTGTTTTCCTAGCCCTTTAACTATGTTACCTCACTGCCTTCTGGCCTTCATGTTCTCTGATATTGTTATTGAAGATTCCCTGCACATGACGACCCACTGCTTTCAAGCTTTCTTGTCTTTGAACAAATTTGACTATATGTGTCCTGGTGTGCCCCCCCCTTTTTTTCTGCTTATAGTTTATCAAACTTCTTGGATATATAGATGTTTATGTCTTTCATCCACTTTGATGAGTTTTGAGCTATTATTTCTTCAGAGAATGTCTCTGCTTCTTTCTTTATTTCCCCTTATCTTTCTGGAACTACCAAGAGTATGTTTTAAAATATGTTGTTTTTTCATTTTCATTTCATTAAAAATACTTTATTTTGGGGGGTACTGGAGATTGAACCCAGGGTTATTCTGCCTCTGAAATACACCTGTAGTGTATTTAACTTAGTAAAATCTTGCTTTAAAGCAGGATTTTATTAAATTTATGAGAGTTTCATTAAATTTCTGAGGCTGGCTTTGAACCTGCAATCTTCTCATTTCAGCCTCCCAATTTAAAATATGGCCATTCAAAACAAATATTTTCCCTTTTTGATGTTCTTAACCCATTGGCTACTTATAGGTCCATTAGATAATTTGATTTCCAATTTAATTTCATGTGATTAAATATATTTATATAATTTACATATACTAAACATTAATATATATACACACACACACACACACACACACACATGTGTTGAAGGCCAAGAACATGGCATAACATGTTAAATATTATTGAAAAGAATGTGTATTCTGCCATTTTTGGGAGGTGCATTAAAAATGTCATTTGAATCAAGTTAGTTGATAATGTTGTTCAAGTCTTCTATATTCTTACTGATATTCTTATCTACCTGTCCCATCAGTATTGAGAGAGAAGTATTAAAATATTCAACCATAACTTTAGATTTGTTCATTTTTCTTGTGATTTGATTGTTATTTTTCATGTATCTTGAAACTGTTATTAGGAAATAAACTGAGGATTTTGTGTTATTATGAATTAACTCGTATACTACCATGAAGTGGACCACAGTATCCTTGGTTAAGATACTTTGTCATGAAATCCATCTTGTCTAATATTAATAGAGTCACTTCAACTTTATTTCAATCAGTGTTAGTATAGTGTATCTTTTGGTAGTACTTTTGAATTATTAAACTGGGTTTTTTTGTGGGCAGCATACAGTTGGCACCTTATTTTTATATACTATGACAATATCTGTCTTCAAGCTGAATTGTTTTAAATTTAGTGTGTTTGTTTTTCTGGTTGGATTCAAGTCTATTCTATTACTATTGCTGTTCTATTTATCCTTCAGTGTTTTTCCCTTTGTCCTTTATTTTCTGTCTTCTATGAATTATTTTTACAACTCCTTTTTATTTTATTTGTTGGCTATAGCTATTTGTTGATTATCCAATTTCCAAATGCTCAGCAACTGCATATTCCAAGTTCTTTCTCTTCTCCACCCTTTTTATTCTCTCTTTCTGGGGACCAGGAGCTCACTGCTGATCTGAATAATGTTTCTGGTCAGCACCATTCAGTGCATCGATTAATATAGCTAACATTATTTTTTTAAACTAAGCTTCCTTCATGATAGAAGCAGGGCATTGCCTAAGTTTTGACACAAGCTTTATATTTCACAGTGGTGCTGTGTGAAGCACCACTCTAGAGGTTTCAGAAATATGGCAGAGTTCTCTTTTGGCAAGTCAGAAAGGACTTTGACGCTGTTGTAACACTTATTATATTGAGCCTTCAATGATGACCAGCTGTTTATCAGGCCGACTGGGGTAGGAAACATTCAAGGTAATATGAATGTCTTGAAGCCAGGGACTTTTCTTCATCTTGGTAGCCTTAGAACAATACCTGACACATAATAATTGTTCAATAAATGTCTATATAATTAAGCTGAGCCTGTTGGAGGAGTAATATTAGTGGAAGGGCTAAAGTAAAAGATACAGATGTCTTCTGAGGTGGAGGGGGTTACAAGTATAAGGTGAAAGATGAGGCTGAAGAAATATAAAAGAATATGATGTAGAAGGCTTTGTTAGACATGTTAACAGTCCCTATCCTAAAAATTTTAAAAGTTCCTTGAAGGGTTTCAAGCATGCTATGATCGGTCAGCATAGAAGATCTCTCTGTGTACACTGGAAAAGAGTATTTAGAGCAGACTAATGTGGAGGCAGGGAGACCAGAGAGGAGGTCCTGGCAATAGACCTCAGGAAATATGAACTAGGATTGGCTTTTTATTCAGAGAACAGTCATTTCTGCCTCCAAGCACAGTCTCAGTGGAAATTCTCCTAGCTCTCCTGCCCCTGGGATACTCAAAGTAGTTGGTAGCAACCAGTACATTTTTTAATTCTCTCAAACCTAGGAAGTCCATGTCTGCCTTATCTTGGATGTTTGTGACAAAATGAATGTCTTATGGGGACAATCAAGGAAGAGGAGATAGGGACAGATCACGATGCATTGCCATTCCCTGCTGCTGGGAATCCAACATCGCCCCAACAAAAGTGCCTCTAGATCAAAAGAAAGCCAGGCAACACTTTGCACTTCAGGGATCCTTTCTGTACACAGAAGTTATTCTAGCCCTGAATACTTCTTTATCAGAGAATTAGAAACCATTTTACATACTCTCATATAAGAGGACCTCCTCACAGTCATTTCCTACACACTCAACTGTTACAACTCTCCAAGAGGCAGATCTAGTTTACAAATTCCTTTCCTGTATTTTTTTCTATTTCTGAAGCAGTTGATACATTAGGGAAAGGAGTGTCTAGCTCATGAAGTTTCCAAGGGACAGAAAGTGAAGGGGAAACAGTAGCAATGATGATAGAAACAGCAGAACAAACAGCTTGGAGGAAAGTTGCCTAACATCTTATGCAGTAGTCAATTAAGTATGCCTTTATGTGTTTTGAGTTTCAGCACAAGTGGGAAGCTACAGCTATGTGAAGGTGCTTTGATAATTCATTTTCTGGATGAACACTGACTCCTGGCCACATTACTCTGTCATGGAAAACAAACAGATCTAAACTTACCCAGAGGTTCATTATTTGCTAATATGCCCAGTATCTTCCTATCACCATCTTTTTCCAGTGATTTTGAGAGAGAGAGAGAGAGAGAGAGAGAGAGAGAGAGAGAGAGAAGAGAAGAGAAGAGAAGAGGAGAGGAGAGGAGAGAGGAGAGAGGAGAGAGGAGAGAGGAGAGAGGAGAGAGGAGAGAGGAGAGAGGAGAGAGGAGAGAGGAGAGAGGAGAGAGGAGAGAGGAGAGAGGAGAGAGGAGAGAGGAGAGAGGAGAGAGGAGAGAGGAGAGAGGAGAGAGGAGAGAGGAAGAGAGGGAGAGAGGGAGGAGAGAGGAGAGAGGAGAGAGGAGAGAGGAGAGGGAAGAGAGAAGAGAGAAAGAAAAGAAGGAGGAGGAGGAGGAGGAGGAGGAGGAGGAGGAGGAGGAGGAGGAGGAGGAGGAGGATGTTCATCTTGTCCTAATTAATTTTTTAAAATTCTATGGTGGGGACTGATGAGCTAACTGAAGTTACATAATGGGTGATGAGTATCCAATT
Source organism: Muscardinus avellanarius (assembly GCF_963383645.1). NCBI lineage: Eukaryota > Metazoa > Chordata > Mammalia > Rodentia > Gliridae > Muscardinus > Muscardinus avellanarius. The sequence continues at coordinate 130,283,350 of NC_137786.1, read as the reverse complement.
ATAGGTATGTTTCCTTGATAAATGGATTTACTATCATTGTGAAAGGTTTTAAATTCTGATACTCTAGAGAAGAGAAATGTAAAGTAAGCCATATTTATAATTTTAAATTTCTAAATATACTCATTGAAAAGTTAAAAAAGAAACAGGAGAAACAAATTTTAATGCTATATTTTATTTAACCCAGTACATTAAAAATGATCATTTCAAAAGGGGGAGGGGGATATATGGAGAAAAATCCACCAAGTGATGTGTGCATATGTTTGTATCACTTTGACTCTCACTATGATTTAGAATTACATTGCACCAGCAAAAGTATAAAAATTGCCATTTCAATATGTTATCAATAGAAAAATATCATTATTAATAAGATTTTATTCTATACATAAGTGTGTGTGTGTGTGTGTGTGTGTGTGTGTGTGTGTGTGTGTGTGTGTGTATTGTTTCTGGGAATTGAACCCAGGGGCTTTCTATCTCTGAGTTACACCCAGCCCTATTTTTATCTTTTGTTTGAGAACAGTGTCTCACTAAATCCTGAGGTCCTCACTAAGTTGCTGAGGATAGTCTCATACTGGCAATCCTCCTGTCTCAGCCTTCCAAGTACTGGGATTAGAGGTGCGTAGCACCATGATTGATAACAAGACATTTTGTATGGTTTTTAATCCTGTCTTATAAATCTGGTGTTTGTTCCAGACTTATAGCACATCTTAGTTAAAACTAGTCACAGTTTTAGAGACATATTTCAATAGATACACGTGGCTATATCAGGGAATGCAGCTACAGAGTTACTTAGGTCATTTGGCATTTTCAAGGTGTCCTTAATCACAGCCTAAGGAAACCCAGACTTGCTTTGCTAGGGCTGTTTTCAACCAGTGCACACATTGTTCTGGCAAGAGCCATAGAGCTTCACATATGAATTCTTACAAACGATTAGGAGGGCAATATATAATTTCAACACAGATTTTTCAGAAAATGGAGAAAAAGAGATCACTTTCCAACTTCTGAGACCAGAGTCACCTGGATGCCCAAACTACACAAAAACATTACAGGAAAAGAAAACTTGGGCAATATTCCTCATAATTATAGATTAAGAAGTCCATAACAAGATATTAGCAAATGAGGTCTGGAAAGACATGAAAGGATAGTACATAGTTTCTCTATCTGGGCCTCAGTTTCTGTATCTATAAAGAGTTGTATTGGAACCAGATTATTTCTTAAGTCTCATTTAGGTCCTAAGTTTTGTGTTTTGTTTAACTTGGCCTTTGGTCCAGACTCCCCTGTTTTTAAGAGGCTTAGAGATGCTGAAATCCCAGCTTCTATTATACCTATTGTCAAAAGGGCTAGTTTTAAATGGCATATAACAGGATTTTAACATAAAGTTACAAAGTGGTTCCTGTTCCTTATCCCCCACCCCACTGGCTCCAGTAGCAGAAATTTTAGGTTTGAAAACGAGGAGAAAATGATGTTGGGCAGAAAAACCTATTGGGGCTGTACTTTTACATCGTACTACGTTAAATATGGATATCCCCCAATTTACAAAAGGGTTACATCTTGTTCCCACATAAGTGTACAGTTCCAAAACAGGATGGCAAAAACTGCAACTATAAACACATAGAATTGTGAATGACAATTTTCTACAATTAGTCAAAACAACAATCTATAGAAGTGTCAAGCTCAGAGCAGGCTAATATGAAGTTTAGATGATCAAAGGACACAAAAGAGGATTGCAGGTGAGGAAGATATGGAGGACAAAATAAAAGGGACTTGACTAAGCTGAGAAAAACCAGGCTGCCATTCACCAGCACCTTAATGAGGAGGGAGTGGAATTAACCCTAAACCCACCTTGCGTCACGTCAAGTTTGCTGTAGAGATAGACTTAACTACTTACGGCATGGAATGTTGCTATATTTCATTTATTTGGCTGGTTTCAGTCATTTTCATCCAACCCTTGTACAGTGTCAAGTTTTAAAAAGAAATCCCTTCAGCTCTTCTGCACTTCAGTCAAATGGGCCACAAATCACTGGTTTCAATCAAGATGTGAGTGCTCAGATGTGTAATACAGCAAGAATACCAACAGATGACACCCGGCCGGGGCTCATTCCTGCCTGGGAGTGTCACTTGGTGTGTTAGTGTTCTTGGTAAGACAAATTAGCAATAATGACACTTGAATCAATCATGTGGGCTTTTCAATCCAGTATGGCTCTTGAGCCATCAGGGAAAGCTACACTTAGGAGGGTCTGAACCAACCCAATGCCTCTGTTCATGCTGTTACCTAGGCCTACAGTGTGTCCTCCCTCCTTCCACCCCCGAACCCTCTCCTCTACTCCTCCTAGTGCTCTGTTCAAAACATGTTGTCTGTCAAGCTTTTCCTCATGGCAAACCCTGCCCTCCCAGTCATGAGGGCAACTAATGATTTCTGTCTCGAGGCTCCCATAATTGCTATGCTTCCTGGTTGTTCTAGTTGTCTTTTGAGGGGAAGGGTGGCTGTTTTTGTTTTGCTGTGCTGGGGATCTAGCCTAGGACCTCTCCCATGCTAGACAAGCACTCTACCACTGAGCCCCATACCCAGCCCTCTCGTTTTTTGATGTCTTTTAAAAACACTGCCGGATACTGTCATTTGTATTGGATTTTATTTCCCTTGGTGTATTTCTTCAATCTAGAATCTCATATTTTCATGTCTTTCTTGGGTTCTGGACTATTCTGAACCATGGCCGGCTCATTCTAATGTTACCCCTATCCATTCTCTTCTCCACAGCTCAAAAGCCTTTTGTATTTTTCATCCCTTTATTTCCCTCAACTTCTATTTCAACTCCTTTTCTCTGTATGTGTAAACATCAATTATCTTTCAGTTCACTGATGGTATCGTTAGCTGTGTCTGATCCAAGGGGAAACTTTTAAAATCAAGTACAAAGAATTAGACTTAAGTTAATCCTGGGCTCACTGAGTATTTGTATCCTTTTTTGATGACTGACCCTCTTTTACTTGTTCATATAAGTTCCTATTCATTAATAACACTGAACAACAAAGGGGCTAGAATATTAGTGATAATTTCTGTCAACCTACATTCTTTTTCTCATTCAAGGTAGCCATGGCTTGAACCTCACGCTTAAACTTCCTTCACTTTAAAAACTGCCTTAAATATATGTTTTCCTAAAGCACATTGTGGTTTAATTTTTTTTACTTTGTGATACTTTGTAGCTTTATAAAAATGGTGGACATAATCTTCTGGGACTTGTGTTTTTCGCTCCCAATAATGTTGTCAAGATCCATCCAAATTGCTGCATGGAGCTATAACTCTTTTGTTTTGACTGCCCTATAATGTTCCATTATGTCATTGTGTGACTATATCATGGTTTATTAATCCATTCTTCTGTCAATAAGCACTTGGGTTGTTTCCAGGTTTTGCCTTTATGAACAGCACTACTACAAACATTATTCATGACTCTTGGGTTTCTCTTGGTTATGTTCCAAACAATTGCTGAGACTTAGACTATGTGAACACTCAGCTCCACTTTTCAAAATAGTGGTGCGGTCTTTTTCTAGATGGTTGTACCAAATAATATACTATTTAACTTGTTCATTGAGTTTTAAAATATCAGTGACCATATTTACTTTATTTCACTTTTCCAAACTCTCTGGTTGTGAAGGAAAAACACAAGTCCCGGAAAATTATTTCCATCATTTTTATAAAGCTATAAAGTTTTACAAAGTTAAGAAAAACCAAAGCCACAATGTGCTTTAGGAATATATATACTTCAGGAATATAAACAATTTCTAAAGTAAAAGAATAATAAGCTATTTCTTCATTTAACAAATGTAAACATATATATGATAATTTTCCTCAAATAGTGCAATTATCTCCAGCTCTTGAGGTCCTATGTCTGTTTATTGCATTTGTTTACCACTCAGATGTTTTCCTTCACTTAATGGTTATTTCTCATGTGGTTTATAAACTTTGATTGTGAGCTTATCTTCAGCTCCTTTTTTCTGCCTGGGTGAATCTTGTGTACTCTGCCTTAACTTCATCTATCTGAAGAATATAACGATTGCTTTCAAGTTTTGATAATTATAAGCGAAGCTGGTATAGGTATCCATTTGAAGATATTTATGTAGACATGAAATTTTCAACTGCTTTCAGTAAATACCAAGGATCATGATTGCTGGATTGTATAATAAGATGTATTTACTTTAGTAAAAACATACCAAATGGTCTTCCAACGTGGCTCTACCATTTTGCATCCCCACCAGCTATGAATGAGTGTTCCTGTTGCTCCACATACTCACCAGCATTTGATGGTGTCAGTGTTCTGGATTTTGCCATTCTAATAGGTGCGGAGTATAATCTCACTGGTGTTTTAATTTGCATTTCCTTGATGATGTGTGATGCAAAACGTCTTTGCATATATGCCTATTTACCTTCTGCATATTTGCTTTGGTGAGGTGCCTGTCTCTGGTCCATTTTTAAATTGGGTTGCTTTTTTTCTTAAGAGGGTATTTTGGATAATATTACTTTTATTGAGTATGTATTATATTTTCCCATCTATGGCTTGTTCTTTCTTTGTTTTTCTTTCTTTCTTTTTCTTTTTTTTTTCTTTTGTGGCACTGGGAATCAAACCCAGGAGTGTTCTATCTCCAAGCTATGCCTCCAGCTCTGTTTTATATTTATCTTGAAACAGGGTCTCACCAAGTTTCTGAGGGCCTTGCTAAGTTGCTGAGGCTGGCCTCAAATCTGGAATCTTACTGTCTCAGCCTCCCTAGTACTGGAACTCCAGCTCAGCCATTTTTTCTTTCAGAGAAGGTAACTAAGGTACAAACAAGAGAATGTGGGGATCCTGAGCTAAGATCCTCTCTATTCTCCAGAGAATATAAAGGCATTGAGGCCAGATGCTGTGCCTTCCACAGGCTTTGGTACATGGACAATTTGGTTTCAGATTGAGTGAGCCAGGGCTTGCAAACTTTGAGGAGCAGGTGCACCTCTATAAAGTGGGAGGTCACAGGTGGCCCTAGTGTATCTCGCTCTCAGGTTGGTTAAACTCCTCCTGCACCACCTGAAATACTCTTGCTGTTCTAGGCATGACTGGAGATATGCAGTGATGCAGAGCTGATGTTCTGGAGTGAGCGTGCGTGAGTGCACTTGTTATCACCTGTATCTTGGGAACGAACCACTAGCACCCTGCCATTAACTCTGCATGCGCACTTACAGATGTATCAAAGCTGTTTATGTGTCTGCCTCCTCTCCTAAGTTGTGAGTTTCTTGGAGGTGGGCTCTATGTCTTCTCTTCTTTGCAACCTCAATGCCAACAGAGTAAACGGTTCAATTAGATTATTGCAGATGAAGAATGAGATGAGATGCTGCATAGAGTCTAAGTGATGTTCTGGTCCAGGATCTGCCTCTCATGCAAGGCCAAGCCTCGGAGGACACAGCATCCCCCTCACTCCTCATCCGAGGAAGAAGGGCAGGTGCCAAACCATTGGCCTCCTCTTTGCTTAGCTTAACTCTCCGTCAGCTTTGTACCTGGATCTTAAGTAGGCCCGTTCCCACCTTTGAGAGCTAGAACCAGTTTGAGGCTTCTTCATGAAGTGTGTGGCAATGGTGTCCCCAAATAGCTTGGGGGTGATGAAAGAAATCAGCTTGGGAGAGACACCTCCCTGTTTGTCTTCTCAGCCTTGGGAGTGGGCCCCAGTAGGGCTTTGCCCCAACCCTGGCCTCCCTCTCTGCCCAGGGCGATGAGGTACTCAGAGCTGCTGCATTCTGAGTGTGTGAAAAGAGCAAAGGGAATATGAGTCAGAGAAATAATTCCTAGGGCCAACCTCACCCTAGAATTGTTTCATCAAAATGGGAAGCTAGAGAGTGGGGAACGAGCACTTTGCCAGTCTCCACACTGTTCCAACTTGCCTTCGACGTGAGGACTCAGCAAACACTGACACAGGGCTGACAGTCCAAGACTGGCTTGATTTACAGAGCACTCTTCTGTCCCAGGGAGAAATGAAACACTGTAAATCACTAGGGAATGACCGAGGCTCTGCAGTGCTTATAAACAACACGAGCAGGCCTGTCCTCTCTCCACCTAGAGTAAATTTCCAGTGGGCAGTGTGCCCTCCTAAGAGGTAAGATGGAGAAAAATTACTTCTGGCTGGGCATGGTGGCACATGCCTGTAATCTAAGTACTTGGGAGGCTGAGACAGGAGGATCCCAAGTCTGAGGCTAGCCTCATCAACTTAGCTAAGACCCTATTTCAAATTAAAGAAAAAAAGAGGCAGAGAGTGTAGTTGGAGGTAGAATGCTCCCAGTAGCACAAGAAAGGAAAATAAAAGACCACCCTGTACACACAATACCAGGTGAATCAGGCGGAGCGCCACGATCGTCCCGATCTTCCAGCAGTAATCTTGAGTTCACCGTGTGACTTTGCCATTGCTCCTGCTCTGTCTCCGGGCTTGAGGGGACCTTCCATCAGCTAGATTCCAGGGCTAGATTGTTTGCTGTTATGAAAAGGGAGGGACAACTCTGATTTCTACAGTCTGGCCCCAGCGACTTTGAACCTCTGAGTTGTTACAGCCTTTGTTCAGACAGTCTGCGAGGGAGTATCCCCAAAATACTGGAGTGTGCCATGTTTTCCCTACAGTGGTGCCGCTAGAATTCTATAGAAGAGGCTCTTAGGGACACCAATATTAGAAGCAAAACCTGGGGAACTTGTCTTAGAGCTGGGTTTCTATGAGCCATGAGATCAGCTGACTGAAAAGGAAACAAACACAAGCATGGTTAATGAAAAAAATACATATTTTGTTTACATTAGTGAGTGAGATGTTCATCGGGATTTTATGGACATGAGATTTGCTCTTTTTTCCTCTTGAATTATTTTCTTTTTGAATTATTCAATTATTCCAGGTTTATGTTTGTGTATTTTGGGGGCCACTGAACCCAGGGATGCTCACTATCACTAATCTATACCCACAGGCCTTTTATATATTTTATTTGTACTTGAAATAACTTAATAAACTTTAAATAAAATTGGTAAAGTGGCAGGCCATGACCTGTATGTTCAATCCTTGGTGTTTATTTATTTGTTTATCCTACTTGTATTGGTGCACTATAGTCTTACATCACAATGTAGTTCACAGTGATTGTGATATACATGACACAGCACTTGGTGAGCTTTTCCCACCTCTCCTTCTCCACCCTCCCCTTCCACAAACAGGACATTGAGATCGATATTGGTATTCTCACATATTTTGAGACAAGGCCACGTTAAGTTTCCCAAACTAGCCTTGAACCTATGATCCTCCTGCCTCTGCCTCCCAAGTGGCTGGGATTACAGGCATGTGTCAGCACACCTGGCTTCCAGTTGTACTTTAGAGCATATTCCTTGCCTTAGTTCCTTTCTTCTAGGTTGTTTTGTGTTCTCATCAGCCTGAAAATGTAAAACAAATGCCTTGTGGTTGTGGTTGTTTATTTAGCTGAAATTTATTTGTTTGCTTACTTAATTTGTTTGCCAGTTGTTTCTTGACCCTTAGGGTTCTGGGCTGAATGCTATTGCTAGAGAATTAATCTAACTCTATCTTTAGTGGAAGCACAAAGTTCATATTGATTCCAAACAATGAGACTTCTTGTAGCAGAAAGAGCAAATCATTACTTCTCTCTAGATTCCAATTTCCTATAAAATGGGGGCTGGCCTGATGACTAAAATCTATTTCTTCTGTCTTTCTGTCTCTGTCAGGCTATTCTCATCTCTCCCCTCTACTCTTTATAATCCAAAGGTGAGTTCTTTTATGTCTCCCTGGCCTCGCATTCTCCAGCGACAAAATAGGGATTCACACATTGACCTATTTTTCCATCAGTAAGTAGATTGACAAGGAATCTCAGTAGGAAAGGTGAGCTGGGCCATCATCCATCCTTGAAGCATCTCTGAGACACAACCAAATCTAGGTAGGAAATTCTCTTCTCTCTCTCTCTCTCTCTCTCTCTCTCTCTCTCTCTCTCTCTCTCTCTCTCTCCCTCTCCCTCTCTCTCTCTTAGAAGAAGAAGGAAAATGAAGACAAGGAGAATATAGCTCGAACAGGAAACCACCCAGGACAGCTTGGACCATGGGACCTTGGTCACTCCAACTTACAGTGTTGCAGAAGGAAAATTTGTGGCGATATCTCTGTTTTTAAAATATATTTTATCGCTGTATTGTAACCTCACATCATAATGAAGTGTGGAGTGATAGAGAATACAGGCACACAACACTTACCCCCAGCTCCCACCCAATTTCCTCCCCTTCCCTGTACATGATATGATTTGAGATTGGATCGATAATTTCACATATGTATATAGCATCAGTGGGAGTGTTTCCTTCATCAACCCTCCCTTCCCTCCACCACCATCCTCCCCTGGACCCCACCCATCCTCCGTTGGGGTTTCTTCTTCTTTATCCACAGTTCCTCTGGTACCTTGATTTCTCCCTGGCTTTCACATATGACCCTTTATTTTCTGTGACTGGCTAATTTCATTTAACATAATATTCTCTAGTGTGGAGATCATCTCAACAACCGCAGTTTGGGAAGGTGATAGGAGCTGTGAAGACCTTTATTAAGCCTGAGCCCATCTTTTCCTTTCAACGGTTCAGCATGTTAAGTGCACAAATTGAGAACCTAGTCAGATGAAATACACAGAGGTGGTGCCTTCCCTCTATCCTCTAAATTAAACAGTTACAGGTCTACCATGGGGAAACAGATCCTAGGCAGCTTTCAAGAGAACTGAGTGAAATGTGATATTCCATCCTGGCTGTGCCCTCAGCTGGGTGAATTGCTATCTCCCTGCAGCTGGTTAGGAAAGGTTCCATGCTGGAGGGACTCCTAGAGATCCATAGGAGAGAAGAATGGCCAGTTGGGGGGTGACAGAGGGACAGGTGGTGCAGGGAGAAGTTTCTCAACACAAGTAACCAAGGCTTTAAGGCTCTGGAAAATGCTGGTTCTCCTTCCACAAGCTTCTCCACTCTGCCTTTGACTGCTAAGTTGCTGAGGCTGGCTGAACCTGAGCTTCTCCTGTCTCAGCCTCCCAAGTACTGGGATTACAGTCGTGTGTCACCACACTCAGCTAAAGATGACCTTTTTAACTTACAAGTATTCTAACTGCTCGCTCTTTCAAAGATTTTTTTAATGAAAAATACATTTCCCCATTAGAGAGTTGAATTCTACTATAGCTGCAAAAGGATTGGCTCTGGACTGAGGACCAGCTAAGGGTACATGTTATTCAGTGTGGCTGCTATTCCAGGCCAGGAATTGAGAGTCTTTACACTGCAACGGTGTAACAGGAGATAGATGATGGAAATCTCAGTGCAAATAAAAGCTAAGTTGTGCATTTGAAAGTTGTATGCCAGCCAAGTATGGTGGCACACACCTATATAGGAGGCTGAGACAGGAGGATCATAAGTTTGAAGCCACCTCAACAACTCAGTAAGGCCCTGAGAAATTTAGCTGAGACCCTGTTTACAAATAAAAAATAAAATAGGGCTGGGTGGGGTGTTAGCTAGGAGGTAAAATGCACCTGGGTTCAATCCCCAGTTACACACACACACACACACACACACACACACACACACACAAACAGAATGCCTAGTGTAAGTTCTGGGTATAAAAGGTAGTAGCTAGTACTTATATGACAGGGTTGAAAAAACAAAAACACAGAAGTCAAATACCGAGTGACCAATTTTTATCGTTTTGTGTATGTGCTGGCTTTAAGCAGCTTTACACTAACAAGCATACCTATCTGAATTTATTTCTCAAAACATCATCCCAGATTCCTAAATTTCTTCAAAGATCTATTTAAAAACCTATCAGGATGTACCTAATACTTTTGGGATGTACCTATTCTATCAGGATCTACCCTAAAATTTCCTGAACAAATATAATTTCACTTTCTATTCATTGTGGTAAACAAAACAAAAATCGTTAAAAGATGTCGGCAGTTTAATTAATTTTTTGCACTCCAGCCATTGGCTTCTATAATGCCCTACTTGATATCTGTACATTTTTAAGCCTTGCATTAATTTACATACAGTTATATAATTTGCATTTAGTTAATTGTGGCATTTGTTGTCACATTTTTATTAAAAAAAAACACCTGATCTTCAGGCTGTTTTTAAAGAAAGTGGGTTACTTTTTACTGGAAAATCTGATTCAGTTTACATCACCTTTGCCAGGAACAAACCTAAGAGTACAAGACTACCTGTTTTTCCCCAGGTCTGTAGAGGCTTGTTGCTTTTAATGGGTTATGTGTAGGACACAAGGATGTGACTCATTTATCCACCTCACAGTCATAAAGAAGTAATGCAGACAGCTCAGCTGCAGTCAGGACACTCTTTGTGTGGATTATACTGAACATACTTTATAATTTAGTGTTTATGATCTTATACAGAAATGGGCACTGGTGCCCAGTGAACAAAATACCTATTATGTTCAATGCCATCAATGTCATCAACATAACTATTTTTAGTAAGCACAAGATGAATGTGCTGAACTATTTGTTGTTATGGAACATCACCACCATCCCTTTCTAATATCTCCCTGATTTGTGGAACAGAAGCCAAACAGATGCCTTCTGCAGAATCCTCTTCTCCACAGAGTTCCAGGGCAGAACATTGCATGAGAGGCACTTCCATGAAGAAGAGGGGAAAGAAGGTGAGACCAGATGCCTGGAGAGATATGAGGGTGAAGCAGCTTTCAGATGAACTTTTAGAGAATTGCCTCTATTGTGCTACAGGTGGAGACAGGTGTCGGGAGCATCTTAGACATTCGTGCTTTGCAGTCTCCTAGGTGAGCTCTTGAGATTCTTCTCCTTTCATGCTCCAGGCTGAATGTTACTTCTCTGATAATTGCAGAAGTCTTTATTTTTCTGTTGTAAAACTTCATACTTGCAAGCCACTAGGGTGGCTTCTATTTTCTTGATAAAACCATGGTTGATATAATAAGTGATTATTTTAAAATGAACACAAATTAAAACAATAAGAACATGTGATTCATATATTTTTTTAAAGAAACTACCAGTGGGCCACCCTTACTATAAAAACAAGACAGTAGCCGGGCTTGGTGGCTCACGCTTGTAATCTCTGCGCTTGGGAGGCGGAGACAGGAGGATTGCGCAGGTTAGAAGCCAGCCACACTGGCTTAAAAGACCCTGTTTCCAAATAAAAAAATATAAAATAGGTCTGGGAGTGTAGCCCAGAGGTAGAAGGGCTTTCAGGAACCCCATTACCACCAAAAAAACCAAAAAACAAACAAACAAACAAACAAACAAACAAACAAACAAAAAAACCCAAGACAGTAAAAGGCTATTCAGACCAAATAATATAAAAGTATAAATACATTAATTATAAAACAAACAACTCGAGACTCCCAAAGCCCAGGAAATACAAACAAAAATTAATAAATGAGATAGCATTAAACTAAAAAGTTAGTGCTCATCAAAGGAAATCATCAAGAGTCTAAAGAGAGCATCCAGAATGGGAGATCTTTGCCAGCTCTTCCTCTGATAGAAAATTAATATCTAGAGTATCCAAAGAAATCAAAAGACTTTATACTAAAAAACACCCAATAAAGAAATGGGCAACAGAACTAAATCTCTTCCTCACAAAAGAAGAGATACAAATATAGTAAATACATGAAAAAGTTTTGTTCAACACCATTAGCAATCAGGGAGATGCAAATCGTAACTACACTGAGATTCCACCTAAGCCCACTCAGAATGGCGATCATCACAAACAGCAAAAACTACTGGCAAGGATGTGGGGACATAGGAACTCTTCTACACTGTTGGTGGGATTAAAAATTTGTATAGTCGCTATGGAGATCAGTGTGGAGATTTCCCAGAAAACTGGGAATGGATTCACCATATGATTCAGCTAGACCACTCCTGGGTATCTTTCAGAATAGGATGAAATCAGAATGTTATAGTAATATAAACATATTCATATTTATAGTTGCAATAATTTGACAACAGACAAATTATGGAACCAACTTAGGTATCCATTAACAGGTGAATGGATTACAAAATTGTGGCATATACACACTATAGAGTTTCACTCAGCCATAAGAAAGAACAAAATAATGTCATTTGCAGGAAAATGGATAGATATGGAAAACGTTATGTTAAGCGAGATTAGCCAGTCACAGAAAGTGAAGGGTCATGTGTTTTATCTCATATGCTGAAGCTAGGGAGGATTCGAGATACCAGAGGGATTTCAGATAATGGGGGAGAAACTCCAGTAGAGTCAGGGAGGTGGGCCAGGGGAAGGGAAGGGGAGAGGGAGGATCAATAAAAGAATCACTTCCATTGACATTACGTATATATGTGAGAATACCAGTGCCAATCTCTGTCTTACACACACACACACACACACACACACACACACACACACACACACGTCCAAAGCCTGGACTTAGATACTGGCTGTACATTAAGAACGTAGAGAAGTTAGCAGCTACAAGAAATGTTGAGTGTATGACTGGCAGAGAGCTGGAGCACGGGAGGAGTCAAGGATGACTCATTTTACAGCTTAGTGGAATCACACAGCTCACATAAGGTAGCATAGCTCGGGAGCAGCGGGCTCGGGATTTGAACTTTCATTTGTCTGACTCTGGAGATTTTGCCTTGAACGCTAAGATCTGTAGGATACAGATCAGAGTACAGCCACAGATGTGAGGTTCTTAACATATAATTAAGTGAGGTCCTTGTGCCACACAAGTTTACCCTTTTGTATTGATATAGTGGCTCTGCTGGATTGGTCTCATCGACCTTGTTTTCCTAGTTGATTTAACCTGTTTTCATAAGCATTCCCTCCATATATGTGTAACTGTTCTTGTAGTTAAAGGAGAAAAAGGATGATTTCTCCCCCTCTCTAAAATTTTGGTTTTCAATTTAATAGAAAACCAGGAGGCAGTTGCCTTTTATCTTTTGAAGGATATACGTCTGTAGCTGTTGAAGTCCTACAGGCTTCAAACCATAACTAGCTACCATGTTTTGTTTATCAAAATGACTAAGGTAATGGGTAAGGCTGAGAAAGCTGTAAAATAATTATCCCAGGTTGCTTCCAAACACCTACTTCTTCGGCTATTCTGGAGACCTATTAAACAAGTCCCAAAGAGTTGGAAATGAATACCGGCATGCCCAGGGTTCTAACTCCCACTGATGTGCTGATGAGTCTCCAGCCTCCTCCAGAACAAGCCTATTTTCCAGGTCCAGATCCTGGAGGACACTCCCACCACATACCCCATCTCAGTGAACTCTATACATCCCAACAATCTCAGCTGAGCTCACTGAGGCCCCTCACCACCCTCTTTCTGAAGCCTTTACCAACCAATTCATCACCAGACGCTTCAATTATTCTACTACAATCCTTGTTCTTTCCTTTCTCTCATATCTAATCAGTGGCTAAATCCTGATGAATATCCCTCCTACAGGCCTCTGCAGCCTGTTCTTTCCTCTCCATTTCCACCGTGGCTGCCTGAGTATAGGGTGGTGACTTGAAATTCCTGACAGAACTTTTTATGGTGCAGAAACAAGAATTAGAATTCCTGATGCTGAGACAGGAGGATCACTGGTTTGGGTCTAGTTTGAAACGTAGCAAGGCACTCAGCAACGTAGTGAGAAACCCTGTTTCAAAATAAAATAGGGCTAGGGGTATATCTCAGATGTAGAATGACCCTGGATTCAATCTCTAGTACTGCAAAAGAAAAAAAATGGAAATTCCTGAGCTCATAAGTTTTTCTATATTTTCATAACACTTTTTTTTTTGGTGATGGTACTGGGGTTCCTGGAAGACCTTCTACATGTGGGCTACACTCCCAGACCTATTTTATACTTTTCTATTTGGAAACAGGGTCTCTTAAGCCATCGTGGCTGGCTTCGAACCAGCGCGACCCTCCTGTCTCCGCCTCCCAAGCGCGGGGATTATAAGCATGCGCCACCACACCCGGCTTCATAACACTTTACTTATGTTTCATAAGTAAAGTAATAATGATTGGGCATAATAATAATAAATAGTTTTTCTGCAATAGGATTATTCTAAAAATTTGAGAGGCTTTCTATAAAGAAAGAAAAAGATATAATAAATATTTGGCTATTATGAACAAATTATTTGGCAAAATTATATATTTCAATAACAAGTAAAAACGATCTGTACCTGATATATACATTTAATTAAGGAAAATTAAGAGAAGTTGATATAAAACAAATGGTAAATAAAGGTCATTTATAAAAAAAAAAAAAGACAAGCGGGGTGCTGTGGTGAACACATTCCCAGTTACTCTGAAGGCCGAGGCAGGAGGAGTGCTAATTTGAGGCTAGCCTGAATAACATTGTGGGACCCTGGCTCAAAAACAAAACAAAATGGAATGATAATACCCCAGAATTTTAATATTTAAAAATTATTCTTTAAATACAATTATTAAGCACAAAACATAAATTTTATCATCCAATAATTTGTATTTGGGGCACATATTTCAAATGTAGAAAAGTGTCTCATCTTTTGTCGATGTTCAAACGCATCTTCAAGTTCTGCTTCAGGAAACATGTTGTTTCCAAAAAGTTCCTTTTCTTTCCCTTTTTTTCTTTTTCTTTTTTATGTGTGTGTAGGGGGGAGATTGAACCCAGGGGCATTCTACCTCTGAGTTACACCCTCAGCCCTTTGTAGAATTTTTTGTTTGTTTGTTTTGTTTTGTTTGGTGGTACTGGGGTTCCTGGAAGCCCTTCTACCTCCGGGCTACACTCCCAGACCTATTTTTTTATGTTTTTTTAAATTTGGAAACAGGGTCTCTTAAGCCAGCAAGGCTGGCTCCGAACCAGCGCGATCCTCCTGTCTCCGCCTCCTAAGCGCGAGGATTACAAGCGTGCGCCGCCACGCCCGGCTGCTTTTTAGAATTTTTTTGAAACAGCGTCTTGCTAGATTATTGAGAATCTTGCTATGTTGCTGAAGTTGTCCTCAAACTGGCAATTCTCCTGTCTCAGCTTTCCAAGAACTGGGATTATAGGCGTGCACCACCACACCCTGCTCATTTCCTCTGTTTTTTAAATCAACAAAAGTATTTTGTCTGCTTGTCCTGGTGTTGATTGTGCTATTGCAATAGAAGTCACTTTTGTGAATTCAGATCTTTAGCTTACTTTCTGGTTTCTATTATAATATTACACAGCAACATCAGTCTATTCTTCTCTTTATATTTCTTTCATCAAAATACTTGCAAAGAACTAATGGTATTTACTGGAAAATGTCAACAGATATTGGGTAATACCCAAGTACCATAACCTTCATACTTTCCCACAGGTTAGCATTGCCCTCCCAGGTTTGCATGCCAAAATTGTCCATGTAGGAATTTATTTTGCCTCCAAAGCTCACTATTTCTTGGCAAACCATCTTTGGATTTGTGTAATGTATACTATATGTGTAAGGTCATCTATATTTGTTTTAAAAAATGACGTTATTACTGGACAGGGCCACAAAACGCACACCACGGGGTGGCAGCAGCAGCTGAAGGGCCGGATTGCAGATCTGCTCTTTCTCCAAGTTGCTTCTGCCCCACTTTCCAGAAACACGAGCCTCAATTTTCGCCTCGGCAGTTCAGTGCTCTTGCTCTCACTTTTGACTTGATATCAGTGGATTCCTTGAGTTTCTGTTGTTAGTTTTCACAGGAGAATTATATACCCCTTTTCAACTGATTTTTCTTAAATTCAAGATATAAAAAACATAGGCACTTCTCTAGAACTGTCAGGAATTCCCACACTGAAACATGAGTTCCCACCCCCCTAATGTCTTAGGTAATTACGTTACTGACCTTTTATGATATATCCTCTCAATCAATCTTCTCTACCTCTTATTCTCTAAGTGGACATGTACTTATCAAATTGTGTCATTATTTAGAATATGCCTGTCTACCAAACAGCTACACATTTCTCAAAAGCAGGGGCTTTTATTCAGCTCTTGATCTGCAGTGCCTAGCAATGAACTGATACATTTCAGGTTCTCAATAAATGTTTGATAAGTTTAGATAAATTAAATAGCACTTATCTGAACAAAAACAACGAGAATTTCTGGTTCTGGAAACCCGGTAGGCTGGGACAACATGAGACTTCTCTCACTACAGATACCTATAAGTTCTAGATAACATATAACCAAGAAAAAAAAATTAAGGCAAAGTTGAGCTCAGAAGAATAAACATGGAAGTCTTCAGGTAGCACAAATGCACAAAGAAAACAAAAATCCCTAAAATCTTGGAGCACTGAGGCTGACAGTCAGCAGCAGGGGTGGGGCGGGTGGGGATTGGTACACTGTGGGGCCAAGAATTAAGCTGAGGTTTCCATGACTATGCAAATACAGAAAGCCATCTACGAAGATAAGGATGTGCTCACCAGGTCAGTCTTAAGCCATGACCACTGAGGGACAGGCATTCCATGTACAGATGTGATGCCTTCTCTCATTCTCCCCATACACTTTCTTTTCTCCTCCTTCTGCTGTTGTGTGCAGAGCAGAAGTTTGTTCAACATAGAAAGAGACCACATTCTAGGGATGCAGTGATCATAACTGAAAGAATTCAAAACAGCACTGGAAGAAATGCTGTTTTATGCTTACACAATCTAATTCTGAATGGTAAAGTTAACATGACAAAAAAAAAAAAAAACAACAACAAAAAAAACACATGACCACTCATGTCCTGCATACCCTGGATAAACTTGCACTTGTGGTCACCATGAATGATGCACAATGACAACCTTGGAGAGAGTAACAGGAAGAGAGTATTCATGGACAGCACGATGGAGAAGTCAATGCCACAGTGATGATGTAACAAGTATTAGTTAATAAATGGTTTTAGGGAACTGCAAAGGAAAGGAGATGTTGCTTCAGTATAAACAGGTTCCAGAGAGCTATGCATATATTATAGATTACTTCAATTTACATGTGTCTGTGAATTTTGCAATGCATGTTAAAATCAAACTGTTTATATAGACAAGGGCCCTATAAAATATCTGCCCAGGACCCCGTATACCTTAATGGTGGCTCTGCCCCCTAGCTCCTTTCTGCCAGCACCTATTAAAATATTTTTGTTTACCTGTAGGTATGTGAGTAGATTCTAAGGTGAGACTCAAGAAGATAGACTATAAGATTATATCAGATTGAATTTACTGATATCAATCACTTGCTGGTCTAGATTTAATATATTGACAGAAACACCTGTGGAAGCCTTTACCCAACAATGGTCTACAACAGCGTGTCTCAGAATTTAACATGCACAAGAACCACCTGATTCTTATTAAAATGCAGATTATCATTCTATAGGTCTTGGGTGTGCCTGGAATTGTGCATTTAAACAAGTTCTAATTCATGGATCACATCAAATGACAAAATGGTCATGTAGAGAAAGGAGTCTAAACACCCAGAAGATGGAAATGTCAGAACAAACTTAGCATAAACAACTTTCTCAGTCACCCCCAAAAGTCCTAGAGCATAAGTACGATACAAACTGCATTTTTTATTGTTGATATTGTATATATTATATTGTATATTGATACATATATTATATTATAAAATATGTGTGCTGCACTGTTCAAAGGAATGCCAGGATTATTGACCAAGTCTGGCTACTATCACAGCTCAGAGACAATGGCATTAAATATTGCAATGAAATTGAGTTCTCTGATTTCAGAGAAAAAATGGCTCATGGCAATGGAGAGGAAGAGTGGTAGTGATTCTTAGCCCCAATGACAGGTTGGACAAAATGACCATTACAAGCTGCTGGGATGTTCTGAATGTTTCATGTACTCCCCAAATTCTTACGTTGAAATTCTAATCTCAATGTAAGCATATTAGAAGGCCCTTGGGAGGTGACTAGTTCATGAAGGTGGCACCCTAAAATATGGGGTGAATGTCCTTATAAAAAAGGCCCCACAAATTCCCCTGTCCCTTCTACATGTGAAGTTATAGAGTGTGTCATCTATAAAGTCTGGCCCTCACAGGACAGACCTATTAATGCCTCGATCTTGGACTTTCTAGCTTTGAAAATCGTGAGAAATAAATTTCTGTTTATAAATCACCTAGTCTTAGTTATTTTGTCATAGCAGACCAAATGGACTAAGACAGAGGGGCAATCTATATTTTTTATTCACATGTATCTGCAAATTGATCATGGTCCCAAAGGACTAGAAAGGGCAGTCCACTAAAGAACTAATGGAAGTATAAAAGTAGAAGTATTCTAGGTCTGATGGACAAAACTGTGGCTTGGGACCTTGTAGTGGGATGTCATTACCTCATACCCAATTTTCAAAGTCAGTTCAAAAGATGTTGGGGTCTCAGGACTGAGAATAAAGTTAAGTCCTTTTCATAAAGATGTTCAATGTCTTACACATATTCTACGAATATTTTTCCACATCTTCCCCTAAGACACTAGGGTCCATTTACCAAAGTGACTGAGTAGTAATGAAAGAGATATAAGCAGAGTTTCTAGGTGTCCTTAGATACTGCCTTAGAGCTGATTCTAATTTTTAGAGCTCCCAAATGCTCTCGAGTCATATGGTATGAGCAGGGACTATGAATGTTAGGTAATAGGTGGATCCTGACTCAGACTCATCTTACCGTGGGTCAAGTTAAATAGACACTAACCTAGAGTTATTTCCCCATGCAGACTGTTTATCAGAACTTAGACATGCTTAATAACTATCAGAATCTCCATGTTGGTTCTATACTCTGTGGAATGAGAACTATTAGGTTAGAGTGGACCAAAAAGAGGCCCCTAGAACTTACCCTCCACAAGGGAATTTCAGATCTATTTCCTCCTTCAAGAACTTTTTTTTGAGCAGCAGGTGGTGAGTCCTATAGCATTACCCTTTAAGCCACAGGTTTTGCTAGGAAAAAAGTAATCTGTGGTGGTGCCTGCCTTTAATCCAGCACTTGAGACAGGAAGATTGCAGGTTCAAGGCCAGCCTCATCAACTTAGTGAGACCCAGTTTCAAAATAAAAAATAAAATAGGTCTGACAGTATAGCTTGAAGATAGTATGCCCCTGGATTCAATCCCCAGTACCAATAAATAAATAAATAAATAAATAAATAAATAAATAAATAAAGCAAGCAAACAAGCTATGTGGGTCTTTGAGCATGACTGTGGAGCATCTCAAATTTGATCATGTGGCAACTCTAATTTCTACATCTATGTATTTTCTGGTGAAAGTCCACAGATCTGTTATCAGATTTGTAGCTTTGGACCTAGCAGATGTCTCTATTGTCTTTTCATCAATAGAGAGAAGCAGAAGTAGTTTGCTTTCACATGACAAGGTCAGCAGTACACTTTCACTCTCAGTCCTCATAGTCATGCTGGTCTCCTGCTCTCTGTCATAATATAGTCTTTAGAGATCTTGAGAAACTTGACATTCCACAGAGCATTGTTCTGCAGCACTGCTAGTGATGACATTGTGACAATTATACCTGGGGAGGAGGAGGTATCACATTAAATATCTTAGTAAGACACATGTATTCCAGAAAATGGGAGATAAACCCCATAAAGCTTTGGAAACAAAAAATCAATAATCAATAATCTATGATCCTATAGGTAGAATTAATATTATCAAAATGGCCATTCTTCTAAAACTGATCTACAGATTCAATGCAATGCCCATTTAATTACCAAAGTCATTCCTCACAAACAGAAAAATCAGTCCTTAAATTCATTTGGAACAACATAAAAACCCAGAATACCCAAGGTAGTTTTCAGCAGCAAGAACCATGCAGGAGGCATCACAATATCTGACCTTAAACTATACTACAATGCCATAGTAATAAAAACAATTTGGTATTGGCACAAAAACAGACACATAGACCAGTGGAGCAGAATAGAAGACTCAGAAACAAATTCACATACTTACAGTTAATTGATTTTTGACAAGGGGACCAAAAACATACCCTGGAAAAAAGATGACCTCTTCAACAAATGATGTTGGCAAAACTGGTAAACCATAAGTAGAAAAATGGAAATTGACCCTACTTTCTCACCCTGCACAAGAGTCTATTCAGGATGGATCAAAGACTTGGAAATCAGACCAGAGACCTTGCAGCTCCTTGAAGAGGGCATAGATCTAACACTTCACCACATAGGCATGGGTAAAATTTTTCCCAACAAGACACCCAAAAGGCACAAAAATATTAAAAGGAGGATGAATACATGAAAATTCATGAAACTGAAGAACTTCTGTACAGCAAAGGAAATTATCAAGAACTTCAACAGAGAGCCAACAGAATGGGAGAAGATTTTTGACAACTACTCCTCTAATAGAGGACTAATGTCGAGAATCTACAGAGAACTCAAGAAACTCACTGCTAAGAAAACATATAACCCAACAAAAAGATGGGCAAGTGAACTAAGTAGATACTTCACAGAAGAAAAAATTCAAATGGCCAACAAATGTATAAAAAATGTTCAATATCATTAGAAATCAGGGAGATGCAAATCAAAACTGCCCAGAGATTTCACTTAACTCCAGTTAGAATGTCAATCATTAAAAACACAAAGGACAACAAATGCTGGCAAAAAATGTGAAGAAGTGGGAACTCTAGTACATTGTTGGTGGCATTGCAAATTAGTGCAACCACTTTGGGAAACAGTATGGAGGATCCTCAGAAGAATGGGAACAAACCTACCACATGATCCAGCAAAACCACTTCTGGGTATCTACCCAAAAGAATAGAAACCAAACTACCAAACCAATGCATGCATATCTATGTTCATAGCTGTACAATTCACAATTGCTAAACTATGGAGCCAGCCAAAGTGACCATAAACAGATGAATGGATTACAAAGCTACAGGATTTGTACACAATGGAATTATACTCAGCCATAAAGAAGGACAAAATCATGTCATTTCCAGGGAAACAGATGGAACCGGAGAACATTACGCTGAGTGAGATTAGTCACAAAAAGTAAAAAATCAGATGCTCTCCCTAATATGAGAAAGCTAGGGAGAAATTGGGTCATAGGAGAAACTCTAGATGAAGAAGAAGATACTATAGATGAGCAAACAAGGCGACCTAACTGAGGGGATGGGAGGGGGGAAGAGGGAAATTCCCTAGTGTACACGATGCACATTCACAAACAAATCAAAGGCAATCGCCAAGCCAAACACGAGAGGGAGGGAGGATGGAGGGAATAGGATAGCAACTGAGGAAGGGCTGAATGGGTGACATGTGGATGTATGCCTCTACTATCTTATACCCTATTAAGATGTATGACTACAATGTATCAATAAAAATAAAACAAAAAAATCTGTGATCCTAGATTATGCCAAGATATCTTTCTATAAAGTGAGAGATAAGTCTTTGCACCTTGAATTATAGTACTTGATAAGCCTTTTTCAGATTTTGGAGACAAATTCATTTAAGTATACGATTATGACCTATTTACCATGTAATTTATACAGCTGTCAACTTTGAATGTGTCCTGGAGCAAGAAAACTCTAAAAAGGATTCATACCACAGCTCCCCTGACACTTGGAACTTATGACCTCTCAGTTCCAATGGGGGCTAAAGTGTCTCTGATAGACAGAGATGCTTTATAGGTCCTCCAGTAAGACCCAATGAGAGGACCACAGCACAGAGTCCTAGGGAGTTGGAGTAGGGTTGCTCATCTTATGCAAATAACTACAAAAAGCAATTCTTGGCATACTCTGGTAGAAATAGAGTACCTGACTGGGAGGCACCAAGTAACTGTGATCTGAACACCCATCATAAAGTAGGCATTTTTAGATCAACTGAATATTAAAACTGGCCATGTGCAATATGGTAAATAGATATGGCAGGTCCAGAATGCACACATGAGTCATAGAGGAAGGCAGCTTCACTTCTTACGCTATCTATGACTCTTCCTTTGCCACCACACCTTCAACCCATAACTGCAAGCTTATATTGTTTTAAAAAAATAACCTATTATTTTTATTTATTTTTTTGGTGGTACTGGGGTTCCTGGAAGCCCTTCTACCTCCGGGCTACACTCCCAGACCTATTTTTACATTTTTTAAATTGGAAACAGGGTCTCCTAAGCCAGCGCGCGCGGCTAGCTTCGAACCTGCGCAATCCTCCTGTCTCTGCCTCCCAAGCACGGGGATTACAAGCGTGCGCCACCACGCCCGGCATAACCTATTATTTTTTAAAATCCAGGTTGTTTAATAAATATAGTTATTTAATAAATATTTAATAAATATGTTAAATATGTTTAAATATAGGTTATTTAATAAAATAACATATATATATATATATATATATATATATATATATATATATATATATATATTTTTTTTTTTTTTTTTTTGTGGTACTGGGGTTCCTGGAAGCCCTTCTACCTCCGGGCTACACTCCCAGACCTATTTTTACATTTTTTTAAATTTGGAAGCAGGGTCTCCTAAGCCAGCGTGCATGGCTGGCTTCAAACCTGTGTGATCCTCCTGTCTCTGCCTCCCAAATGCAGGGATTACAAGCATGCACCACCATGCCCGGCTAACCTATTATTTTTTTTAGGTGAGCATAATAGAGGAGGAATAATCACAGGCCCAGTGATAAACGGGTCTGCACAGTGTACTGCTGCTGGCTAAGAGTGGATACTTCTGCATGGCAATGTAATCCCACTTGGAGGTGCCAAAAAAACTGGTGAAAGGGAAGTCACCCCAGTGGGCAGAGCATCTGGAAATATCTATAGGTATCTTCTTTGTGTGAAAGGAGAGAATGCTTGAGGTATGAATCTGTACTGATTAAGGGGCAGTTGCTAATAATTTGGCCAGATGATAAGGGAGTTGAAAAGAACAAGACTGGGAAGTCGAGTAGAAAAATATGCCAGAAAAGAAGGGGATAGATATTTTTTAATTAAAGATTGAACCCAGGGGCTACCTCTGAGCTACACTCCCAGTCTCCTTTATTTTTATTTTTATATTTTACTTTGAAACAGGTTCTCACTGAGTTGCTGAGGGTCTCATTAAATTGTTGAGCCTGGTCTTGAACCTGTGATCCAGCTATTTTAGCCTCCTATGTACTAGAGTTACAGGTATGCATCACTGCATCTGGTCCACTGCTATGGTCTTTAATTACAGGTAAAGTATGAAGATCATTGGCCACCAGGGGGCATCCACTATGGAGAAGGTACTTCGTGGAAGATGACCCATCCTATGAATGCCAATCATTTTCCTTCTTCAGCCACTTTGGTGCCTGCTCATTAAGGGGCAGTGGGGGATATAGCATATGGGTGTCAAGATGGAGATTATTCCTGGGTGCAATGACATGCACCTCCTCTTACCAAGGATGTCCTGGTTACCACAGCAGCTGAACAATACCTACCAACAGCAAAAGGCAGCACCGAGTCCCCAGATGGGCATGACTATGTAGGGAGAGCAGCCAGCCATGGCAGGTTGGTTGCATGAGACAGAAATGATCACAGAGGGGTTGGTACTTTGTTTTCTTTTTTTTTTCTTTTTATTATTTTTTTAAATTGGTGCATTGTAGTCATATATCAATCACATTGGAGTACAAGACTTGAGAGGATACACAAGCACACATCATCCAATTAGCCCTCCTCCAGCCCCCATCCCATTCCCTCCCCCTCCCTCCATCCCACGCTTCTTTGGTGATTTACTTTGATAAATTTGTTTATGTACCTCCTGCGTTTTAAAGAGGCTCCGTCCTCCAGTATTACATACCCTCTGATTGGTCACATTAGTTGCTTCACTATAGGGCCCTTTCTATAGCTCAACCTCTTCCTGTTGCCCTTTTCCTCCTAGTTATTGCTGATTAAGAGAAGAGTCTGATTTATATTTTCTGCGATATTTCTCTGTGCATGCTGCGTTGCAAGTACCGATCCCACTCTTGATGGTCCCAGTAGTGGCCTGGCTACTCAGTGGACTGATCCAGACCTCGCTGGCTCAAGCAGCGACCTCGCCTCATGGGAGGCCCCAGTTCTGGTCTCGCTGGCCCCTGCACCGGTCTAACCTCTAAGCTGGCTTTGGTCCCGGCCTTGGAGGCCGCAGGAGTGAACTTGCCTCACGCCAGGCTCCGATGCTGGCCATTGGCCCCTGCACCGGCCTAACCCCTTGGCAGGATTCAAATCCCGGCCTCGGAGGCCCCAGCACCGACCTAGCCTCACGGCAGGCTCCAATGCCGGCCTCGTTGGCCCCAGCACCGGCCTAACCCCTTGGCAGGTTCTGTTCCCGGGTTAGGAGGCCCCAGCACTGGCCATGTCTCACGGCAGGCTCTGATGCTGGCCTCGCCTCACGGCAGGCACTGATGCCGGCCTTGCTGGCCCCAGTACCGGTCTAGCCCTTCGGCAGGTTGTTATTCTGGCCTCGGAGGTCCCAGTACTGGCCTTGCCTCATGGCAGGCTCCGATGCCGGCCTCGCTGGCCCCAGCACCGGCCTAAACCCTCGGCAGGCTCTTATCCCGGCCTCGGATGCCCCAGTACTGGCCTTGCCTCAAGGCAGACTGATGCCGGCCTCGCTGGCCCCAGCACTGGCCTAACCCCTCAGCAGGCTCTTATCCTGGCCTCGGAGGCCCCAGTACCGGCCTTGCCTCAAGGCAGGCTCCGATGCAGGCCTTGCTGGCCTCAATACCGGCCTAACCCCTCGGCAGGCTCCGATCCCGGCCTTGGAGGCCCCAGCACTGGTCATGCCTTATGGCAGGCTCTGATGCCGGCCTCGCTGGCCCCAGCACCAGCCTAACCCCTTGGCAGGCTCTTATCCTGGCCTCGGAGGCCCCAGTACCAGCCTTGCCTCACGGCAGGCTCTGATGCCAGCCTCGCTGGCCCCAGCACCGGCCTAACCCCTCGGCAGGCTCTTATCCCGGCCTCGGAGGCCCCAGCACCGGCCTTGCCTCACGGCAGGCTCCGATGCCGGCCTCGCTGGCCCCAGCACTGGCCTAACCCTCTGCAGGCTCTTATCCCGGCTTCGGAGGCCCCAGTACTGGCCTTGTCTCATGGCAGGCTCCAATGCCGGCCTCACTGGCCCCAATACCGGCCTAACCCCTCGACAGGCTCTTATCCCGGCCTTGGAGGTCCCAGTACCGGCCTTGCCTCACGGCAGGCTCTGATGCCGGCCTCACTGGCCCCAGCACCGGCCTAAACCCTCGGCAGGCTTCGATCCCGGCCTTGGAGGCCCCAGCACTGGTCATGCCTCACAGCAGGCTCTGATGCCGGCCTCGCTGGCCCCAGCACCAGCCTAACCCCTCGACAGGCTCATATCCTGGCCTCGGAGGCCCCAGCATCGGCCATGCCTCATGGCAGGCTTCGATGCCGGCCTCGCTGGCCCCAGCACCGGCCTAAACCCTCAGCCGGCTCCAATACTGGCCTCGGAGGTCCCAGCACCGGCCATGCCTCACGGCAGGCTGAGATGCCGGCCTCACTGGCTCCAGCACCGGCCTAACCCCTCAGCAGGCTCTTATCCTGGCCTAGGAGGCCCCAGTACCGGCCTTGCCTCACGGCAGGCTCCGATGCCGGCCTCACTGGCCCCAGCACCGGCCTAACCCCTCGGCAGGCTTCGATCCCAGCCTTGGAGGCCCCAGCACTGGTCATGCCTCACAGCAGGCTCTGATGCCGGCCTCGCTGGCCCCAGCACCGGCCTAACCCCTCGACAGGCTCATATCCTGGCCTCGGAGGCCCCAGCATCGGCCATGCCTCATGGCAGGCTCCGATGCTGGCCTCGCTGGCCCCAGCACCGGCCTAAACCCTCGGCAGGCTCTTATCCCGGCCTCGGATGCCCCAGTACCGGCCTTACCTCAAGGCAGACTGATGCCGGCCTTGCTGGCCCCAGCACTGGCCTAACCCCTCAGCAGGCTCTTATCCTGGCCTCGGAGGCCCCAGCACTGGTAATGCCTCAAGGCAGGCTCCAATGCCGGCC
Organism: Muscardinus avellanarius; assembly: GCF_963383645.1. NCBI lineage: Eukaryota > Metazoa > Chordata > Mammalia > Rodentia > Gliridae > Muscardinus > Muscardinus avellanarius. The sequence continues at coordinate 130,257,475 of NC_137786.1, read as the reverse complement.
TCGCTGGCCCCAGCACCGGCCTAACCCCTCGGCAGGCTCCGGTCCTGTCCTCGGAGGCCCCAGCACTGGCCTTGCCTCACGGCAGCCTCCGATGCCGGCCTCGCTGGCCCCAGCATCGGTCTAACCCCTCGGCAGGTTCCAGTCCCGGCCACGGAGGCCTCAGTAGTGGCCTTGCCTCAGAGCAAGCTCCGATGTCGGCCACTGGCCCTGGCACCCGCCTAACCCCTCAGCAGGTTCCGATCACTGTCTCTGTGGTTATTATTTCAAAGGTTCCAGGTGTAATGTATCAGATCTCTGCCTCCCCTGAGTATTGGCCACTGGCATTGCCACTGCCTCCACCGTTTCAAATCCTTCCCAGGCTCTTTTTCCACTCTGAATGTTGTCCAGTGTTCCTAAGCATGCGTGATGGTAGCATTCGACATTTGGTATAATTTCTCCAAAAAAATAAATTTGGTAAGATCTGGTTTCTGCTTCTCCTGAATACAAGTCTCCACCACCATCGCGGAGAACTCTTTCAACACCGCATTTCTCCTTGGTCTCCGCTAAACTCTCTCCTTACAGGTGATGTCTGAGATTCTTAACAATATAGAGAAATAGCAGTCCTCCTTCACGGCAAATTTTTCCATAAGTTCCAGTGCATTTAGATAAGTTTTGTCTGCATCTCCAGTGTCCTGGCATCCATAACGGCTTTCTTACCTCCTCTCCGATATTTTTCTTTATCTTTTTCTGTTCTGGCCCGGGTTTCTCCAGGAGTCTGGCGTGCTTCGCGCAGTTCGGCCCGGGGCCCAGGGTCCCGCGACCCGGGCCCCGGCTGGGGTGCGCTGCGCGCGACCCCCGCCCAGAACCCAGTGTCTTACTGGGCCGGGTTTCTCCAGGAGTCTGGCGTGCTACGCGCAGTTCGGCCCGGGGCCCAGGGTCCCGCGACCCGGGTTCCGGCTGGTGTGCGCGGCACGCTACCCCCACCCAGAATCCAGCATCTTACTGGGCCCGGTTTCTCCAGGGGTCTGGTACTTTGTTTTCATGAGAATAAATTTGTATTTCAGAGATGGACTTCTCTGTTGATGTCAGCATCACCATTTATGGACTGAAAGAAAACCTTATTTATTGTCATGACATTCCACACAACATCATCTTCCAAAGAGAGGATGTAGGGAGAATGGCAATGGGCCCAGGGCCTTATATTTCACAGGCCTTATCGCATGTCCCACCTCCTGTAAGTGATAGGAATATCCTACCAAAGGGTTATTCATGCAAGGTCATGGTGTTGTGCAAGGACATGAATAAAACCAGCAAGCACTCTATAGTGCCATTTTCCACAGCCAGAATGTATGAATCCAGGAAAGGAGGGGTGGAGATGGGAGGCCCTCTCTCACTTTTACATCTAAATAACCCACTTGCAACGTTGCTTTCTGCCCATGTATCCTTGGGCTTTTTGTACTTGGAGATAAAAATGCTCAAATTGGAAATGCTTTCTCTGTGAAAAATGCCTGAATTACAAGTTGAGACTTCTCATTGCCATTTGTGGCATTTTGGGGCCTCAGGAGAGAGCCACTGTGGGGTGAGGGCTGCTGGATGGGATGATGGACTTGAATTAGCAAAGGAAAATTTTCTTTCCTGCACAGTGGGAACAAGGAGGATTCTGTCTGGACCTAAGAGGGTTCAATGCTTCTTCGTAGCCATGCACAAGTGTATTGGTTATGTGGATGCCATAGCAACTGAATAATAAATAGTAGTATTCAAAGATAGAGCAAAAATAAAACTTTTATTTCAAAAAACATGGTGCTTGTTGAAGAAGGGAGAATCAAATATGGAATAGGGAAAGGAGAGGAAGAACCCTCCAGTATTGTGTTTTATTTGGATTGACTCATAGAAAATGTTTTCTCTTTTATTTTATTATGAATTTAGAATTTATATTTTATGGGATACAAGAAGATATTCTGATTATGAATACAATATAGAATGATTAATGAAGCTAATTAACATACCCATCACCTGAAATATTGGACATTTTTTGTAGCAAGGACCTTTGAGATTTACTCTCTCAGAAATTACCAAATGTACAATATTGTATTAACTAATTTATCATGCTCTGCAATAGAACTAAAAGACCAACCAGAATGAAAAAAGTCAATAGATCCCTTCTAACTGAGCTTTTGTATTCTCTGATGATCATCTACCCGTGTGTGTGTGTGTGTGTGTGTGTGTGTGTGTGTGTGTGTGTGAAAAGTTTATGTGTATGTAAAGTATCCAGGAACAGTGACATCTAAAGTAGCAATTTTATTTTATTTTATTTTATTTTATTTTATTTTATTTTATTTTATTTTATTTTTTCCAAAATGGTGACTTAGGGACACAGCACTTCTCAGTAGCTGAAGCAAATAAAGTTCAAATACGTAGAAAGCTGTGTCTTAATCAACAAAATAAATACATACCAGGAACCAAAACAAATCCTGGTACCTCGGGGGAACTCTGAACGTGAGGAAGAAGAACAACAAGAATCGGACACCGGACCTGCTGCAGATACAATCGGATCGGAACACTGATCGGTGCGCCGCATTCGCGGCTGTTCGCGGATCTGCCTGCCCGATATTACCGCGGCAAGATAATCCGGGACTGAAAACGGACTTAGTTTCTCATCTTAAGCAACAAACAGCACCCACATCAGAATTCTGTGTGGTCACCAGCAACTGGATCACAACAGCATAGAGACAGACTCCCATGGAATCATGAACCAAGAAAGGCAGGTAACTGCGGGCGCCCAGGGAAGTGCGGACCCTAGCGTGCGCTGCACCCCAACCCCCCAGCACGCTCCAGCGTCAGAACCGAGCACTCCCTTCGGCGCACCTTGTCCCCTGCTAGCAGTCAGTGCCTGTGCCACTGCCACTGCCACCTCTAAATTGGAGACTGCCTGTGCGTCTAGCCCCTGCCACCTTGCCAGAGCCTGCCTTCCAGGTTGCGAAAGCCCTGTGTGACCTGGAAACCTCCTTGGGGCACCCCCAGTTTCTACATCCTGCGGGAGGCAGGGACCATTGCTGGACACCACGCACTGGATCCTTGAGCACCTATCCTGCACCCCTGGCCCACCACTGGGTGTTCCCACCCTCCTGGTAGCCAGATGCTTAGTTCTAAGCGAGAACACAGCTCAATACACCTTGGAAGAGCATACCAGCAGCAATAGACAGCTGTATCCACTCACACCTGGGTCCAGTACTAGCAGCACACCCAGCCTGCACTCTCGGAATAGGCAGAGCTCTGGCAGTAACTGTGGGCATCCAGGAACCAGCATCCATTTGCCCAGGGTACATCTTGGGACCACACTGGCTAACCCAGCTGGAATTTCCAGAGACACAGGAAAATCCATCGGGCCACAATATCTGCACAGGACCTCAGGGGGAGGTTCTAATTATACCTTGGTCATTCTTCACCACTGTTGTAGGGAAGCACAGGCTGGAGACTAGGGTGGTGAGTGCAGAGGTGCTGACCACAGGTTAGAATTTCGCAGAACCTGTGAATTGTACAGAATCAAATAAAAGTGAAACCAGACATCTGGACACACAAACCTAAAGCAGCTACAGGAGAGAAAGGTGTCCAAACACCCAGAGTGATCTAAGAAGATAAAAATAGAGTATAAAGAAAACTAAGAGACATTGGATGGTATTCTGAAAGTTACCAAAGCAATCAGATACGCACATATTATATGGACCTGACTCCATATGCGTAAATAAGGAGGACTGTTTGTTTTACTTTTAATGTGGATGTTTTGTTTTATTTTGCTTTTACAGTACTTTTGTTTTGGTATGATTATTGCTGTTTTATTTTTTTTTCTTTTAACCCACACTTCTCTTACTTTAACTTGTTTTTTTTTTTTAATATATATTGGATAGTTTGCCTTATCTTTTTATTTCACACAGCTGCTAGTTCCTTTTATTTTATTCTTGTTCTTTTTTCCTCTTTCTTCCTCTTTCCTTCCCTTATTTTCATCCTCCTCCTTTGATTGGTTTTCCTCCCTTTTTCTTGGATTACATAATAGTCTTGGTATCTTGTGTGGATTTTTTTCTTTTTTCATTTTTTTTATATGTCTGTCTGCTCCTTCCATCACCCCTATTTACAAACCTTCCCACACTAACCCTACATACTTTTCTCCCCCAAAACTTTTCCCCATAATATACCTCCTGGTTTAATACTCAAAGTATTTCTTATATCCATAATTACTCTACTAACGACAAGAGTCCTAGTAGTTAACTCTCTCTCATTCCTAGCAAGATATTACCTTATCATACTTAAAGTCTTTCTCAACCTAAACATATCCTCTACCTAATCCGGCTCCTTTACCAATCACCCCAGCTCCTCCCACATCACCCACCCTCAACACTGGAAAGGCTCTGCTGACTAGCCGATACTTTTAAACTTTCAATATTAAGATTTGACTAAGCATAATACTCACGAACGATGGATAGAAACCAGAAAAACAGGACAGAGAACGCTATTAATATGAGAACCAGGAATTATGAAGAGACAGCAGAAATCATGAATACTGACCTACTAGAAATGCAAGAAGGGGAGTTCAGAATCTTGATGTTCAATATGATGAAAGGATTTAAAACCAGTATAGAGGAGGTTAAAGGTGAACTAGAAACACTAAAAAAGAATCAGAAAGAGGTCTGGAATGAAATGAAAGAGGCAATAAGTGAAATGAAGACAGCAATAGAAAGAAATTCTGGAAGATTAGATGAAATGGAAAACAGAATATCAATATTAGAAGACAGCACATCCCAAACCGAAAACACAGTCAGCGATATACAGAAATCTTTACAGCAACAAAACCTAAACATCCAGCAATTACGGGATAATATGAAGTGCCCTAATTTACGGATAATAGGCATTGAGGAAGGGTTAGAGGTACAGACCAAGGGCATCTGCAACATTTTCAAGGAAATAATCTCAGAGAATTTTCCAAATATGGAAAGAGACTTCGATCTTCAAGTCCAGGAGGCATACAGAGCTCCACTGAGACAAGACCAAAAAAAGACCACTCCACGTCACATAATAACCAAAATGACCAATATAGAAGCTAAGGAAGGAATCTTAAAAGCAGTGAGAACAAAAGGATGGGTGACATATAGAGGCAAAACAATAAGAATCACCCCAGACTATACAACCCAGGTTAGGAATGCTAGGAGAGACTGGTACGACGTGATTCAGACCCTGGAAGAAAATAACTTCCAGCCCAAACTAATCTATCCAGCAAAACTACTATTCAAGATCAATGGTGAAACCAAAGTCTTTCACGATAAACAGAATCTCAAAAAATTCATGAATTCAAAGCCAACACTAGAGAAAATTCTTAAAGAAATAAACCATAAGGAAGAAAAAAGAAGCAGACTTCAGAACCAGAGAAGAGAGGAAGTTAATAAGTGGGCCATTTAAGTAAAGAAGAAAGATCACACCACCCAAGAGTAGACAGAAGACAAAATGGCAGAAAACAAAAATCATATTTCAATAATATCTCTTAATGTTAAAGGACTTAACTCACCAATCAAAAGACATAGACTGGCAATGTGGATTAGGAAACATAATCCAAATATATGCTGTCTGCAAGAAACTCACCTCACAGCCAAAGACACTCACAGGCTGAAGGTGAAAGGATGGAAAAAGATATACCATGCCACCAGTGACCAAAAAAGAGCAGGGGTAGCAATCCTAATATCCAACAAAACAGACTTTAAACTAAAACACATCAAAAGAGATAAATCAGGGCACTTCCTTTTATTAAAAGAAACAATATACCAATAAAATATAATGATAGTAAATATTTATGCCCCAAATATGGGTGCAACCACATTTGTAAAACAAATCCTTCTGGACATAAGATCCCAAGTAGACCCAAATACAATAATTCTGGGAGACTTTAATATGCCTCTCACACCACTGGATCGATCTTCAAGGCAAAAGATGAGTAAAGACGCTCTAGAACTAAAGGAAACCATAAACCAAATGGACCTAATAGACATTTTCAGAGTATTTCAACCAGGAACTACAGAATACACTTTCTTCTCAGCAGCCCATGGAACCTTCTCCAAAATTGATCACATCCTGGGACACAAAGAAAATACCAGCAAATTCAAAAAATGTAATATAATTCCTTGCATCTTTTCAGACCACAACGGAATAAAAGTAGAAATCAACAACAGGAAACTCGAAAGAAAGTATTCAAATTCATGGAGAATGAATGATACACTATTGAATGACGAATGGGTAAGAGCAGAAATTAGGGAAGAAATAAAGAAATTTATGGAAACAAACGAAAACAGAGACACAACCTACCAAAACCTATGGGACACCATGAAGGCAGTTCTAAGAGGAAAGTTTATTGCATTGAGTGCCCACATAAAAAGGACGGAGAACCACCACGTAAAGAACCTAATGACACAACTCAAGGATCTAGAAATTCTGCAACAGTCTATTCCCAAAGCCAGCAGAAGGCAAGAAATCATCAAAATTAGAGCAGAAATAAACGAAATAGAGAACAAAAAAACAATTCAAAGAATCAATAAAACAAAAAGTTGGTTCTTTGAAAAGATTAATAGAATTGATAAACCCCTGGCCAACCTAACCAAAAGAAAAAGAGAATCAACTCAAATTATCAAAATTAGAAATGAAAAAGGAGATATCACCACAGATAGAGAAGAAATTCAAAATATTATCAGAAACTACTTTAAAAATTTATACTCCAATAGACTTGAAAATCTGGAAGAAATTGATAGATTTTAAGCACAGTTAACCTTCCTACACTCAACCAAGAGGACATAGCAAGCCTAAACCAACCAATAACAACCAAAGAAATAGAAATGGCAATAAAAATTCTTCCACCAAAGAAAAGCCCAGGCCCAGATGGGTTCCCAGCTGAATTCTACAAAACCTTCAGTGAACAACTAATACCAATACTGCATAACATGTTCCGGGAAATTGAAAGAGATGGAACTCTTCCAAATTCCTTCTATGAGGCCAGTATCACATTAATCCCCAAACCAAATAAAGATACCTCAAGAAAGGAAAACTACAGACCAATATCCTTAATGAACATAGATGCAAAAATTCTAAACAAAATACTAGCTATACGCATTCAAAACTATATCAAGAGAATAATACATCATGACCAAGTCGGTTTCATCCCAGAAAAACAAGGCTGGTTCAACATACGCAAATCAATACATGTTATTCACCACATAAATAGAACCAAGAACAAAAACCACATCATCATAGCAATAGATGATGAAAAAGCATTTGACAAAATCCAACACCCATTTATGTTAAAAACACTGCAAAAATTGGGATAGAAGGAAAGTACCTCAACATTATCAAGGCAATATACTGCAAACCCAAAGCCAACATTATACTGAATGGGGAAAAACTGCAAGAATTTCCGCTACAGTCAGGAACAAGACAAGGATGCCCACTATCACCACTCCTTTTCAATATAGTCCTTGAGACTCTTGCTGCAGCAATCAGACAAGAGAAGGAAATCAAAGGAATTCACATAGGAAGAGAGGAATTAAAATTATCCTTATTCGCAGATGACATGATCCTTTATCTGGAAGACCCAAAGAACTCAACCAAAAGACTTCTGAACCTGATTGACAAATTCAGCTAAGTCGCAGGTTACAAAATCAACCTAAAGAAATCAGTAGCTTTTCTTTATGCCAACAACGAATCCACAATGAAAGAAATAAAAACAGCAATTCCATTCACTATAACCTCAAAACCAATAAAATACCTAGGAATAAACCTAACCAAAGATGTAAAGGACCTCTACAACAAAAACTATAAAACATCAAAGAAAGAAATTGAAGAAGACCTTGGAAGATGGAAAGATCTCCCGTGCTCATGGATAGGCAGAATAAATATCATCAAAATGGCCATTCTGCCAAAACTGATCTATAGGTTCAATGCAATTCCCATTAAAATACCAGTGGCATTCTTCAGAGACCTAGAAAAATCAATCATGAACTTCATATGGAGAAAGAAAAGACCTAGAATAGCCAAAGCAATTCTCAATAACAAGAAACACGCAGGAGGCATTACAATCCCAGACTTCAAACTATACTATAGAGCAATAGTAGTAAAAACAGCATGGTACTGGCACAAAAACAGATATACTTACCAGTGGATTAGAAGATACAGAAACAAACCCACACATCTTTAGTCAATTAATCTTTGACAAAGGGGCCAAACACATACGCTGGAGAAAAGACAGCCTTTTCAACAAGTGGTGCTGGGAGAACTGGCTAACCATTTGTAAAAAGATGAATCTAAACCCCTATATCTCACCAAACACAGGAATCAACTCAAGATGGATCAAAGACTTAGAAATTAGACCTGAGACTGTGAAGTTAATAGAGGAGAGCATAGGTTCAACACTACAACATATTGGCACAGGCAGTAACTTTCTCAACAAAACCCCCAAAGCTCAGGAAATTAAAGCAAGAATAAACAAGTGAGATAACATCAAACTAAAACGTTTCTTCTCATCAAAGGAAACTATCAATAACATTAAGAGGAAGCCCACAGAATGGGAAAGGATCTTTACCAGCCACCATTCTGATAGGGGGCTAATATCCAGAGTATACAAAGAGCTCAAAAGACTCTACACTGGCAAAACAAACAACCCAATCAAGAAATGGGCAAATGAACTAAATAGACACTTCACAAAAGAAGAGATACAAAGGGCTAATAGATACATGAAAAGATGTTCTTCATCACTGGCCATCAGGGAGATGCAAATCAAAACTACACTGAGATTCCATCTAACCCCAGTCAGAGTAGCAAGCATAAAGAAATCAAACAACAACAAATGCTGGCGAGGATGTGGGGAAAGAGGAACTCTTTTACACTGTTGGTGGGAATGCAAACTAGTTCAGCCACTATGGAGATCTGTGTGGAGATTCCTAAGAAAGGTGGGAATAGATCCACCATATGATCCAGCTATACCACTCCTGGGTATCTTTCCAAAGGGGATGAATTCAGAGAAATATAGCAACATATGCATACCTATGTTCATAGCAGCACAATATGTAATAGCCAAAATATGGAACCAACCCAGATCACCATTAACGGATGAATGGATAGCAAAACTGTGGGAAATACATGCAAAGGAATTCTATTCAGCCATAAAGAAGAACAAAATTATGTCATTTGCAAGGAGATGGAAAACCCTGGAGAACATTATGTTAAGTGAGATCAGCCAAGCACAAAAGAAGAAGATACATATGTTTCCTCTAATATGCCCAAACTAGGAAACACAAAGAATACCAGTGGGACTCCAGTTATTGAAGGGGAAATACTAGCTAAGTTTGGATGGTAAGACAGGAGAGGAGGATGGTCGGTCTTGATTAACGAGGGTCTACACCTGAACATGTGTAAAATTATGAATAAGTCATGGTTAACCTGGACAGCCATTGGTGGGAGGGGGGAAAGGAAAACGGGGGCGGGGGGGGAGGGCATCAAATATAGTGTAAATGTATACTATTTACGTTCAATAAAAAAAATGTTTAAATTAAAAAAAAATAAAGTAGCAATTTTAGCACTCATCTCTTGGTTTCTAAATAAAGTTCTTCATAAAAAGAAGAATATATATATTCTATAAGTGTATTTATATATATAATAAATACACAATTCCACATCTGGGTAAGGAAAGTTTAAGATGAACTTGGAACATATACTATTTAACAAAGGAGCTCTCAAAATTAATGAAATCATACCAAAAGGATACAGGGATTGACATGAAGATCTCCCAGTGGCTAAATTTGAGTAATTTGAGATAAGTTAAGAATCAAAATCATTTAAATAGGTTATAAGTAGAATAAAATAATTTTCAAGATGAATAATTTTCAAGATGAAAATAAAGGGGAGATTGAGTGAGCATTTGAAAGGAAGGACTTTTATAGAAGAATACTGACTGATAAATGTAAAGTGATTAAAACTTTCAACAAATTAGGGAACTTCCTCAATTTCACAAAGGAAAGCTATAAAAGACTTAACAACTAACATTATATTTAGTAATTAAAGACTAAAATGTTTTCCCCTGAGACTGAGCAATGCAAAGACCTCACTTTTATTATTTCCTTCAGCATTGTACTTGAGATCCTAGACACTGCAATAATGCAATAAAAATAAATAAATCCATTAAGATGAAAAAAGAAGAGATAAATCTGTACTTATTTGCATATATGATTGTTTACAAGGAAAATCTAATAAAATCTAGAAAACAATTCCTAGTGCTAATAAAAGTAAATTTAGAAGGGTTGCAAGTTACAATGTTAATATACAAATATTAAAAAGAAGTGGAGAATAATATCACATATGTGTACTTATATGCACATACTTACATATTATATACATATAGTACCATATATATGACAAAGACTAGTATATATAATATGAAAAGAAATCTCACAATTTAATACAAAAGAATAGAAACTACTTAATAAAAATGGATGAAATATTTATTTATTTATTTTTAAATTTTTTTTGGTGGTACTGGGGTTCCTGGAAGCCCTTCTACCTCCGGGCTACACTCCCAGACCTATTTTTACATTTTTATTTGGAAACAGGGTCTCCTAAGCCAGCACGCACGGCTGGCTTTGAACCTGCGCGATCCTCCTGTCTCTGCCTCCCAAGCGCGGGGATTACAAGCGTGCACCACCACACCCGGCCTTATTTTTAATTTTTTATTGGTGCATTGTAGTCATACATCTTAATGGGATACAAGATGGTGGAGACATACATGGACACATAACCAATTAGCCCTTACCCGATCCCTACCCCATTCCCTCCCCTCCCTCTCTCATACTTGGCTTAGTGATTGACTTTGATATGTTTGTTAAAGTACATCATGTGCATTAGAGAATTTGGATGAAATATTTAAACAGATATTTTATCAAAAAGTTATGTTAATGTCCAATATTTACATGAAAAGATAACCAACCCCATTACTCATCACAGAGATGCAAATTAAAACCACAAAAAGATGGGTGTATAGCACTATACACCCATTAGAATGTCTGCAATTAAAAAGATGATCACACCAAGTATCGGCATGCACATGGGGCAAGTGAAACATCCATATATTGTTTGGGGAGATATATAAAATGCTATATGCACAATGGAAAAGTTAGATTTTTGAAAAGAAGTATATACCTACCATAGGACCCAATCATTCCACCCCATGGCATTTTTCCCAAGAGAAATAAAAACATGTGCCAAGACAAAATTATATAAGAATACTCATAGCAGCTTACTTGTAATAACCGCACACTGGGAACAGCCCAGTTGCTCATCCCCAGGTGAACTGACCAGATGAATCCAGAATGTGGAATGTGGTACAAGACAACAGGCCTGAGCCCTGCAGAGCACTCAGCATGATGGAGTAGAGAAGGGAGCGGAGCACGCACCAAGGCTGCTGGAAATGGAAGACACTGTCTGAATGCAATACATCAAGTTTTGCCGGATCTTCAACTGAAGGGAAAAAAACAGCTGCAAAGCATATATGTGAAACAATTGCAAAAATTTTCATAGACACAGTATACTACAAGATAGTGAATTAACGTTGCCTTTCCTCAGTGGGTAACTATGATGCATAAAACATACTTTTGTTCTCTAGAGATGTGTGTTGAAATATTTAGGAATAGTGTCATGATGTGTATCGCCTATATTTGGATGATTTGTCAAAAAAAGTTTGTGTGTAGCTGGGCGTGGTAGCATACACTTGTAATCCCAGTACTTGGGAGGCAGAGACTGGAGGATAGCAGGTTTGTTGCTAGCCTCAGTCAGCTACTTAGTGAGGCCCTCCGCAACCTAGTGAGACCCTGTTTCAAAAAATAAGAGTCAGGCATGATGGCACATGCTTGTAATCCCAGCATTTTGGAGGCTGAGACAGGAGGATCGCAGTTCAAGGACATCCTCAGCTACTTAGTGAGGCCCTTTGCAACTCATTGAGATCCTGTTTCAAAATAAAGTATAAAAAATAGGGCTGGGGCTGGGCGTGGTGGTGCACGCTTGTAATCCCCGCGCTTGGGAGGCGGAGACAGAAGGATGGTGCAGGTTCGAAGCCAGCCGCCCTGGCTTAAGAGACCCTGTTTCCAAATAAAAATAGAAAAAATAGGTCTGGGAGCATAGCCTGGAGGTAGAAGGGCTTCCAGGAACCCCAGTACCACCAAAAAAAAAAAAAAAAAAACCCAAAAATAGGGCTGGGTGGTATAGCAGGTATGTAGAATGCCCCTGGGTTCAATCCCCAGTACTGAAAAAAATCTGGTGTGTGTGTGTGTGTGTGTGTGTGTGTGTGTGTGTGTGTGTGTGTGAGAGAGAGAGAGAGAGAGAGAGAGAGAGAGAGAGAGAGAGAGAGAAGAAATATTTGCCGAAAAATTAATAGCTGATAGATGATCTTGAGGGGTAGAGTGGTTTTCATGGTGTAGATTTTTAAGAGGAAAAGTAAAAGCAGAATGATGAATTTACCCCATGCTTCCCACCATCACCACCACAATTTCTGCTGTATGTTCTTTGAAAGGATCCAACTAAAATGTAATGATACTCAGAGTTCATAAGTAAAGATCTGAGAAAATATAACCCAGGCATGAAGGAAGCTTTTGTAAAGTTGCTGCATAGCTTCTTTACTATCACCCAAATAAATATTAAGTTAAAACCAGTATTCGTCACAAAGAGAATCAATACACATTAAATGAAAAAAAAAATTCTCCCGTATGATTACAGTCTTAACCATGTAGGCATATGAGAAAGAGAACACCACCTTCTGCTCTAAGTTTCCATGAGGAGGGATCTTCCTGACATAGAGGCTGAGTCCAGCCCCCCAATCCCCACCCCACCCCTGCTCCCACCCCCGCCCAGCTGAGGAAAGATGGGCCCTGAGAACTGCGCATGTGTGGTTCGATTTTGCCCTCCTTGGAAGCGAGCAGCCTTCATGGAGGCCGGCCTCCAGTGTTCCTCAAGGGCTTTGCTGTCCTGGTTTGGGGCTACCTGCAATGGGCTGGAACCGCTGCCCCTTTGGGGGTTCAGCTAACAAATCCATTTAGTTTTCATGGCAAGATATGGCTTCCAATTCTGCCTCTATCAGTAAGAAAAAGATATTTTGACCTCCATCTTTATTCTTTTATTTCTTTATTCAGTTCTATGTAGAGATGAGGATGTTATCAGTTGGAGGCCTTCTTCATATGAAACCCTTAGCTTTAATATATAGTGAGCAAAAATGTGCAGAAGTATGAGGAAAAGTAGAGAAATTCATATTCAGATGAAAATTTTAGGTAAAAAGATTAATCCAAATGAAAGAATACAAAACTTGGTTCCCAACAATTAGAGAAGCGTTCGAGCATTCTGGAATGCTTATAAAAGCTCCCCATGGATTAGGTCACAAAGAAATTTTCCAAAAATGAAAAAAAAAACCCACAACATTTTATACAATTAGATCAGATTCTCCAAGCACAATGAAATTGAAAACAAAATTAGTAATCAAAAAATAAACAAACCTCTCTACCCCCTTACACCCAGTAATTTAAGAACACTTCTAATAATCCCTAGTTCAAACAAGAAATCATAATGGGTCTTAGAGTGTTTTGTTGAGATGTTTTATACCTAATTTGCTAAGAAAGTGTTGTAACAACAGTGGGAACAATAGCAGCCCAACCTGTAAGACATGGCAAAGGCACTAGTGAGGAGAACTATGTAACAGGAAAGGTGGAAAATAGGAGCTAATACTCCACTCCAAAAATCTAGAAAAGCAAAGAAGAAGCTCCTCCTCTAAAAAATCAGGGAAATTTGGGGAATTTCTAAGGTAATACTATTTTTATGAAAAGATAAAGGGCAAGGAAAGCTTTGAAAGTTTTAAAGAAAAATCAGGAGGTGAGATTAACAAATGCCAAGACTTATAATAATGCTACATATAATTAAAAGTGTGATATTGGTACAAGGGTAGCTAAGTAGACTAGAAGTCAGCCAACTATGACCTGTTGTGATTTGCTGCCTGTTTTTCTCTTTTTTCCTTCCTTCTTTCTTTCCTCTTTCTTCTTTCTTTCTCTTTCTTTCTCCTTCTTACTTTCTTTCTTTCTCTCTTTCTCTATTTTGCTGTAGTGGGGATAGAACCCAGTTCCTCTGACTGTACCTCTGAGCTACACTCCCAGCCCTATTTTTTATTCTTTATTTTGAAATAGGGTTGCATTGAGTTGCAAAGAGCCTCACTAAGTAGCTGAGGCTGGCCTCGAATGGCGATTCTCCTGTCTTAGCCTCCCAAAGGCTGGGATTACAAGCGTGCGCCACCACACCCGGCAGCCTGTTTTCTTAATGATGTTTTATTGGCACACAGCTGCTTTTGCAGAGGCTCTAGCAGACTCCCAGGCCCACAAAATATAAAATAGTTATCTGGTCTTTTACAGAAAAAAGTTCGCTGAACCTTGAAATAAACCAGTGGAATAAGATAAAAGGCCCAGAGACATACCAGTGAATATGTGGACAGAAATGACATTTCAAAACAATTTGGGAAAGGAAGAAATGTTACATTAGTCAGTTTGGACTGATTAATTACTCATATGGGAAAAGATAAAAATAGATCTCTTCTTTACATCTTACCAAAAAATTAAAGACCTAAATGTAAAAGGTAAAACTCAACATTTTAAGCCAAAAGAAATGCAGTATCTTTTGAACTTGGGCTAGGGAAGAATATATTAAACAGTATGTGTAAAGCTTAAACTCAGGGGCTTGGGATGTAGCTCAGTGGTAGAGTGCTTGCCTCGCATGCACAGACACCTGGATTCAACCCCTTGTACTATGACTACATAAATAAATACTAAAATAGGGCTGGGGGTGTAGCTGGGAGGCAGAATGTCCCTGGGTTCAACCCCTAATTACTACAAAATAAAAATAATAAAGTTTTATTTAAAGCTTAAACTCTACAAAGAAAAAAGGATTGATACACTGGATTGCATTAAAAATTTAAACTTCCATACAATGGAAGATTCTACAGACTGTTAAAAGACACAGGGAGGAGAGATTTGCAAGTTACTGAGTAAGGAAAAGGGGGACCCAAAAGAAAAACAAAAAAAGAGGGAAGTAAGAAGATTCTGTTCATTGTTGGAGATAGTCTATATTGGTACAGCCTATGTGGAGAACAGTTTAGCAGTTACTTGGTAACTGTGAAAATGTACAAACTCTGTGGCTCCATCCTCCCCTTCCAGGAATCTGGCTTTGAGAGCCTCTTGCTCAAGGAGACCTGTACACGCATGCCCAGGGTGACTTTGCTAGTGAACAAAAAGTCAGAAATAATCCATTCACTTATCATTTGGGAAACGTCCACAGTTTTACCCATGGTGAGGCCTTGGGGTCACACAGGAGATCCAGCACAAGCATGTTACAGGTGCTTGGGGACAGATGTTGAAGGGTCACAAAAGATGGAGTGACTAGGTCTTCCTAAAGGGTCTGGGCTACACTCCCAGACCTATTTTTACATTTTTATTTGTGCAGGAGGCTGAGTCCTAGGGGCAGGAGGGTGGCAGGCCCCATGGACAGCCAGCAGGAAAGGTGCTACAAGCCAAAGAATGGATGACCTCATTTGTCACACAAGTTTGGATTTTACTTCTGCAGGTAATCAGTTCATAAAGTCCTTGGCTTTCAGACTCCTTTACGTTTTGAAAACTTGTTAAAAATGATTTCATGTTTTAAAAACTTTGTGAGTTGTCTCTATTGGTATTTGTTATATTCAAAATGAAAACTCAGATTGTTTAATATGTGTTAATCATTAAAATAATAATAAGGCGCCGGGCGTGGTGGTGCACGCTTGTAATCCCCGCGCTTGGAAGGCAGAAACAGGAGGATCGCGCAGGTTTGAAGCCAGCCGCGCTGGCGTAAGAGACCCTGTTTCAAAAATATAAAATAGGTCTGGGAGTGTAGCCCGGAGGTAGAAGGGCTTCCAGGAACCCCAGTGCCACCAAAAATAAATAAATAAATAAAATAAAAATAAAATAATAATAAGGCTAGTACCTGGTAACATAAATAACTTTTTTATATTGGCCAAGAAAAAAATTGTGAGAAATGTCTGGTTTAATAGAAGATAGCAAGATTCTCATAGGCTCCTTCAATTTTTTTGCAATATGTTGCTTTGGGTGAAATACATGAAGATCATCTAAGCGGAGAGGGAATTAGAGGAAAGGAACTTGGAGGTAAGTACTGCAAGAGCGGTGTACATGTGTATTTCTATCACTCTATACCCCAATATGATGTATACTTATATACCAAATTTAAAAAATGAAGAAAACCATGCTTCACACAGATGCATAGCTGGAGAAGGAAGAAGCCTTTTTAGATGATTATGGATATTCTTTGATACTACATTGAAATTTAGTAAGTGGTAGTTTCCTAGTAGCTAGTTGCAGTGTGGAATTTGAAGCCATTTATTATTTTATTTTATTTTTGTGGTACTAGGGGCAGAACCCAGTGGCTTTTTTTTTTTACTTCCAGGCTATATTCCCAGACCAATTTTTTAATATTTTATTTGGAAACAGGGTCTCACTAAGTTGCTGAGAGCCTCACTAAGTAGCCAAGGCTGGCTTGAAGCCTATGTGATCTTCCTTGTCTCAGCCTCCCAAGTGCTGGGATTACAAGTGTGTGCCACCACACCTGGCTAGAATTTGAAGCCATTTTTAAAAAAACATTTTGAACTCTTGCATTAAAATCCATTTTACGCCTTGATGGATTACTTTTTACATATGCATAATTTTGTTATTCCAAACTTGTTCATTTGGAAAATGCTGGCTCACTGAGCTATATAAATCTTCCAGACATGTGTGCATCTCATTAAACAAGATCCCAAACACACACACATTTGTTAAAAATCACCATCAATCTCATCACGAAAGTCACTATGTATTGGAAAACTGCCATGCTTATGGTGAAAAATTTATATTTTCCAAAATTCTAATTTTTGTTTTAAAGACCCCCACTTTATCATTGGCATCAAACACTTTCAGTCATTTTCCTTGAAGTTACAAGCTTGCTTTATTAATTTTTGAGACCATGACAGTCAGATACTTAAATGTCAACAACCACAGATTGTCTGGGAGTCATGCTTTCCAGTGAAAATGGTATTGGGGTGGGAAGAAAGCTGGTTGAGCCCACAATCTAATAATCCTCCAAAGGGTTTTCCTGGTACAGACATCGTACTTTTTATATATGTGGTACTGGGGATGGAACCTAGGGGCATTCTACCTCTGAGCTACATCCTCAGCCTGATTTTTTTATTGTTTACTTATTTATTTTTATTTTTTTATTTTTTTGTGGGTCTGAGGATAGAACCTGGGGCATTTGACTCCCTGCCCTAGTTTTTATTCTTTAATTTGAAACAGGGTCTCACTAAGTTGTGGAGGGCTTCACTAAGTAGCTGAGGCTGTCTGTGAGCCACGATCCTCTGGTCTCAGCCTCCCAAATGCTGGGATTACAAGTGTGCACCACCATGCCCGGCTTTTTTATATTTTATTTTGAAGCAGGGTCTCCCTGAGTTGCAGAGGGCCTCACTACATAACTGAGGCTAGCTATGAACCATGATCCTCCTGTCTCAGCCTCCCAAATACTGGGATTACAAGTGTGTGCCACCACACCCAGTGTTATCATACTTTGATGTGTGGCAGGATTGCTTTCTGAGTGCCTTGCTTTTTTTTTTTTTTTTTTTTTTTGGTGGTACTGGAGTTCCTGAAAACCCTTCTACCTCCAGGCTACACTCCCAGACCTATTTTTATACTTTTTATTTGGAAACAGGGTCTCTTAAGCCAGCCCGGCTGTCTTCGAACCTGCACGATCCTCTCGTCTCTGCCTCCCAAGCGCGGGGATTACAAGCGTGCACCACCATGCCCAGCACGTGCCTTGCATTTTGACACATAGACTGTGAAAAAGATGCTGATTCCAAGGGTTGGGGTTTAATAAAGATTTTTTTTTTTTTTTACTGTTTCATAGGGGCATGAGTAAGTGAAACTGGCCTTTTTTTAAGTACATGGAGTATAGAAGACAAATACTAGGACATAGGACAACTTGGTTGTGTGCCTTAATTCATGCTAAGACACCTGACATTTGACCCACTATTGGTTTTCCACCATCAGAGCAAACATCACCACAGTGGAAAGGGACAATAAGGTCCAATTCTTACTATGAAAATAGTTTTGACCTTAAAGTGGGATGTGGGCCCTGGTGTCCAGTAGCTGTCTTCTGGAGAGTACTTGGGAATAGCCCAAGCCATGCACTATTATCTGCAATCTGATTTCTTTCAAAGTCCAAGCAATCTACTGAAGAAAGGTACAGGCTACCCTTAAGAGCGTTGGTTGGCCTTGACGTTCAGTGGGCATCTGCTCACCCAGGGGCTGAGTGCCATCAATTACACACTGCTTTCTCTCAATGCCAATGTGACCTTTAAGAGAAAGGAAGACTCTCAAAAGGGAAGGGTAACTAAAAACAGAATGGGTAACTGTTTAGAGTGGCTAGTCTAGGGGTTTAGATACTTCTTTGAGTCTCCTTTTCCAGTTGGGATCTCAGAGGCAGTTTCCTGGGGTTTGCATAGTGTCCTTTAAGCCTTCTCTTGGTTGGAGTCCCAGATGCTGTTTCCTGGACTCTCCTGTAATTGTTTGTCAACAGGAACAACTGGAGTTTTGTGAAGTTCTGGTCACTCTCAGTAGGCTTTTGATCTTGTTATCACTTGACATTTAGAAGGTCTGGTCTTTTCAGGAAGTTAGTTAGCATCTTTTGCCTCTTGGGAAATGAAGATTTTCCACTGTGGCCCCCTGGCCCTATTTGTTTACTTCTTTCTACCTCCTCAACCTCATGGACCTTCTGAAAGTGTCTTGAGATCCCTGATTATATGCTGAATTCTGCTTCTAGAAAAAATGAAGGGTATTGGGAGGGCCTTCCTAAATGGCCACATTTGCCAATTAAGAAGTTCACTCTGTCAGTTATCTGGCTGATAATTTGGATAGTCCAGAGGAAGAAGACTCAGCAGTGTTTCAGGAAGGATGGTTAGGGGCCTGAGCTAGAACAGAGGGTTGGGCACCAGGAGCACAGCAATAAGAAAAATGATGAATCTGGGATGACTCCAAGCTTCTGGGATTGCACAGCAGGATTCACAAAGATGGGGAACTCAGGAGAAGGAACAGCTGGGGCAGAGCATATATAGTTCCACTGTAGTTATGTTGGCACTGAGGTGCTGTCCAAGGCAGATGTGCAGAGGTAGCTGGTTAATGGACACTGAGATCCACACTTAAAACTAAAGTCAGTGGAAAGATGATATCTTGGATGATTCATCTAGAGCCTAAAGCACAGCCCACCTACTATCAGGCTTTAATAAGTAGGCACAGGAAGATGAATCTGCAAAGAAGTTTGAGAAGGAACAATAAAGAAGACAAAAGAAGAACCATAGTAGATTGGTGTCACAGCTGCAAGAGTGTTTCCAGAGAGTAAAACTCAACAACAGCAAGTGCTACACCAATCTAAGAGCTTAAAGAAGTCCATGAGAACTCGAGCTCCAGGGAAGCCTTTACCTCACTATATCCTTGCAGAATGGCCAATAGTGGAAACATAACATGTCTTTGTGAATAAATGATTGACTGACTGACTGAATGAATGAATCCATTGGATGGCCACGAAACCCTGATAACCTTAGTCATGGTGTTCTGCAGGGTGTAGACAAAGCCTGGTGGCTATGTATAGAAAAATGAAAGGCAAGGTACATGTTCCTTTAAAAAAAAATTGTTGGTACATTATAGGTATATGTGATAGTGAGATTCAGAATGCTATATTTATACATGCATACATTACTTGGTGTGTTTCCCTCTGAATCCCACCCCACTCCTCCCTCCCCATATATGTTAGTGAGATTGATAATGATACCTTCATATACTGACATCACATTATTTGAGCTGCCCCCTTCCTCAAGCCGGGCTTTTCCCTCTCCTCCCTCCCTCCCCCAACCTCCTTCCACTATTCTACCGGTCTTTCTCCTCATTTATCTGAAGTCCCTTTTGTTTCCTATTTCCTCTCTAGCTTCCACATATGGAAGAAAACATACAGCCCTTGACTTTCTGCAACTGGCTGATCTCACTAGTGTTCTCTAGTTCCATCTATTTTGTTGCAAATGATAAAATTTTGTTCTTCTTTATGACTAAGAAAAATACATTGTGTAAATATGTATTTTTTTAGAGAAACTTAGTTATCAAAGGAAGGAAAGAGACAAAACAAGGGCTTGCAAATATAGTAGGGGAAGGGAAGGAGGAAGGGAGAGATGGAGAAGAAGAAGAAAGGGGAAGGGAAAAGTGTAGGGAGGGAGAAAAGGGCTTATAGTTAACTTGACTGCTTTCTTCCTCTTTTTCTGTTCATTCTTTCTTTTGCTTTTGTTATAGTTAGATATGGAATGTCCCATAAAAAGCTCATTTATAATAGTCAGTATTGGTATAACTGAGTCATGAGGGTTGTAATCCCAGACAGAAGGGGATAAATTCATTGTAATGGGTTTACCTGGGTGGTACCTGGCAGGCCAGTAGAGTGTGGTTGGAGGAAGGTTCCCTGGAGGTGTGGCCTTGGGGATTATATATGGTTCCTCCTCCTGGGCTCACTATCTTGCTTCTGGCCTCTGTAATGTGAGCACAATCCATGAGCTCTCCCTTTCTCTGCTTCCTGTCACCATGCCCTGAGATTCCCCCATTCCTAGACTCACATGGACTGAACCTGATACCATAAGAAAATAAATCTTCTTTTCTCTAAGTTACATGGCCAATCTTTTAGATTATAGCTGCAAGAATGCCGACAGGATACAACTGGTTTGCTTTCTTCTTTCTTCAGAATGAAAGAGACTTTCAAGTATGTTTTATGAGCTGCCAATTTCATCCCTCAAACCACAAATGACTTCAAGAAACAGGGAGTCTCCCTGACATGAAGCATATGTTGGACAAACTTTTGTCTGTGTCCATCAGCCACAAAGAAAGTTCTACTGTAGTAGAGAAGTACAGGTCTGAGCTCTAGGAGGAGAGTTCAGAGGTGCGGACTATAGGCTGGAAATACACAGAACCCAAGACTTGCACAGAACTCATTAACAGTGACTCCCAATGCCCCGACACCTAAATGCAAAGCTGTCCGAAGCGAGAGAGGGACCCAAACATTCAGAGGGTGGGTTCAGAAGCTGGTAATAGGGTACAGAGCAAATAAAAGTCATTGGAAAATATCCAGAAGCTACCACAGTGATCAGATATTCAGATATTATATGGGCCCGCCCCATACTCGTAAATTAGTAGGACTGTTTTTCGTTTTGTTTTGTTTTGCTTTTTAGGTTTTTTTTTCCTTTTATTTGGGTTTTTTGTTTGTTTGCTTATTTGTTTTACTTTGTTGTCTCTTGTCTCACATGGTCACTAGTTCTTTTTATTTTATTTTTGTCCTTTTTTTCTCTTTCTCACTCTTTTTTCTGTTTTGGTTGTTCTTTTGTCTTTGATATAAAATAGTTATCTTTTGTATCTTGTGTTGTTATTTTATACGTGTTTGTTTGCTCCTCCCCCACACTCCTTTTTCAAACTTTTTCACTGTAGCCTATCTACTCTCCTTTTTCAAAAATTTTTTTCTTTACTGTATTTCCTTGTTTAATATTTCATATCTCCATACTTAAATATTCTACTAACTATAAGAGTCCTACTATCTAACCTGCTCCTATTCTCAACCAGATACTACCTTATTATACTTAAATTCTTCCTCAACCTAATCATATCCTCTACCTTACCCAACTCCTGCACCCATCACCCTAGCTCCTCCACTATCACCCAATCCTCACCATTGGAAAAAGTACTGCTTACCTGCTAATACTTCTAAATTTCTACTGGTAAGACTGGATTAGACATAATAACCACAAAAGATGCCAAAATATCAGAAAAACAATCATGAGAACCTTGAAAATATGAGAATTAGGAATAGTGAAGAAATAACAGAAATCACAAATACTGACCTACAAGAAATGCAAGAAGGAGATTCCGAATCCTGATTGTCAATATGATGAAAGGCCTCAAAGCATGTGTATAGAAAATGAAAGAGGAAATGGAGACACTAAGAAAGAATCAGAAAGAGGTCAAATGAAATAGAAGAGTCAACAAATGAAATGAAGACAGCAATAGAAAGAAACTCTGGAAGATTAGATGAAATGGAAAACAGAATATCATTATTAGAAGACAGCTCATTCAAAACTGAAGGCACAGTTAACAGCATACAGAAGTCATTACAGCAACAAAACCTAAACATCCAACAACTATGGGACAATATGAAACATCCTAACTTACAAATAAAAGGCATTGAAGAAGGGATTGAGGTACAGACCAAGGGCATTGTAATCTCTTGAGAGAAATAATTTCAGAGAATTTTCCAAAGATGGAAAGAGACTTGGAGTTACACGTTCAGGAGATATACAGAACACCATTAAGACAAGATCAAAGAAGGACCTCCCCATGCCATGTAATAATCAAAATGACCATTATAGAGCCCAAGGAAAGAATCTTAAATGCAGGGATAACAAAAGAATGGGTGATATTTAGGGGCAAAATAATAAAAATTACCCAGACTATACAACTCTAATTATGAATGCCAGGAGAAACTGGTATGATGTGATCCAGACCCTAGAAGAAAACAACTTCCAACCCAAACTGCTATATCATCAAAATTATTATTCAAAATTGAGAAACAAAAGTGTTTCAAGATAAGCAGAACTTCTTCAAAAAATTCATGAATTCAAAGCCAACAGTAGAAAAATTACTTAAAGCAATAAACCAAAAAGAAGAATAAAGAAGCAAGTTACAGAACCAGAGGAGAGTTGAAGCTGATCAGCAGGGCATCTAAGTAAAGAAGAAATAATATTATACCAAACAGAAGTTAGAACACAAAATGACAGGAAATAAAAAAACATATTTAATAATAACTCTGAATGTCAAAGGACTTAACTCACCAATCAAAAGACAGACTGGCAATGTGGATTAAAAACATAATTCAAATATATACTGTTTGCAAGAAACTCACCTTACAGCTAAAGACATTCACAGACTGAAATTAAAAAGGATGGAGAAAGATAAATCATGCTAATGGAGAACAAAAGTGGGCAAAGGTAGCAACACTGATATCCAACAAAACAGACATTAAAACACATCAGAAGAGATAAAGCAGGGCACTTCCTTTTATTAAAAGAAACAAGCCACTAAGAAAATATGATAGTAAATCATTACAGCAACAAAACCTAAACATCAAATTTTTATATTGAATGGGAAAAAACTGCAAGAATTTCCTCTAAAACCAGGAAAAAGACAAGGATGCCCACTCTCACCACTCCTTTTCAATATAGTCCTCAAGACTCTTGCCACAGCAATAAGACAAGAGAAGGAATCCAAAGGAATTCAAATAGGAAGAGAGGAATTAAAACTATCCTTATTTGCAGATGACATGATCTCTTATGTAGAAAACCCAAATAACTCAACCAAAAGACTTTGGTGATTAACCAATTCAGCAAAGTTGCAGGATACTAAATTAACCTAAATAAATCAGCTGCTTTTCTGTATGCTAACAATGAATCCACAATGAAAGAAATAAAGAAAACAATTTCATTCACTATAACCTCAAAACCAGTAAAATACCTGGAATAAACCTAACCAAAGATGTAAGAGACCTCTACAAAGAAAACTATAAAACATTAAAGAAATAAATTGAAAAAGACCTTGGAAGATAGAAAGATCTCCCTTGCTCATGGATAGGCAGAATAAATATCATCAAAATGGACATTCTGCCAAAAGTGATCTAAAGATTCAATGCAATTCCCATTAAAATACCAATGACATTATTCATAGACCTAGAAAAATCAATCATGAATTTTATATGGAGAAGGAAAAGACTCAGAATAGCCAAAGCAATTCTCAGCAACAAGAACCATGCAAGAAGCATCACAATCCCAGACTTCAAATTATACTATAGAGTAATAGTAGTAAAAACAGCATGGTATTGGCACAACAACAGGCATACCAACCAGAATAGGAGATACAGAAACAAACCTATAGTCAATTAATATAGAAACACCTATAGTCAATTAATCTTTGACAAAGGGGCTAAACTTATACGCTGGAGAAAAGACAGCCTTTTCAACAAATGGTGCTGGAGAACTGGCTATCCATTTGTAGAAAGATGAAATTAAATCCTTACCTCTCACCATGCACAGAAAGCAACTTGAGATGGATCAAAGACTTAGAAATTAGACCGGAGACTGTGAAGTTATTAGAGGAGGGCATAGACTCAACACTCTAACATATAGGCACAGCAGTAACTTTCTCAACAAGACCTCCAAAGCACAGGAAATTAAAGCAAGAATTAAAGTGGGATGGCATCAAACTAAAAAGTTTCTTCTCACCAAAGGAAACCACCAAGAACCTAATGAGGAAGCCTACAGAATGGGAGAAGCTCTTTACCAGCCACCACTCTGATAGAGGGCTAATATCCAGAATCTACAAAGAGCTCAAAAGACTCTACACTAGCAAAACAAATAACCTAATCAAGAAATAGGCAATTGAACTGAATAGACATTTCACAAAAGAAGAGATACAAATGGCCAATAGATACATGAAAAGATGCTCTACATCATTAGCCATCAGGGAGATGTAAATCAAAACTATGGTGAGATTCCATCTAACCCCAATCAGAGTGGCAAGCATAAAGAAATCAAATAACAACAAATGCTGGCAGGATGTGGGGGAAAAGGAACTCTTTTACACTGTTGGTGGGAGTGCAAACTAGTTCAGCAGCTATGGAGATCAGTGTGGAGATTCCTTAGAAAACTGGGAATGGATCCACTATATGATCCAGGTCTACCACTCCTGGGTATTTTTCCAAAGGCGTTAAAATCAGAAAATTACAGTAACATATGCATACCTATGTTCATAGCCACACAATTGGTAATAGCCAAAATATGGAACCAACCTAGGTCTCCATCAACAGATGAATGGATTGCAAAATTATGGGAAATACCCACAATGGAATTCTATTCAGCCATAAAGAACAAAATTATGCCATTCGCAAGATAATGGAAAGATCTGGAGAACATTATGATAAGTGAGATCAGCCAAGCACTGAAAGAGAAGGGACATATGTTTTCTCTAATATGCACAAACCAGGGAGCATTAGGGATACCAGAGGGACTCCAGATAATGGAGGGGAAACCTCAGCAGAGCTAGAAAGGAAGGATAGGAGAGGAAAAAGGCTGAGGTTGATTAATGGAGGAGCTACATCCAAATATGTGTAAAAGTGTGAATATAGCATGGTCAACCTGGATACTCATTGTTGGGAGGGAGGGAAGTGCAATGGGGGGGACACCAAGCACAGTCTAGATGTATACCATTTTCATTATATTCCACATATAAATAAAATTAAAAATATATAAAATATAAAAATATCAAAAAGAAAGTTCTACTGTACTGATTGTGTCCCAGTTCTAGCACCAGTGCATTGCTGGACTTCAGGGCATTCCACCCAAGACATAGCATCCAGGTCCACCATGATGAGTGCAGCTATGGGATTCTTCAGAAATGCTTTCCCCCCTCACCTCCTGGTCAGCATGCCTGGAGTCCTCCCCTCCACTAGGAGGCTATATTCTCTTACTCTTCGGCTCTCTGCAGACATCCTCCCCTCTCTTAAGCTTCTCCTATGATAGCAGGGACCACACTAGGTTGTCAATTCCTATTACAACCCTTCCCTTCACCCCCTAGTAGTCCTTAAGCTCTGTAAAGGGAGGTACTGTGTCTTGTTCTGTGTATCCCCGGTACCTCACAGGTAGCAAGGCTCACAAAACATGTGCCATGTGAATGCATGAGCAATGGTTGTTCCACATCCTTTTCCGTCCTGACTCTGCATGGAGAAGGAAGACCCAGAGAAGCAGCAGACTCACAAGGGCATCCAGAGTCACATTAGGTCATAGGCAGTTTCCCTGCTCAAGTCTAGTTTTCTCTAGCGGCAGACAGGCTGCAAGCAGCCTGAAAACTTGGAGGCCGTGCAGAACACATCATAATAACCATCTATTAAACTTCAAAGGGAGAAAATTTAAAACATGAATAGGGCTAATTGCTGGCTGCCGCAAATTGGTTCCTGGGTATTATAAGTGGTTTAATAGTTGGTCTAGATACCATTGCGATAGGCCAGTGCCATAAATAAATATGAACACAGAGTGATGCGGAGATAGCCAAGACCAGGCTGTGACCTCACTAAGTCACAGCTCCATGGCCCAAAGGGGAGAATTTTACATGTTCCTTGTGTTTGGCATAATTATCTGTCATAAAGTAGCGAAAAGAGACTCTGCTGAACAATTATATTACCTAAAGACATGGCGTCTGGGTGAAACAAACCAAAGGATTACTTACCATCCTGAGTTAGGAGTCAGGATGCCTGGGGGCCATTTCTGGCTCTGAAGCAACCAGCTATGTACCCACAGGCCGGGTGCCTGTCTCTGTTACTCAGTGAGGAGTGATAAAATACTTGGGCTCGTGCATGCACTTACTTAGTTAATACATACTTATTAGGCACCTACCATGTTCTGGCATAATGCTAGGCACTGGGGATACATACCAAGAAGAATAAAACAAAGTCCTTGACCTTGAGATTCCAGTGCTCTGTCAGGGCCACATGGAAGAGGACCACGTGGTAATGCTGTTGAGGGGGCACAGGGAAGGAGTAACCAAAACCCAGCATGGAGAAAACATATCTCCAGAGGGAAAGACTTTGATCTGGACTTTAAGTGATAAATGGGAGTTCCCTAGGTAGAGAGGATGATGCCATTCAAAACAAGAGGAGCAGGGTACCAAAGATAGGTGGAACAATGAGTGTTGGGTGGGTGTGGGCGGATGAGAAGGGGACTGTGGCCAGTTAGGAAGTCAGGGAGCATCAGTCTCTTGCAAGCGATGGGGTTGAGGTGTTTACACTTCAGAGCTCCCCAGCTCTGTGTGGAGGGTTTATGTGTTAGGTGTCAGTCGCTGGGACAAAGTACCTAAGATAATCAACTTAGAAGGAGGAAGAGTTTATTTTGGCTCATGGTGTCAGTCCAGGGCTGCCTGGCCCTATGGCTTTGGCCTGAGGTAGCACAGTGCACCAAGGCAGGAGCTCATAGCCGAAGAGGCTGCTTATCTCATGGCCACTAGGAGGCAAAAAGAGAGGGTCTCAAAATCCCCTAAAGGGCTTTTCCCCAGTGACCTCACTTTATCCCACTAGGTCTCACCTCCTAGAGAGAGGTTCTACCACCTCCCAACAGCACCAGGGCCTGGGGGCCGAGCTTTCAATTCATGAACCTCGGAGGGACATTTGCCACCCAAACCATATGGCTTGTTCAAACACTAATCATTGGACACCATGCCAGTGAGGAGGTAGAAGGAAGTAGGCAGATAGGGAAAGGCCTCGGTAGAAAAAATGTAATTTCCTGAGGGGCGATGAATACTAATTAACTTCCAAGGTTCAGAGATAAGAAAGACCAAAGCTTCACAAAACCATCTGTTTACTAACCAACAAACCGAGGAGATATCACTGGAGCTAGTCTGACACTCCTACTGAAAGGAGACCACTCAAAGGACATACAAATACCCAGAATTCCAAACTCCAAACAATAGAGGACATGCAGACATATATAAACCTCTAGCACAGTCACCAAGATGGTTACCCACTCTGGGAACCCCTCCCTGTTGGGGAGCTTTTCTCTCTCTCTTGCAGGCCGCGTTAGCTTTGAGAGAAGGTGGAGTGACCTGAAGGCCTCTGCTGGACATCAAGGCCGACCAGGGTCCCTAGGGGGTGACCTGCACTTCTTTTCTGGCAGATCGCGTGGACTTTGGGAGAAAGCAGCTTGCAACTGAAGGCATTTGGCTTGGGCTACCCTCAAGTATTGTCCTGAAGGCAGCTACTGGACACCAGAACCGCCATAGCCCTTAGAGATGTTCTGCCACTTTCCCTATTCCTTTCTGGCAGATCGCGTGGACTTTGGGAGAAAGCAGCTTGCAACTGAAGGCGCTTGGCCCAGGTGTACTCGGGTAGTGACCTGAAGGCAGCAGCTGGACACCAGAGCCCCGATAGCCCTTCAGGGTGTTCAGCCACTTTTTCCTATTCCCTGTTGCTTCCAATAAATCTTTTACTCCCCTTCCTGCGGTCTGCGGGTGTCATTCTTCGCTCACCATAGACAAGAACCCGGTAAGGAAATGCCAAGTTTCTTCTCAAGAAACCCTCGTTTTACCAGGGTTTCTGATTTAGCAGGCCTGAGGCAGGGACTAAAAATGTGCATCTCTAATAAGTTCCAAAGGATGCTGCTGCTGCTGCTCATCCTGAGACCATCGGCAGGGAGCCACTGTACCAGGAAGTGTTCCCTTCAGATGTTTTCCTGTCTAGGTCTGCAAGCAGTGGCCACCTCACAGAGCAGATGGGCTAAAGGCAGCAAACCATTCAGGAGACTTGAGAGGCTCCTAGAAACAAAACTCCTGCCAACTTTCACATCTCAGGAGACCCTGGTTCATCTTAAAACTTTGTTTATTTCTTTTATCTAACCAGGTCTGGTGCCTGAAATTTTTACTGGCTCAAAGCTTTCTTAATTTGAATTATGAATTGTTTCCTAATTAAATCCAGACACATCTGGAAGAGGCAGCACATTAAACCACTATCAGGTCAGTTACAATAGAGTGTTAATTTAATTGTGGAGTTCCTTTCATGTATTGCTGGAAGAGACTATAGACCTTTTTATGACTACAGTCATCTTTCATGATCTAGTAGATTCAGTCCTGGCTATGCTGCACCCTGATGGCACAATATCAACCCAGTCACCTAACCTTCCCCAGTCTCAGGCCCAGTTTCCTCTTTGGTGAAATTGGGGTAATAGCAACACCTGCCACACTGTTGTTTTGAGGGTTATGTTTGAGAGATGTGTGAATGAAACCTCTTGGAATCTATCAAGTGCTAAGCAAAGTGTTAAATATATGTATATGCACACACACACACACACACACACACACACACACACATATATTTTTTGTACTTCTTTTAGCATGACTGAAAACTCCAGAGGACTCTATGAATCTAAGAGGTTTTTCCAGCCTGCAAGTTGTCACCATCAGGGGATGGGGCGGGAAGGAGGACAGCGGACTATTTCAGAGCAGAGGGGTCTGATGTGAGTTCTCATTTTACCATTGTGCTCTTGGTCTTGTTTCCAATAGCTTTTAGGGGATTTTAAAATTAGAACAGATCAGGAGTGAAAAATCTTAGAAATTTTCCCTTGCTATCAAATAAAAATACTTCCTGGGGTCTTCTGGGACTTCTAGGTTCTCTGTGGAATATCCGCACTGTTTTTGCACAAGTTCAGAAATAGGCAATGTCTTCCAGGCTCAAAAATGGACGCGCCTAATCCCTTTAAACAAATACATGTCTAGCTCGTTCTAGGAAACCTTTCTTAGCCTCGGTGCTGTTTTCCACCTCCAGGATACTGATGGGCCAGGATTACAGAGCTCCTTTGAATGTGGTGGAGGTTTTCCTTGATCTGGAAGGGCTGCACGAAGGTAACGTGACTCCAGAGTGCTGGCAGGTACGTTCTGGAACAGCAAGCTATCAGCTTACCCACAAGTGAACAATCCCCCCGGGTGGCGTGGTTAATCGCAGCAGCTTCACCATGGTAAAGGCAAAACAACAACCTTGCATCTCCTCCCAAGGAAAAGAAAGGAGACATCTCCCAATTTGTAAGAGGATAATTTTCTAATTACTCCGTGAAGTTTGTTATTTCTGGTGGGTCCTTAAATCCGGTTGAGAAGGGTGAAATATGATCCTCCCTTTCCTGATGAAAATCGTTTACTGACAGGATTAGGTTTTCAGTGTCTCCCTCTACAGCCCAAGGAAGGATTTGCCAATCTCCTCCATCCAAGCCTCCGGGGCAGCCACCTTGTGCAAGAGAAGGTTCCCAAGTGGAAGGGCTGGGGCCATTCACTTCTGGTTGGTCACAATGTGATTGTTTTAATTACTTAGGCTCTCTCCTCAGCAGAACACATGATTCACAGCAGATTAACTTCTGAAGGTTCTATTTCAAAAAAATGAAATGCATCCCCACTTTGAGCAAACATTAATTTTTTTAGACATTTGATGAAGAGAGGAGGGATCTTCTTGTGATTATTAAGCCATAACCATCCCAGACCACACAAGACACATAACTAGGCAGGAAAAAGAAACTAACTTTCTGTGGGACTTGCCATGGTTTCCAGAAGTGTTTCACCTCCTGTCTCCTTGACTTTTCACCACAGCCTTGCAAGGCAAGGGAAATAGCCATTGTTTGCTTGCTTGCTTGCTTTCAGACTGAGGATTGAACCAATGGCAGTCTACCTCCAAGCCGGCCTTGAACCTGCAATTCTCTGGTCTTGGCCTCCCAAGTCCTGGGATTACAGGCATGCACCACTGCCCCTGGCTTAGGTGCTGTCTTCAGGTGGGGGGTTGAAGCTCAAAGTCTAAACTGGCACATGGAGGAGCTGACGGAGGGTACCAGGGCACCTCATTATACCATACACTTCCAGCTCCATATGCAGAGCTCTCCTGGCTTATTTTCTGTCTTCTGCTCTCTCACAGCAAGGGCTAACAGAGACAAAGGTGTAGGAATAGGAGCAGGAAGAAAGCGGGTTACAGCCTGGACGTGGAGAGGCTTGGCATTGGAGGGAGGCCAGGGCCCATCCCAGGAATAAAAAAGAGGTAAAATGAGGCTTTGTCCTCTCCGGTTCTCCACTCCTGGCATCCTTCACTAACTCTAACACGATCTATTTATTACCTCCCTGTGCACCAGGCACAGGAGAATGGAGGGTAGAGAGGTGGACACTCAAAGCCCCTCCACTCAAGCTTCCATTCTATGGGAGTTTCAGCAGTTTCTGGCATTCCTCCAGCTGCTTATAATCCTTTTAACAGGAGGCCCCTGCTGCCAGGCGTGGTGGCGCACGCTTGTAATCTCAGCATTTTGGAGGCTGAGACAGGAGGATAGCAGTTCCAGGCCAGCCTCAGCTACTTAGTGAGGCCCTTTGCAACTAAGTGAGACTGTTTCACAATAAAGAATAAAAAAATAGGGCTGGGGGTGTAGCTCAGAGGTAGAATGCCCCTGTGTTCCATCCCCAGTACTGCAAAAAAAAAAAAAAAAAAGTATGCCCCTTCCGGTTTTTGTTTACACACACACTCACTCACATCTGTGTGTGCTCACGTGGACGTAGACATGCGTGCACATAGCCCCGGCTTGCAGCTCACACTCGTGCATGTGCACACTCGTTCATAATATGCATTTGTACCTTGCTCGCACGCGCAGGGTACACATGCACCACCCTGGCCTTCAACCTCTCTCAAGCCAAGCATTGTGGGCAGAGGCGCAGCGGGGGATTCCAGACCCCGTCGCGGAGGCCCAGGAAGGACCAGGCAATTTTCCGGGACACAAAGAAAGAAGGCTTCATGGAGCCCGCGGAGCCAGAGCCCAGGAGGTTACACCTGTCTGCGCGCCTCCAGAGGCCCAGCCGTGTGCTACAAGCTAGGTGGTGTAGACCCTTTCAGACTCCCCGGAGCGCATGCTGGCTGAGCCCTGCTGTTTCTTCCCTGTGTGACGCCCAGGCTTCCTTCCCCTCCCTGCCCTGGCCTCCCTGGGCCGATTACTCTCCTAATTATTTCTGGGGCTTGGTATGAAGGGAGGAGAGAGGGAATGTGGCCCTCTGAGCGAGCAGAGGTTTTTGCGCAAGGCACGGGTGGAAAACAATTATGGGGCTCTTAGGAAACAACCTCAGCCCTGAGTCTGTGGCAGAAACTTGGACTCAGTGGCCTGAAACCAGCAGAGAGCACTGTTGGGTGGCGCTGTGCCTTGGGGCTAATTGATTAGATGCTTTTCCCTCCCAAAGTATTTAGAGTGGGATTGTTTGTTTCCAATCCTAGCAACCACCTATTGCGATTGGGCTCACAAGCAAGCTCCCTGTCCGGAGGATGCAGAGGTCAGCAGGCGCAGTTCTTTCTCCAGGGTAACCTCTGGCATGTGCTTTCAATCCAGGGCAATTCCCTACTAAACCTCTTGTCCTCTCAGAAAGTGGCAAGGATGGTACCCCCCCCCCACCCTTGTGTCCCCAAAGGACAGCCGACTCCATATAGAAAGCCCTAGCTTAGAAGGACCCTTTGAGCTGGAGGGCACGTAGTAGGCTCCTACACAGGCAAACTTTGTGGGTGCCCTGAGCAAACTCTTCCTGTACCCTTTGTGGATCAGTGCCAAGAGCAGGAACTCTGCATTTATTCTCTGCCCAAAACTTAGTTGAAGGAATAGAAAGGAGAAGAGAAATGGACACCGACATCCTGGGAGAGGAAGAGAGATGTTCTCTGTGTGAACCTAAGTGGAAATCAGGGTTCCAAGGTGAACTGCCCTCATTGCTTATCCGCTACCCTCATCCCAGGAGGCTGCACATACATCTTCTTTAATTCTCATGGTGACGGTGTGGGGCACAAATTACCATCTCTATTCTCCAGGTGGGGAGACTGATTTTGAGGGAGTCTGGGAGAGTCCCCAAAGTCCCTGAATAGCTGTGAATGTGAGAGATAAGACAGAGAAGACCAGCACCTTCCACTGATCTTGTTGCCAGGAGGAATTCATTTTCCTGGTTCCTGCAGATTCATGAATAAGGTTGGGAACTAGGGTACGCTTCCTCTACCACAGTTGTGCTAGTTTTGACTCTGCCTTGTAAACAGTCCGTGTTCTTTTGTGCCTTCTAGATCCTGACAGCGTTGTCCCCAGTTTGGGATGCTACTCTCCCTCTCACCAGTGCAAGTCCTACACACCTACCCAGGCTGGCTAACATACCTCTTCCCACGTGAATCTTCTCCTGTCCACTCTCCTTTGGTCAATCTCCTCTGCTCCATGCTAATATTTATGTTCTGTACCTTTGAACTGCATGCAATGATGCATACCTTTAATCTCAGCCACTTGGGAGGCTGAGGCAAGAGGATTGCAAAGTTTGTGGCCACCCTGGGTAACTTAGGGAGAGCCCTATCTCCAAAATTAAAAATAAAATAAAAGCTTGGTTTGTAGCCTCTGGGATCCATTCCCAGTACTGCAAGAAGAAAAAAAATTGAACCCTTGATTACATTACTGTTTCAGTGATTGTGCCTCTTTTGCATTGGTCTCATTCATTCAGACTATCTGTAAGGAGCAACTGTGCACAGAGACTTCTCTTAGGTACCCCACTGTTTTCAGCATGACACTAGACACAAAGTTGCACTCAGTTAACTCTTATTTGGCTAACTGATCAGATGGATCCTAAACCTGGCAAAGTGTGGTCCAGGCAGCTTTTGCTACAAAATGCAGAGAGGTGGGATCAGTGGGTTTCCTTTCAGCCACTATTTGGCTGGCAACAGCTACCTTCTCCGGATGGCTCCCCACACCCCCCACCCCCATTCCTCTTGACCTCCACAAATCCTCACACCTGCATTAGCTGAGAAAGAGAGACAGGGCTTAATTGTATTTTCTGCTCACACTGAGACACCAAGAACTACTTAGACCAGACAATGGGTCTTTAACAATGCCGATGGTATGTGCTAATTGGGGATATATTAGTGCAATGCAAACAATTATATGCAGAAAAGATCTGACTTTAAATGGAAATAAAACCAAGGCGGGGGAGCAAATGATTGCTTTTTGGAGGAGTACTTATTTCTGTGCTTCCTGTTGAAGGTTTGAGGATATTAAATACACTCAAAGTCCAAGTGGTTTTTCCTATTACCTTCTCAGCACACATGAATGCTCATACTTTATCTACACAGCTTATAACAGAATTCACATCCATCATCTAGGGTTTCTTACAAAATGCAGAGAAAATGTTAATATAAAAGAGTTGGGTCTTATTTGATATCTGTGTGTGCTAGGCACCATGCCAAGGATTGCATGCATATTAATTATCTTATTTCTTACCATTTTACAAATGTAGAAACAAAGCACTAGGAGTATTGACTTCGGACCATGCAACCCTCCATTTGGCAAAGCCTGAACTTGCACCTGGGTCTCCTGACATATAACCTGGGAAAGAGGGGTGACTGCCAGCTCCTTGCTTCATGCTGGTACTGAGTATGGAAAGTCACATGGAACAATGTTCTCTGCCAGGCAAGGCTGCTAGTAGCCTGGTGGACATTTTCTCGCCTGATCTTCACACTAGTTGACAAGGTGGCTACTGTGACCTTCCCCCATGTTTGGGGGAAATTAACTGCACAGAGACTAGTGGGCTCTCCCCAAGAGCCTAGCTAGCATGTGGCTGAGCCAGGTTGCTTGCCAATGCCATCTACACAACCTGTTCCTTGTGCCAGAAATGGTGTGGCCTGTTGGGGCTTTTTGTTTCTTTCTGAGAGAAGGGAGACAATGTTTATTTCCCTGGGTGGGATGGTGAGATCTTTATCACTCTCAAAGAAAGCACATATTAAATCCCTAATTGTGCATGGCATTGAGCATAGCACTGAATTATTTTGTATACAAAAATAATTAGGCTAAGTATCCAGACAGGGCCACTGCCCGCTGGAAACGCAGGAGCCCCGGCGCAGGAAGGTAGACCCAAGCATTATACCTGCAAAGCTGAGTCTCTCCAACTGCATCCCTTTCCTTAGCAAGGGCGTGTCTCTCTCCACTGCTGAGCAAGGCCTCTGAGGGCCTGGGCTTTGGAGATGGTAGTGGCTAGAGGTATTCAAATAACCTGTGTGGCCTTGGATAAGTCCCTTACCTTCCCCAGGCCTTAGTTTCCCATGCACAGAATTGGACCAATAGTGGCACCATTCACATAGGCTTGTTGCACACATTCAGCAAGATAATACATGGAAAGCACCTGGCACAGTACCCTGCAGACAGTAAGTTCTCAATAATTAATGGCTATTATAGCAGCAGCTGAGCAGAAGGCTTGTCCCCAATAATGACTCGGGGACCAGGGAAAGGTTTGTGCTTAAATAGCACTGGGAAAAGGAGTTTGCACAGCAGAGACACCCCTTCTTGATTCCTCTGCTTTGTGGCTGCATCGAGGCACAAGACCTTTGTTTTTCTTGCCTGTCCACTCACCCGAGGTGACAAAGGTTGGGCTGTTATAGAGCAATGCCCCCAGTGGCCATTGTAAGGTGTGAGTCACCCCCGGCCCCACAGGGGGCAGGGTCAGAAGCTAGGAGGTGGAGCTCTGTGATTCCGGAGGGGACCAGGTCTCCCGGGTCCAGAAGAAAAGAGTGCGGAGTTCAGAGAGGAGCCCGAGAGGGAGGGACGCACGCTCTCCCCCACCACCAGCCCCCTCGGCCACGCGGGGGCTGGAGGCTGATCTCCCACGAATAAAGGCATTCATAATATCTGCTATGGATTCTCCGCGTGTCTCGATGCGACTGGGGGACACACACGCTCATTCAATCTTACCGCCATCTCTTGGTGAATTGTTGATCCTTAATTCTTTATTCTGGAGAGAGATACAGCTCTCTTGAGGGGGGAAAAATAAAAAAAGAAAGAAAAGAAAAAAGCAGCAAAATGCAGCATTCTGGAGTGTCTAATGAACTGCACACAGTAGGAACTTAGTCATTGTTGGCAAATGAGGGTCCCTGGGGTTTCCATCTCCCCAGATCTACAGAGAAGGCTGAGAATTCAGGGGACGGTGGATATTCCAGCATGTCCTCTAGTTCCTTGCTCACTCAGAGCCAGCCAGGGAGTGACCAAGCTTGGGACCTTTGTAACACAAGGGCACACACTTCAGAAAAGTCTCTTTTTGTTCCTTCTTGGCAGCTGCTCCTTACAGCACAGGCTTCATGCTTAATGGCCTGTCAGGAGAAAAAAAAAAAAAACTACAGAACTAAGAAAGAAAAAGATTAAACTAATAATAAAACCAAACCCAAACATCACCACCCTCCCTCCCCTCCTCCCCAGCCCTTACTTAGTTTACTGTCTTGCAGCCAGTTCCCCTCCCAGGCAAATAATATTTATCCCATGAGGCCCTGACACACCAGGGAGGAACAAGACAATGCTTGATTGTTCCTTCCTTCCCCCTGCGGCAGTGATGGGCTGGAGTGCAAGACGAGGAAAGGGAAAGGAGTGAGCTTGGGGTGAGCTTGCCGTTCTTCTCGTGGGACCCGCTGGAGCTGTCAAAACAAGCCTGAGACAGCATGGGGGAGGGGCGGCTGCCTGGAGATTAGAGCAGCTACTGCCCAACCTACTAGGAAAGTTTCACTCTTTTAGCAAAGTTCCTGGCAGCTGTGACCACTTAAAGGGCTTTTGCTTCCATTAAACAGGAGAGTCATTAAGTCATGGAGCTTAATGTGGCTCTAGAGGGCCGGGGAGTCATTCTACAGTGAAAAGTGCCAATTCATTGTGCGGTGGATGGAAAAACCTGGAGATTCCAACCAAAGGTGTGTTTCTCTGGCATTAGGGATTGATGGCTGACCCCAAGGTGACCTTGTGCCGAAAATCAGTTTTCATGGAAGTCAGACTCCAGTACTTTTGATGCTGGAAGATCACAAAAGGTGTCACCAGGAAGAGGGGTTGGATTGTCACTCTTGGTCAGTCCAGAAAGGCCCAGAAAGATCTCTTATCCGTGTTACGGCGTATTGATTGGGTGCATGATGAGGCTGAGGCAGTTTGTGTGCTCCAAATAAAAGTTTGCTTCCTCTGGGCTCAGATGATTTCCATTTCCATCCTGAACTGGGACGTGGAAGTTAGTGTTCCTGCCCCTTCTCTGTACAGTGTCTAGCACAGTGCCTGCAGGAAGTGTGTAGAAAGCATGGTGGCGCACGCTTGTGATCCCAGCATTGGGGAGGCTGAGGCAGGAGGATCGTGGTTCGCCACCAGCCTCAGCTACTTAGTGAGGCCCTTTGCAACTCAGCCAGACTCTGTTTCAAAATAAAGAATAAAAAATAGGGCTGGAGGTGTAGCTTGGAAGTAGAATGCCCCTGGGTTCCATCTCCAGTACTGCAAAAGAGATAGAAAGAACAAAAGAAAAAAAGAAAGAAAGGAAGGAAGGAAGAAAGAAGTTGAAGGAAGGAAGAAAGAAAAGGAAGGAGGGAAGGAAGGAAGGAAGGAAGAGAAAGAAAGAAGGGGGCCCTCTGGCCTCACCTACACTGTCCCCAGGATGGGATCCCACTCTGCCAGTCAGAGATGGATGCAGGTGGCTAGGCCAGCTGGGGCTCCCAAGCACATTGGCTGCTCACAGCAGCAAAGCCAGGACCTGCTCAGGGGCAGTAGGGCATACTCATCAGTGATAAGTTTTACCTCTTGAGGTGTTACTATTCCCATTTTATAGGTGAAGAAACTGAGGTTCAAAAAGTTTAGGTGACACCTAACAAGTGTCTAAAATCCCAGGACTTTGACTCCTATCTATTGTCCTTTCTAGGCTAACCCTGTGTGCTCTCTCCTAGGTAGCTGTTGGACTCAGCACTGTGCTTCTTATCTGGTCTCTGTGTGCCTGGCCAGCTGCCCCTTCACACTTGTTAGGACCCAAGCCCATCCTATAGGCACATAGGGCTGGCATTAGAAGGCAATCAGGAGAGAGAGAGCGGACCCCAGAGCATGGCTCGTCCCTCCTTCACCAAGGTCAGGAAGCAGTCAGGAGAGGAATGGGAAAGGTTGGGGCTCATGCTCTTCCTCCTTAGCTAGACCTCATCAGCAGTTTCACTCTCTCCTGGCTGCCTGGCGGGGTCGATGGCAGCTGCACAGAACCACAAAGTACAGACTGGGCTCTGGTGGTGGGACCTTTGCCAAAAGGGGATCCTAGAACTTGGTGCTCTCTGTAGTCCCAGTGGGTGGGTTTCGGGGGCATGCAGCCTCACTGTGGCCCATTGGAAGGCTAGCATCTTAGAAAGGCCACTCCTTGCAAGAACTTGCATAGGCTGTATGATCCAAGACCAAAAAGGATTGACCCTGGCTGGACAACCTGGGCTAACTGACAGCCTGGTTAATCCCATGTGGGATTACTCAGCCTATAAAAGTGCTATTTACTTGTTAAGGGAGAGGCAGATCCACATCCCATCTGTTGACACCTGGAACACAGAGGCAAGCTGCGCCTCCTTGCCCATCCCAGGCTCTTCTGGGCACTCCCTGCCAAGCCGATGTGGTTGATGGGAAGAACACCTGGTAGGTGAGTGCTGGGAGAGCTGCCACCTCCGCCCGCCGAGAGCCACGATTGTCGCTCAGTGGCATGGAAGCCAGGCAAGATGCCTGAGAGCACAGTTCCCGACATGTTACCCTCAGACACGTGCCCAGAGTGGGCCCAACATATCAGAGAAACCAGGCTCCCGGCTCCCAGAAGCTGCCTCCCCAAGAGTCTCTCTGCAGTTTCCCTGCTTTTCTCTTCATGGCCCTGTTAGTTTTGGCTCTAAGGTCAAACGAGTAGAGTTTTCAGCAGGCTTTGAAGATCGGTCTAAGCAGGACACACCCACCGTCGCACCGTGGAGTCTTGTCTTCACACCTTACAGTGCAAAGGAGGAGCTGCCCACCATTTTAAGGGGGATGCACTCAGGTCAAGGTGGTGTCAAAGAACAGGGATGGCTGTAGTGATGACTGGCATTTGGAAAGTATACAGGGTGGTGCTTACGAAGCACTCCAATCACCACTCTGCACAAATCAACCGCGTGACCCTCAGATAGCCAAATTGGTCTTTCTGGATCTCCATTTCCTCACCTAGAAATAAGAAATGAATCGGATTGCTGATCTCTCTTCCAAATCCAACATTTTATTGTTTTTCAAATGCTAACCTCAGTACTGATGTCCTTTATTTACAAGAAAACACCACCCACAGGCTCAGGTAGAATTCTGAGTTGTTTTTCCGGCTGTGCTGAGTCTCAGGGCTCCACCCCATGCCTGCTCATCCCCATGCTATGCTGACAGTCTCCAAACAGACTTGCCCTTGGCCTTCTTCACTCTCTTCCGAGCCCCTCAGAAGGTGCCTTTCAGTGGCTGGAATGGGGCTGCTAAGAAGGGGTCCCAATTCCAACCTCAGAGGCTGATTTGCAGGGACTGGTTGCAGCAAGACCTAGCTTGCCTGAGCCTCATTCACCAAATGAAATAAATAACCCATTCCAGGGAAGCACTTTGGAACACTTCAATAAAAGAACCAAGAGAAGCATGAAGCAGCCTCATTGTGGAGGCTGAGTATCTAAATCCCAGGGCCTTTGGAAGCCAGCGGTCCTTTACTAATGGGCTGCACACTCAATGAGGTTTTGTTGGCTTCCAGTTTACATGGAGATGCGGCCTCCTGGCAGAGGCAACTTTGCCGCATGCATTGTGAACGT
The DNA here is from genome assembly GCF_963383645.1 of Muscardinus avellanarius. Taxonomy (NCBI): domain Eukaryota; kingdom Metazoa; phylum Chordata; class Mammalia; order Rodentia; family Gliridae; genus Muscardinus; species Muscardinus avellanarius. Next base: position 130,218,151 of record NC_137786.1, on the reverse strand, counting down.
GGATCAAGGCACCCTCTTTTTGGATTAGTTTTGGTTTTAAAGCATCTTACTGGACACGGATGGCTTTGCAATGCGATCTCATTACAGCCTCGCCCAACAGGCTTTGGAGACCGAGGCTGCCTTCAACTGACTGGGATAAGAGACCAAGCTGGAGGTAGCTGAGTCACACAGGCAGAGGTCCGTTACCTGCCAAACGTGGCGTTTCTGGATCCACCTTTCCAGTGTGATGAACCACAGGATTAATCTGAGAGCATTTTTCTCTTCTTCTATCTTCTCTCCCTCCTTTCCCACACCCCTCACCCTGCAGCTTCCGTTCCTCAGGCGGGAGGTCCTGAGCTGGGACAGGAAGAGCAATTAGCTGTTTTCGTCTCCAAGAGTTTCTCCCTAAAACAAGTCAGGTAATGACCAGCCAGCCCTGAGGCTGAAGGGACTCTGCTTTATAGGTGTCCCTTGAGTGGACTGGGAAACCAATGGAGAATTCTAGTAAATGGTTCTAATAGATGCTTCTAACCCTTCAGAACCATCCAGAACCAGTCTTTTGTTGTTGTTGTTGTTGCAGTACGGGGGGTGGAACCCAGGGGCATTCTACCTCTGAGCTACACCCCCAGCCCTATTTTTTATTCTTTATTTTAAAATTGGGTCTCACTGAGTTGCAAAGGGCCTCACTAAGTAGCGGAGGCTGTCCTTGAACTGCAATCCTCCTGTCTCAGTCTCCCAAATGCTGGGATTACAAGTGTGCGCCACTACTCCTGGCTCTCAGAATTACTTTTACAATCTTGAATCTGCCAAGTTCTCTCAGGCTTCTATTATTTTGAGTGGCCATTACCTCTGGCCAGAATCTTCCATTCTCACATGCCTCACCTGAGCCATCTATCTAATAAGTGTTACTGAAGCATCATCTCTATACCAGGCGTATTCTAGAAGTTAGGGTACAACAGTGAACAAAATAGCCCTCAATTCTAGCCTCCATGAAGATGATAATAAAGCAGGGAAGATGCAAGAAAAAAATATATCATATATCTTATATTATACAAATATATAAGATATTAGATCATGATACATGCAATAACAAAAATTAATCCACTTTGGAGAACAAAGAGTAAGAGTGGTCAAGAAAGATCTCCCTGAAGCAGGGACCTGGATAAAATTCAGGAATGGATCACCTGGATATTTAAGCACTTCAGGTATAAGAAACAGTAAGCTCAAAGGCTTTGAGTTAGAACTCCTGTATATGTATCCAAAAGAATTAAGGTCAGCTTTCTATGGTGGTACATGCATAGCCATGATTACAGCAACACAACTCACAATAGCCAAGTTATGTCACCAACCCAGGTACCCATCAACAGATGAATAAATAAAGAAAATCTGGTCTATGCACACAATGGAATTTTACTCAGCCATAAAGAAGAATGAAATTATGCCATTTGCAGGAAAATAGATGGAACTTGAGAACATTATGTTATGCAAAATAAGCCTGACTCAGAAAGTCATGGATCACATGTTTTCTGTCATATGTGGAGACTAGAGAGGAAAAAGAAAAAAAGGAAATCCCACAAAAATAAAATGGAAGCTGAGTGTGGAGGCACATGCTTGTAATCCCAGTACTTGGGAGGCTGATTCAGAAGAATCTGGGTTCGCAGACAGCCTCAGCTACTTAGTAAGGCCCTCTGCAACTTAGTGAGACTCTGTTTCAAAATAAATAATAAAAAAATGGGGCTGGAGATGTAACTTGGAGGTAGAATGCTCCTGGGTTCAATCCCCAGCACCACAAAAAATATATATGTCATATATATTATATTTTTATATTATATATAAAAATAAGGGCTAGGGTTATAGCTCGGAAGTAGAATACCCCTGGGTTCCTTCCCCAGTACCCCCCCCCACACACACACAGCAGGGTGGATATCAGCAGGCTAGAAGAAGGGGACCAGGAGAGGAAAAGGGGAGGTACTGGAGAATAAAATTGACCAAATTACATTATGCACATGTATGAATATGTCTTGTGAATACCATATAAAGTAAAAATCTAATGCACCAATAAAAAACAAAAGCCCTGAGATATAAATGGGTTTGATGTATTTATGAAAATCCAGGAGGCTAGTGGAGCTGGAGATTTGTAAGCAGAGGGAATGATAGTAAGCAAATAGGTAAATAGATCGGAGAGGTAATGAGGACAGGACTACACAGGGTCTTGTGGACCCCTATGAGGATTTTTACTTTCACTGGGAAATCATTGGGTATTTTTAAACAGAGGAGTGACATTGTTAGACTCAAGTTTCAGCAGTATCACTCCAGTTGCCTTATAAAGAATAGGCTGTAGGGTACAGGAGGTCGGTGAAGAAGCACCTTCCAGTAGCCAGTTGACAAAGCATGGTGGCTTAGACTAAGGCAGGTATGATGGAGACGAGATAAGTGGACAAAATCTGGAGCTTTCTGAAGGTAGAAACCACAGGGTTTCCTAAGAGATGTCGAAGGCATCTAGGAGGTAGGAATGGCATTTGGTCAAAGCAATCCAGAGAATGATCTGCATCAGCTGAGATAAGAAAAACTTGGGGGAGAAAAGCAGGTTTGGGGGCTGGAAAGATGAAGAATTTGGTGTTGGATGAGTTTATCTTGGCATGCCTACTTAGATGTTTACAGTAGAGTGTGCAGTAGGAAATCCAGGCTGGCACTAGGGGTAGCCAGACTTGGAGAGATGATGCAGGGTTGTTAGTGTGCAGATTATACGTAAAGGGAAAAGGTGGATAAGTTGTCTAGAGAACCAAGACAGTTCCAAAGACTGAAACTTGAGGATCTCCAGCATTCACAAGTCAAGGGAATTATGAGGATGTTTGGAAGGAGACAGAGGGTTCAGCAAGTGAGGTAGGGAAGGTGGTATTTTGGAGGTCAAATGAAGAAAAGGTTCCTTCAGGGAGAGCGTGGTTGACTGTCTAGTGCGGCCAACAGCTCCAGGTCTGGGGAACTTACCCCTGAACCTGGCAACTCAGGGTTCACTAGTGATATTGTAAGAACAGTTTCAGAGGCTGAGAGAGAAATGTAGGAGAGGATTGAGAGGTCATAGGAATAATTTATTGAGGAATTTTTCTGGAAAGGTGAGTAGACAGATGGGTCATTAGATCAAAGAAAGAGTGGAGCAAATTAGTTTTTTAAAAAATTGTGTGGGCTCATTAATTATTTGAGGGACTATGGAAGTCATTGCCAGTGGTGTGTGTGTGTGTGTGTGTGTGTGTGTGTGTGTGTGTGTGTGTGTGTGTTGCCCGGGAGTATTTTGCCTCTGAGATATACCCATAGTCCTATTTATTTATTTATTTATTTACTTGCTTATAAACATAGTCTCACTAAGTTGCTGAGAACCTTGCTAAGTTGCTAAGGTTGGCTTTGTCACCCTTCTGTCTCCACTTCCGAAGTATGGGAATTATATATGTATGCTACCATGCCTGGCTAATTGTTAAGTGCTTCCCTCAGGACCAGAAAAGGAGACTGAGAAAAGGTTGTTTTTATCTTCTCCCCATCACCCCTTATCTATGGACCATTATCTCAATTCTGCCTTCTTTTTTTTTTTTATTCAATGCTGAAAGATGTCATTTTTCCTTAACTCTCTTCTGCAGAGTGTAGACTGCGAGTCTCTTTGATATTTAGCAGACCCAGGAGACCATTTGCCATTTCATATGTGTCTATTCTGCTGTGTCAGTTCTTTTCTAGAAGACTAATGTTTGGCTATGTAAGTCACCGATAAAGCTGGTTCATGTGTTATAATGTAATCTTGTAATTATAAGGTGAAGCGGCTTCACTTCCAGGGCAGGCACAAAGGCTGATACTCTTCCAAGTGTGATGGAGCACGAAGCAGAAAGCAGAGCTTTCATTGTCAGGGAAGGTGAGGTATCTATGCCTAATACTGTGCATAAATCAATGGGAACGGGTACAAATGTCTGATCATGTACTAAGACTTCAAACATTCCAGTAGTGGCCAATAACATCAATACCATAGCTAGTAATATTAAAATGGAAATGGTAGACTCCTGTTGGAGCAAATTAAGGATTTTTTCCTCATAACTAGGCACATCATTTTCCTTTAGTACCTTTTAATTCCAACACACAAATAGACATCATTCTCTCTTTTATATCTTTGTAGTGTAGTAAAAATACAGTAAGCTTTGAAGTCAGTCAGATTTATATGAAAACCTCCACTTGAGATACAGCCGGGTGTGGTGGCGCACGCTTGTAATCCACACCCGGCTGTATCTCTCCTCTTTATTGTTTTAAATTATTACCTAACCATCAGCCCATCCTGCCCAAGTAATAATCAACCGAGGCAACTAATAGTCTCCCATACATGCATATTAGCCACCGTGATTTTCTTTTACTGTCAGAAAGTAGTCAACTTACAACGTGTGTGTGTGTGTGTGTGTGTGTGTGTGTGTGTGTGTGTGTGTGTGTTCCTCCTAGGTCCATCTTATTTTTTTTCTCAGAGTTAAAGGAATGTTTTCAGCTGGGTATGGTGGTACATGCCTGTTCTCAAGGAGGTGGTACTCCCTGTTCTCAAGGAGACTGAGACAGGAGGATGCAGGTTTGAGCCCAGCCTCAATAATGTAGCAAGACTTTCAGCAAACCAGCAAGACTCTTTCAAAACAAAAATAAAAAATAAAAATATAAATGGGTTAAGGTGTAGCTTAGAGGTAGAATGCCCCTGGGTTTAATCCCCAGTACTACAAAAAGAAAAAGGAGTGTTTCCCTAGTTAAGTATGAAGAAGTCATGCCTTCCTCCCAGTAATCGGGCTTTGGGGCAGACTGAGAATCCTAGTACCACTTTGGTCCTCACAGTGCCACAGAACTCTATGTGTTATTTTGGCCATTTATGTGTGGGATGGAAGGGTAGAGCTAGGCAGGAAAAGAGGTGGTGGTGGTGCTGGGAAAAGAGGAAAAATTTGGAAAATGCTAGGGTTGGTGATGAGAAGAAGGCTAGGCAGCAAGGGCAGAGGGCTAAACTTAGAGCCTGGGCTTTAGCTGGAGTCCCTGCTCTTCTGGAAATAGGCCCTTCAACTATTTGATAAACAATAAAGTATGTGGTTGCAGGGAGTCTCAGCCAGGTGTTTCTCGACAGGTCTCAAGCGTGAGTGCGTGTCCTCAGCTGTCAGTGTGAGCACAGTGCAAACCATGCTTTTGTCAAGTGTGGACAGCGATGAGCTGGGGTGAACCAGTTTGGCACCAAAGTGAACCCTTCACCTAAAACTCAACTCAACCCCAGGGATTTCTGAGCTGTCGAAGAAAGTGTGATGGCTTTCCTTGTTTAATCAAGCCCTGCTAATCTCCCTTGAGGCCAAATAGGGAAGAAGAGGCCAAGAGGTTTGTCTTTCTGTGGAAACAACCCTTCCTCCAAATAAACATATTATCAAAGGAAAAACAAAATTCTTTGTAAAACACTGCCCCCTGCTCTGTTTAGCAGAGTAGCAGTAGACCGAGTAGATTTCAAGTTGTCCCCACCTCATTTCTTTGTTATCTGTCAGTTATTTCCAAATGCCTTGAGAACTGCCAGGTGCTCAGAGAAGTCTGCTCCAGCGCCCATGAAAGAACAGCTCCCACAGCCAGGTGTGGCAGTGCAGGCTTGTAATCCCAGCATTCAGGAGGCTGAGATCAGAGGATTGCGGTTCACAGACAGCCTCATCTACTTAGCGAGGCCCTTCGCAATTCATTGAGACCCTGTTTCAAAAGTAAAAAAGACTAAAAATAGAAAAATAGGGCCGGGGTGGGGTAGCTTGGAGGTAGAATGCTCCTGGGTTCCATCCCCAGTGCCAAAAGAAAAAAAAAAAGAGAGAACAGCTCCTGTTTCTCTAAATTGGTACCCACAGCAATGTCAAGACAGGCAGGTGCATCCTTACCTGAACACCAATAATTAAGGACTTGGGGAGTTCTTTATGGTTTACTAATCTTTAAGTCAACAGTCTGGGACTCATTCACTGGCACATTTTTTTCTCTAGTGATAATTGCTACTCTTACCATAGGTAAGTTTTTCTAGAAATAAATGATTCAATATCAGATAATTTTAGCCAGGCAAAGCTCTTAACTCTTCTTGATTCCAATGGAAATTGCAAATTATCTTCATCAGAGCGCGCAAACACACACACACACACACACACACACACACACACACACACACGGAAGTCATTATAGAGAAATTAAGTTAATTACCATTCTTCCTTTTAAAAAAAGAAATAGCATTTCATCATGTCTGAAGTCAGACCAATCTATCTGGATATGAGTCGCTGTTTTGTTTTGTTTTGTTTTGTTGTGGATCTGGGAATGGAACCCAGGAGCAAACTCTGAGCTATACCCCTTGCCCTATTTTTATTCTTTATTTTGAAACAGGGTCTCACTAACTTGTGGAGGGCCTCACTAAGTAGCTGAGGCTGTCCGCGAACCGTGATCCTCCAGTCTTAGCCTCCCAAATGCTGGGATTATGAGCATGTGCCACCATACCTGGCTGCTGTTTTGAACCAGAATCTAATTATCAAGGTAACCTTCTCTTTGCGTACTTAATAGAGCATTATTATACTTGTGTAAAAAAGATAATGTATGACAGTGACCAGATGATAAATAGTGCTTAATAAATTGAAATAAAATATTTCTGGTGATCATGACTGCAGATAATATGGGCTGCCAAGATGTAGATGCTTACAAGCCAATAGGAATCCACACCACTAAACTTCAGTATTTCTGTTCCAGAAAAAGATGAAAGTATTATCTCTCATCATAAAAGACCACATAATCTGAAATTCCATTTGTATGACATGTCCATATTAGACAAATCTATAGAGACAAAAATTAGATTGTAAGTGGGCATGGTGGTGCATGGTTGTAATCCCAGTACTTGGGAGGCTGGGACAGGAGGATCACAGGTTCGCAGTCAACTTCTGCTATGTAGTGAAGCCCTCCACAACTTAGTGAGACTCTGTTTCAAAATAAGAATGAAAGAAGGGCAGGAGATATAGCTCAGAGATAGAATGCCCTTTGGTTCAATCCCTAGTACTGCAATATATATATATATATATATATATATATATATATATATATATATATATAGATTGTAGTGATTGAGGAGGTGAAGGAGTAGGGGATATGACTGCTAGTGGGTAGAGGGTTTCTTTTGAAGTGATGAAGACATTCTAAAATTGACTATGGTGATGGTTGCACAACCCTGAATATACTGTAAACCACTGAAATATAGATGCTAATTATAGCTCAATAAAACTATTATAGTTCAGATCCCATACAATTCACCTAAAATATATGATTCAGTGGTTTGTTAGCTCCCATTTATTGCCCAATTAATTTTTCTACTAGTCCATGGTTTTTATTTCCCCATAGTTAAGAAAATTGAACTAAGATATGTTAGGCAAAGTATCATGGCTCATAAAATTAGAATGTGATGGAGCCAGGATTTTTCATCTATTAATTGGCTGGTTGGATCTTGGGTTCACAAAACTGAATTAAGCATAATCATTGGTTCATGTCACCACATCCCTGAATTTTGTGCTTACCATTTTCTTACCTATTTTAAAAGGTCTTTTTTCACACCAGTAGGTGGGCCTAAGATATATATATATATATAAAATATATATTATATGTATATATAAATATATATTTTATATATAAATATATTTAATAATAAATATATATTTATAAACATATATGATAATATATATATTTATAAACATATATATAAATATGTATTTTAGTTATAGATACTTATAATATGTAATATATATTTAGTTTTGCTTAACTTAGTTTTAATTTTGTATAGTTTTCAAACTTTATAAAAATGTATCATGTATGCAGCATTCTTGGATGTGTTTTATTCATTCAACATGATGATCTTTAAATTCATTCATGTGAAAGAGACCAGCTATAGCTTTTATTTTGTTTTTATGCTATAGAATATTCCACTGTATAAATATACTATTATTATTTGTACATTCTCTTTTCAGTGGGTATTTAGGTTGTTTCTAGTTTTTTATATGATTATTCTCTGTATATATGTCTTCTGATACACATATATATGTACTAAATTTTTTATGTATATACTTAGAGAAATAGAAACTATACTTATTAGATTTGCTGAGTATGCCCTCATTTGGTCTTACAAGATAACACCAAGTTGTTTTTCAGTTTCCCACCAGCATCATGAATGAGATCTTGTGGATATTAAACATTTTGAATTTTCAGATTTCAAACACTTGTCAACACGAACATGGTGATAGAATGTTTTCTGCCTCTTTATTTATTGGGGAGCATCTTTTTATATGTTTATTGGTGATATATATTTCTTGTTTTATTAAATGTTTCTTTATGTTTTTCCATTTTTCTATTGAGTTTTTTCTAATTTGTATAAGCATTGTGTGTGTGTGTGTGTGTGTGTGTGTGTGTGTGTGGTGTATGTGTGTGTGTGACTGGTGATTGAACTCAGGGCCTCACACATGTTAAGTGTTCTACCACTGAGGTATCCCTCAACCCAGCTTTTATATTTTTGAAACTAATTGTATTTATTTACTTATTTATTTATTTTGGTGGTACTGGGGTTCCTGGAAACCCTTCTACCTCCACGCTACACTCCCAAACCTATTTTTACATTTTTATTTGGACACAGGGTCTCTTAAGCCAGCGAGGCTGGCTTTGAACCTGCGTGATCCTTTCTCTGCTTCCCAAGTGCGGGGATTACAAGCGTGTGCCACCACGCCCGGCAATTGAAACTAATTTTTCATTGGCTACATGGGTTTAAAAGGTTTCCTCTAGCCGGGCGTGGTGGCGCATGCTTGCAATCCCAGTGCTTGGGAGGCTGAGACAGCAGGATCGCACAGGTTCAAAGCCAGCCTCAGCTACTTAGTGAGGCTCTTAGCAACTTAGTGAGACTCTGTTTCCAAATAAAGTACAAAACTAGGTCTGGGAGTATAGCCCAGAGGTAGAAAAGCCCCTGGATTCCACCCCCAGTACCACAAAAATAAATAAATAAATAAATAAATAAATAAATAAATAAATAAATAAATGCAGATGAGTTAAAATGTTTCCTCACATTTGTAGCATGTATTTTTTTACTTTTGTACAGAAATTCTGAGTTTTAATATAGTCAAATGCATGTATCTTTTCTTTTAGAATCAGCAACTCTTGTGTCTTGACTGAGAATTCTGTCCCTCGCCCAAGATAATAAAGATAATCATTCATCTGCATCTTCTGAGAATTTTAAGTTTTGCTTTGACATTCAGATTCTTAATCCCTTGGTAACTGATTTTTGATGATGTGAGATAGGAGCCCATTTTCAACCATTTCCATGTAAAAGGTTACCTTTTTCATGAAGGCAGGATTGAAGCCAAGATCCATCCAACTTGAAATCCCATGCTCTTAATTTTGATGCTCTCCCAGGGTAAAAATAGCAAAGAATAATGACTATTTAATAAACGGGCCCTGAGCATTAGGGAGTAATGAGAAGTGAGGCCGAGCATCTGCCCTCAGTCTGCCGCCCATTAGCTAGGGTCCAGGGCTAGACTGGATTCTTCCCTTTCTAAATTTCATGATAACACATTCTTGGCCATCTTTCGGTATTGGCAGTTCCACGGAGGGGCTTCTTTGGTAAGCTGAAAGTCTCAACTTTTTATTCCTTGTTTCTTTCATTTCCGGAGGTTTATTTATTTATTTATTTATTTATTTATTTATTTATTTATTTATTTTGGTGGTACTGGGGTTCCTGGAAGCCCTTCTACCTCCGGGCTATACTCCCAGACCTATTTTATATTTTTGAAATAGGGTCTCTTATGCCAGTGCGGCTGGCTTCAAACCTGCGCAATCCTCCTGTCTCTGCCTCCCAAGTGTGGGGATTACAAGCGTGCGCCAAAACGCCCGGCTTCTGGAGGTTTAATGTGGCACTATGGAAAAGCATATAAACTCAGAGCCAGGCAGACCTGCTTCTGAGGCTCTATTATACCACATGGCAGACGTGGGGAAATTAAATTCTTTCTGAACCTCAGTTTCTTCATCAAAATGATGGAAATAATAATGTCAAATTCACAGAATTGATGACACAGAGGAGATGCTCAACAAATATGCTACTCCTTTCTCTGCCTGACAGTGCCCTTCATTTACAAGTTATCAAGCAGTACCACTTCTTCTACTGTCTCCCATGTGGGTATGTTTACTATTCTACTTTCTATTCCTATTCTGGCTTGAGCTTCTTACCAACCCCTCTTTTTGGTGGTATTGGGGATTCTATACCCCAAGCCCTATCATATTTTTTATTTTGAAACAAAGTCTCACTCAGTTGCTGACAGCCTAGCTGTAACTTCCTGAGGCTGTCCTTATACTCGTGATCCTTCTGTCTCAGCCTCCCAAGTACTGGGTTAGCATGTGTGCCAGCATGCCTGGCTACCACAGCCCCTTTCTTGATCTCTCTAATTATGGTGGCCATGTCTGGAGTAACTGGAAGTGTCGACTGTATGTGGCAATAATGTTCCCTGGAGCTTCATTTCTAAGTTACCACCAGCCTATGTCTGGGAATGGAGATTGGAAGTCATAGCCCACACTTCACAGTTGTGTGAGTTGCTCTCTCTTGTTGAACTTTCCTTCATCCTTTCCACCCAAAAGATAGCCAACTGGGCCATCTTGCTCACAACATTCTTCCTGAGCTCAAGAACCCCAGTGTGCTCCCTGGAGTCCCCCCACGCCCTGTCCAGCTCCTGTGCTCCAACCTTACTTTTGCTTCTCCATACTTTACTGGCTTCTCTCCAGACAGTTTGACTTCCTGGGGATCACCGTATAACCACTTTTTACTTTTTATTCGTTTCCATGTTACAAACATCCATCACTAATCACAATGTTAACTTTGTGTACTTATATGAAGCGCTTTCTTATTATCTCCTGGTATTTTGAAGAGGACAACACTCAGGTCTCATTGTCCCCTGTCCTGTTGATTAGGCTCAATGGTAACTTGTCCAAGGTGAGACCATACTCTCTGCAAGTGTCAGAGCTAATGGTTTAACTCAGAACCAGGGCCTCTGGCTCTCAGGCTATAGCTCTTTGCTTAACATCATTAAAGTATCAGTTAGCATCTTTTGTTTTCAAGAGTAAAAATAGATTCTGACTAATTTAAGCAAAAGAGAGTATATTGGAAGAAGACTGGATTCTGAATAGCTTACAGGATTGAAGGGAGATGACTCAAATACCAAGTCTTGGAAAGGCGGAGAGCAAGTGGAGGCCCCAGACATCTAAATAACTTGAGGTCACAGATCTTACTGTGGGTTGCAGTCACTGGAGGACACAGCTCTAGCCCCTTTCTGTCCCTCAGTGCCCCCACTCAAAATGAAAATCCTCAGCAAAGAGGGGACTCAGTTCACTCACTCAGTCCTCTGTTGGGGTTGGAGACAGAGGGATTCGATTGCCAGTCCCATCAGGACTTTTGCATTGTGGAAAGGCGGCTCTCCAAAAGAGCTGACAGAAATGGCAGATGCCTGACATGACCTCCTAGAATATTCTCCTGTCCTGTCCTCTTTTCCTCTATGTGTAGATCCTGTCACTTTGGCTGGCCAGTGGGTTCCTTCTGGGTGGGGCTTCTACATCACCTTCTTCCAGGACTTTCACACCAGCACTGTGCCCACCGTAAAGACTAAATCAGTGATCTTTGAATGACTGCATTAAGAGAAGAGTCTGTTCTCAGTGGACTACAGAACAATCCTTTGGGTTGTATTTGAATTTATTTTTCCAGTAAAAACAAAAGCACAAGACAGAGAAGGGAGAAGGGATTTTCTCCACATTTTTTGGGGTCAGTGCCCAGAGCTATCTTGGGTGAAACTGGCAGACTCCTACTTGGTCTTGGTCTTTAAAGGTTACTACCTCTTATCATTTGGCAGGGAGGTATTTATTTATTTATTTATTTATTTATTTATTTATTTTAGCTCAGCACACACATGTACAGCACTCCCAGTACCTCTAAGACTGATGTAGCTCTCTAGAATAGTGGTAAAGTATAGGAACATTACCAGGTCCTGTCCCTGCCCAGGGCTCTTTGCATGATCACTGCGTGCATTCTTCATCCAAGCCAAATGGAGTGCTGGGTTAGGTGCTATTGCTTGCACTATTTACAGGCCCTTGAGATTTTCCCTTATCTCAGAGGACTGCTAAGGGAACAGGCTGACCTCAACAATTTCTGTGGTGAGGTCATAGGACACTATGAGGGTCACTGGAGCCTAGAAGACTGAAAACCACTGAGCTTTAAAGATAGGGATGGGGTTTGAGAGGAAAGAGGGACAGGAAGGGGGAAATTGGTTCAAAGAAATCTAAGCCTCATTTAAAATTTTTTTTGTCAAGTTTCCAATTATGCTTCTTGACAGAACAACTTTTTACAATGTTCTAAATGTAAAAGTTGGAAGGAGACTACAAATGAAAACAATCTGGTAATACCTAAAGCCCAAAATAAGCCCAAAATGATCTTAATTATCTAACTACCTTGGGCTAAGTAAAGTTTGAATGCTTTGCAAACTAGAATCTACACTGACCTTTTTTGCATACAGAAGACTCTAAAAAGTGATGTTAGGAGAAATGGACTTATATCATAGACAAACTGTCTCCTAATTTCATTGTCCTGGGCTAGTAGGTGACCTCTCAGTGCCTGACTATGGTCATCAGTTGAGTGAGAATCATAAGACTTGCCCTGGATCTCTCTAAGGGTTTGTTTGGAGATTCAAACTGAGTTAATGTGAAAGGGGGCTTTCTGAGAAGTTGGAGTCACATTAGACACCCAAGTCCCCGGTAGGTGTCCAGGTGGCTCCTTAACACATCATCGTCCTTTTTTCTTCTCTCTTTTCTCTTCTTGATCTCTATTTTTACACTTTCCTCAAATGTTCTCCTCTTCTTGTCTCATTAAGCATTTCTTCCTGAGATTCCTTCCTCCCAATTCTAAGCCTTGGTTAAGATTTCCCAAAGAATGTCATAGATCATTCATCCCTCAAATGGCCATGATGAAAGAGTTTCTCAGAGCAAATCAACTTGAGGAATAATGAGGACCAGGTCTCCTTTCAGGAAGTCATTATGGCTCTGAGAAGTCTTACAGGAAGGAAGCTCATGTATCTGTGTTCCTTAATTAGTTAGTACTGTTATAATTAGTTGGATTATAGAAGTCATTTCTTAAATATTTCCTATTAACACCCTCCAAAATACAGCTTGGAAAATGTTCTAAATGATGATTACGATGATGATGACGACGATGACGACAATGTGCTAATGATGCCCATCGATCCTGTCAGTTGTAAACATGTAACTCTCAAATATCCAATGAGGTGCATGGAGATCCATAGTGCTAGAAAGTAAGACTGTCCCCAATTCCTAGGTATGGCTTTTTCTGTATTGCAAATAAGGAAAATGAGCCTCCAAGAGGGTAAACATTTTATCCAAAATCTCACAGTAGTGGAGCTGGGCTGTGAACACCTGGCACATAGGTCTAACTTTAAAGAACCTAATCATGATACCTATCAGCCTGTGGCTTGTAGGCCTGACTTCACCCAGGGCCTTTGGAGTAAAGAGCCATGGCCCTCTCTCTAGTCTATATGACAGAAGGTAGAACTGGATCTACCTGACCCACAGCAGTCCATGAAATGGTCCCAGCTACACCTTCTCACTGCACAGAACAGGAAACCCAGACTCAAGAGATAGAGCAGTTTGGGCTATTATGGCGCCACAAGGCAGCTACCTTCTTGAAGCCTGTCCTTCGTCCCTGCTGCAGCGCACTTTGCTTTGCATGGAGGCATACTCCGCGCTCAGAGTTGCCTATGCTGCCTGGCTGATGCTCAGTAATGGAAACCTGTTGTGGTGCCTGTTGCTATAAACACGTTGCCAATTTGCATAAGTATGTGACATTGTAAAAGTTCCTGAAGGATCTTATCCACATAGCTGGCACAGGGCCCACAGAAAAAGCCAGGGAGAAAGACAATGTGTATGTAATAAAAAGAAAAAAGAAAGAAAAAAAAAGAAAGAAAGGAAAGAAGAAATTTTCTTGTTTTTATACCCTGTGCAGGTAAACAGGCAAGAAATGGAAAGCATATCTAATCCAAAGGCAGTGAGTATAACTTGCTTTCCTCTGTTTTGAAATTATTCAAGAGTTATTTTTCTTGAAACTCCTAAGCCACCTGTCACATTTGAAGAGCCAGACGGGGCTGTCCAGATTACATAAATTGATTTGTGCTTTGGAATTGCAGGCTCTGAGTGCTGGAGACTAACAAAACAGAGGTTTATAGGTCTAGAGGTATTGTTTTACAGATGTAGAAACTGAGGCCTGGACAAGGCAGCCCTGGGCCAGCTGGAGAGGGAGCTGGGATTTTTGACTCCCATGTGTGGTTTCCACAACACCGTGGTCCACCAAACTGCTCATCCTCATTTTTAACAGACTGAAATGCACTCAGATGCCACATGACAAAACTGGATTCTTCCCAAGCTTCAGAGTGAAGACTTAGTGAGCCCCCAACCTCTCCAAAGTCCTCCCTAACCTGCCCAGCTCCAATATTAGCTGGCTCTTGAGGACCAACCACTGATCCCGAGCCAGTGGAGCGGAGTGTTCATTAACCTCTAATTTCGTCCAACTTTCTGAACTCCTGTATGGGATTGGCATTATCATTCCTGCTATTCAAATGTGGAATAAGACTAAGTTTAGTTAAGCAATATACCTCAGTTACACAGCTGGAAGAGAGACGGTGGCTAAAACCCAGGATTGGTAGGATGGAGGCTTTGGTTTCGTGCATCTCTTGGGGCTGTTGGAAGATTAAGCCATACAGCATACAGGTAGTGCCAGTACCGTGTCTTGCACACACTGGATACTTTAAAAATGGTATGTTTCAGCTAGGTATGGTGGCACTCATCTGTAATCCCAGTTCTTGGGAGGCTGGGACAGGAGGATTACAGGTTTGAGGCCAGTCTCAGTATGTCCCTCAGTCCTCTGTCACCTCCATTAAATACAACAGAAATAGATTCTACAATGCTCAGATTTGTTCACTTCCAAATGACCTTTGCTTTAGAAGGACTTGAAAACCCAGTTCATCCACATCAAAAGCCCCCCAAACACACATTTCCAGATGTGCTCAAACTTGCTAACACTGGCTGGTTGTTTGCAACCCAGCAGACTACCACTCAAGGGGCCAAGAAGCTGCTCAATGAACTCAGTACTTCCAATAGACAAGGAGGAATGTTGGTCCTGTCCTACCTATCAGCCAGATGTAAAACTTCTGCATCTCTCTCCATCTCAGGCAACCAAGCTTGAGCAATGGCTGTGACGGTTGCCTGACCCCACCAACTGGTCTCTACCTATTGTCTGAGGCTTCAGATTGAACAACTAAGTAGCATGACTCACTGCGAGGGATCGTTAGAATAAAGAGAGTGGGAAGAAAATAAGGGGCTCAAGAAACCCAGGAAGCAAGGGCTTGGATCAGTGAGGGATCACTGTGTAGAGAGGGCTGGTTAGCTTCTGTCTTCCCCCTGGCTCATCGTGGGTCTGCCCACACCTCGCTCCAAGTAGGGGAACAGATTCATCTGCCATGCACATCAAAGCCAAATGAGAATCTGCCAATCGTCAGGAAAGCCAGAGCCTTCCTCCTCGTCTCCAATGGGCACCTCACTGCTCCTGGGTAGGACACCTCCGTCTGGTGTACCCCAGTGTCCGCTGGCAGAGGAGATCTACGTTGATGGAACAGGGGTCAGGCCCAGAGAGGTGGTGTCACGGCTAATGGAAGGAAGAAGATGGGGAGGGGAGAGAAGTCATGTTTACTGAGCACATACTGTGAGCCAAGAACTTGACACCTATAATCTTATTTAATCCCCACAGAAATTCTGCGTGGTAGGAATGATTATCCCTTTTGTACCAATAAGGAAACAGAGGGTCAGGCAGGTTAGGTAACTTGCCTGAGGTCACATGACTCCTGGGGTGGAGCCAGAACTTAAATGCAAGTCTTCGGATTCCAAAGCCTATGCTTGTTCCACCAGTGGGAGCACCGCATGAGGTAGATCAGTTCAAAGCGCGGAGTCTGTCGCTGTCTACCTCACCTTGCCCACCCAGCAGGCTGCAAATTCCTCTGCTTCCTAAGCTACAAAATGAGAATAAACATAGCAGCTACCTTGCAGGATTGTTGTAAGGCTTAAAGGACACAGGCTCATAAAGGACTTAGATGGCAATGTTACTGGTTGACTCTTAGATGTTGTAAGAGTTCTAAAAACCTCAGCCATTGCTTTCATCTTTGTTTCTCTTCTGCCGGGGGGACATCACTGTAGTGGCTTCCATTTGCCCATCTGTAAAATGAACAATGATATCTAATCTTAAAGCAGTAAAACCCTATTTCTCTGCTTGGCATTTAGTGCAGTCTCCTATGTCCACCAGCACCCCACCACCACCCCCACCCAAGCTCCCTGGTAAAGCTGACTTCTTATCGCCATGGCTGGCACCCTGGGGCCCAGCTTGCTTTTGTCCTGCATAAATCCTTTCAGCTTTCTTCCAGCTCTTTGCCCTTCCTTGATTATCGTTGCTTTCCTCTGCCAATTTGACCTCTGTATACTTCTCTCAAGTCCTGGATGGAAATGCAACTCTTCCATGAAACCAACCCTGGCAAGCCCCACCCTGAGATGATCTCCCCTTCCTTTTAAATTTCCTCAGCCATTATGTTGTGGTCTGAGTCACACTGTTTCCAAATGGCCTATATTGTCTCACTGAAGTCTGTTTGGTTTACTCAGTTCCCCAATAGTAAACTCCCCGAGGGCAAGGACCTGCTATGGTGGAGTCTCAGTCCTGGGCTCATGCTTAGTGAATTAGGGGACCCCATGTTGGCCATTCCCTCCTCCAGGCCCGGATGAGCACCCCTACCAGGAGGACTTTCTGTAGGATGCTTAGGGCCAGGAATGTGGCAAGAGATCCCGTCTGTCCTCAAGGAATTTGTAGCGAGAAAGCCGTGTAAAAGTAACTGATCGGGGTGCAGTATGACGAATTCCGCTTTGAAGGCACAGAGGAGGCGTCTTCTGCCTGGAGAGGAGGGACAGCCCCTGCAGAGGAAAGCTGAAGGGTGAGCATGTGCTCCCAGAAGTGGGAAGGAGCAGCATTTCCCAGGCTATGCAGCTGAGAAGATACAGTGCACACTGGTAAACTGAGGTGGATGGAAGTGCATCTTTCAGTGGAGGGAAAGTAGATCTGCCTTTGGAGACCACAGCTTTCCGTTCCCCAGTGGCAACAGGTCTGTGTCCCCTGGGCCCAAATGCTAAAAACCACGTAAAAATGAGAAATCTACAAACCCCTGTAAATAGATTTACTTATTTATTTATTTGGTGTTAAAATGCATGTTTGTAAAAAAATGATATTAATAGATTGTATCGTTTATTTTTCTTTTCACTTCCTTTGATTTTAGCATTTTTGCCTGAAAAGTAAAGATTTGGCAAGTCTTGACAGATGTGTTCAGGTCCTGATTGTTGGAGCTACTTCCCGAGAATCACTGAAACATAGCAGTTTCTTTTTACCTGCAGTTTCTGCTACTCACAGTCAATTTTGGGCTGAAGACACTACACGGGACATTCCAGAAATAAATGACTTGCAAGTTTCAAATAACTTTTCTTACAATATATTATGATTATTTTAGTTTGTTTAGTCATTTAAACTTTGAGGAAAAGTAATGGGAATTTAACCTAGGGGCATTCTACCCCCAAGCAATGACCCCAGCCCTTTTTATTATCATTTTTTAAAATTTTAAAACAGGGTCTTGCTAAATTGCTGAGGCTAGTCTTGAACCTCCTCCCAAGTACTGGGATTATAGATGGGAGCCACCACACTTTGCTTGATTATTCTATGTTATGATTATGTTTATCTCTTACTGTGCCTAATATAAATTAAACATCATCATCGGTATCCAGAGATAGGGAAACACATAGTATATACACCGTTCAAGCCCATGTATTTGTTTCTTTGTTATCTTATACTCTTATGGGTGCACTGTAATTACCTGTCCCAGTGAGCCTCAAAACTATCTGGAGTTCGGGCATGCAATGTTTCCATAAAGATAAGCAGGGACAACTATGCATGGAAAGAAGAAGCAAATGCAATGTTGACTTCATTCTGGGGAGGCCAGCGAGACTCAGCACTTGTAGGTGACTTCTGTTTCCTGCCATGGGGAGAGCAGATGTGGCCAGTGCTGGCATTGGGGATGCTCTGCGCAGAGGCACTGACTCCTTTGATGGCTTTAATCCCTGCTCTCTCCTGTGATGGTGTGAGCTGTCTGGGAAGCCACTCTCTCTCCCTTTCCTTTGTGCTACCTTCCTCTCCTAGCAGTCTCCATCAGCTGCCCCGCCCTCCCTGGGAGGGGATGGAATGTGTCCTTCCTACAGTCTCTCCAGAGCAACCCCGACTTATCACAGATCTTCTTGTCTTTCAAAGTCAGGGCTGACAACCGTGATTTCTCATCTCCAGGTGCAAAGGAAATCGCTCCTTGTAAGTGTTTGCGCATCTTGGGCCTTTGCCCCCACACCTCCCTCCCCCCCAGGGTTGCTCAGAGCCTGTCAGTTGAATTTGTACTAATCAGATTAAAGTTGGTGTGTTTGGAACTTTTAAATAATTTTGCCTGGATCAGTCCAAAATTCCTAAGGCAAGACCTTGCCTGAATCGATAGTCCTTTCAAATCTTGAACTGTTGTTTTCAGAGTGTTTCAGTCATTTTTTGGAAGTAGGAGTGTTGAGGGGCTCCAGAGGTGGGTATATAAATAGGGTTGTGGGGCAGAGGCTGAGGCTGGCTTCTCAGGGGGGAGGGGTCTTCATGTTCTGTATGGTGACACCCGTTTTTGTTAATGGCTTCTTATTTTCATTGGGATTTGATGCCACAGATGGCCTGCCTAAGGTCTCACAGCACTTTGGGCTGAAAGAGCAAGCCATCAAAAGGAAATGAAGAGGTTGCTCGACGGGGGAGAGAGAGGGTATAACCCAGGGCTTCAGGAAGAGTGGCACTAAAGAAGAGGATTCAGAGGGAACTGTCAAGAGATGATTCTGAAATGGGTCCCTAGTTGTCAGCCCCTGGAGAAATGAGCAGAGATATTGAAAGGACTGGAGGCCCTAGAGGCTGGGAGGAGCGGGCAATGTGAGTTCACTTTTGCCAAAGTGATCTGGACTTAGAGACTGAGGCTTGGGGAAACAGACACTTGAATTCTTGTCTTAACTCTCCGGTGTGATGCTGGGTAAGTGACAACAGCTTTCTGGGCCTGTCTCCTTGGAAGTAAATGAGAGTAAGGCACTGCTGGGGCTCCTTCCATCTCTGACATCTTCCTAGATGCAAAGTGAAGGAGTTGTGCTTCCCATTTCTGCCCCCTCCTGAGCGCCTTGAAATCTCAGGCTGTAGCTGTACCCTGGGCTGGGCTTTGGATTGCTGGAGCAGGCAATGACCCAGCTAGAAAAACATTGACAACAACCGACCAGAAGGCTGAGCGTTCTACAAACCAGTGCTCCAGGGAGAATGGTACCCCATAGGCAGCCCTACAGGGTTGACATGAGGTAGGGTGATTTTTTAAAGTGTCCTGGTTTAGCTGGGCGTGGTGGCGCACGCTTGTAATCTCAGCATTTGGGAGGCTGAGACAAGAGGAACGTGGTTCCTAGACAGCTTCATCTACTACTTAGTGAGGCCCTTTGCAACTCAGTGAGACCGTATTTCAAAATAATGAATAAAAAATAGGGCTAAGGGTGTAGCTTGGAGGTAGAATGTCCCTGGGTCCCATCCCCAGTGCTGAAAAAAAGAAAGAAAAGAAAAAAGAAAGAAAGAAAGAAAACAAGAAAATTTGGCAATACTGATGATGATGTCTGCAAAGCAACGTAAAAGACTTAACATACTAGAACTAGACATTTTTAAATGGTGCATTTTATGCTACATGTATTTAACCACAATAAATTTTAAAAGTGAAGCATTAAATCCCTGCACAAATGAAAGTGGTTTTATCCTCCTTTGAGCTTCTTCAGCCAAGTTGTCAAAGTTGTCAAGTTCTGAA
The DNA here is from genome assembly GCF_963383645.1 of Muscardinus avellanarius. Classification (NCBI taxonomy): domain Eukaryota; kingdom Metazoa; phylum Chordata; class Mammalia; order Rodentia; family Gliridae; genus Muscardinus; species Muscardinus avellanarius. Next base: position 130,198,133 of record NC_137786.1, on the reverse strand, counting down.
AGCCCACTCATCTTTTGTTTATTGTACTTCATCAACAGGTCTAGTGACTTTCCTTTTGCATCGTTAATAAGGAGATGCAGAATATGTTGACACTCTACCTGGTTTTAAAATTTTCATGGATTCTGTGTGTGTGTGTGTGTGTGTGTGTGTGTGTGTGTGTGTGTGTGTGTGTGTGTGTGTGTGTGTAATACTAGGGATTTAAACTTAATGAACTTAACCCGTTTTATTTTTTTTGAAGGAGAGTCTTGCAAAGTTGCTGAGGGTCTTGCTAACGGCTGAGTCTGGCCCTGAACCGCAATCCTCCTGTCTCAGAGTGCCAAGAGTAAAAATTACAAGCATGTGTCATCACGCTCTGCTCTTGATATCAGTCACACCCAGCAAAGCAACTGCTTTGCTTAGCAATAGGAAAAGGAGATAGTGATTTGATGATAAGGAAAATCCAGGTTAAGAGGTGAACTTGAAGAGAGAAGCAAGAGAAGAGAAATAAGTGGGGCCAATAAGAGTGTGAAATTGTACTTTGATGGCTAAGAAAGGGCAAGAGGGCGGTGGATGAGGAGACAGTGAGTGGGACTTAAGATGGTGCATTATGTGGCTAGCAGGTCCTGTCGGCCGCCAGTTCTGCAGGCAAGTGATTCGTAGGAGCCATCACAGGCTTGCAATTCAGCTGGAATCCGAGTTGACACTTTGGGAAAGTAAGTTATCTTATCTTCTTCCCTCTCTGTCTCTTTGGTTCCTATCAGTCCCTGTCACTTCCCATCACCCCTTTCCCATTGGCACCAGGAGCTGCAGTGCCAGCGGCACCCCACTAATTAATTACCCTTGGCCTGTGAGCACAGGTGTGCTTTTGTCAAGATTTCCATGCCTGGGGGAAAAAATCTGCTTTTGGCTGCAATGGCATTCCTGCTGGTCCAGTCTTTCGGAAGAGGCTCCATGCTTCTGGAGCCACAGCTAACTTCACTATTTTAATTCACATTTCCTGGACACCTGCTTCAGAATGAAAAGTGACCTTGGAAGTCATCTTATCCAGTACTCCTCAAGGGATGAAGTGCAAATGAGTCACCAGGGATCCTGATAGAATAGAGATCTGATTCTGCAGGACCTCAGCAGTTGCAGGAGCTCCTCACAATGTTAAACAGAGTTACCGTGTGACTCAGTGTGACTCCACTCCTAGGTCTACACCCAAGAGCAACGAGAACATCTGTCCACACAAAAACTTGTACATAAGTAGCAAATTTATAGCTTTATGGCAGCATTGTTTGCAATAGCCAAAAGGTAGAAATAACCCAAATGATCATCCATTATTTTATGATATTCTATTATACAGGTATACCACATTATGTTCAATGAATAGATTGAACAAAATGTGGTATACCTTTATAATAGAATATCATTAAAAGAAATTACATGTTGATACATGCTACAACATTAATGAACCTTCTCAGAGTTGTGTCTGGTGAAGTCCTGATTTCTACTTATAGAGGTTCATAAGGGCCCCTTCACTCCGTGTCCTCCCATGATGGCTAATGCTCTCCCACCAGCCTCTTTTATAAGAGTATTAATCCCATTCATGAGGAACCTGTCCTTATGACCTAGTCATCTCTCAGTGGCCCCATCGCTGACTACCATCACCTGGAGCATTAGGATTTTAACAAATAAATTTGGGGCTAGACACAAATATTCAGACTCTAGCATCTGCTATGGCCTTGGACAAGTTAAAATCTCAATCTCAGTTTCTTCATTCTAAAAGCAGGAATACTGATACTTATCCTGGAGGATCATGGTGAAGAGGAGTCAATGGACACAAAGCCCCAGCTCATGGCACCTGGAGGACATATGCTTATCAGAAGTTGTCATTATTCTACTGCTTCTGAGCAGATTAATTTCATGATTTGCCCATAAACTCCTTGAGAAGTTGGCCACGTCCCAGGCTCTGAGTACCCACCCAGTGCCTACAAACCTCCCAGCAAAGAAGGACTTTAAATATTGATTGGAATGTTTCTGGAAGAAGGATGATAGCCTTTTGCCTTCTGCTCAGGCTTCTGGGTTCAAAGGACCTGGGATTTCCACTGGGTGAAGTTCACTCAGCCCTAGCAAGATCCACACATGATTTTCATCTGGGGTTAGGATCCCTACCAGGCCTATCCTGGGGCAACTTGGAGAGGGGATCCTGAGGTGAGACACAAGGCAGAGAAATTGGGGGAAGACACATTTATAGAAATACACACTTCCTTCCTTGAGAAGCTTTGGAGTGAGGATTCTAAGTTCTACTTTTGGTGAAATTGGGAGTGGACTTCCTGCCTAAAGAAAGTGGTGACAGGCTCCTCCCAGACAGTGCTCTTGGGGCTTTCTGGTAACTTCTGATGGGTGTGTGATTATGAAGGACACTGGGGCTAAATGGTTTCTTGTCTTGTACATGTAGTTTGTAGAGAAGACAAGATTTATAGTCACAAAATAGCTCAAGAGTAAGAAAATTCATAAGCTTGCAGACTTCTTTGAACCCTTAGATGAAGACAAGCTCCTCTTATCTCTGTGTCCCACGTAGTGTTTACTCCCCTGACTTCACACTCATGATACTTATAATTCTTTTTTCTTAATTTATCTTTCCTGCTGTTATAGAGTAGATCTGGAATGTCCCCCAAAGGCCCATGTGTGGAAGGTTTTGTCCCCAGGTCGGTGCAATTGGAAGTGGTGGAACCTTTCAGAGGCGGCCTAGCAGGAGGTGTTAGGTCACTGGGGGCATGCTATTGAAGGGTAAAGTAAGATCCAGGCCCCATTTTCTTCCTATCTTTTTCTTCCTGGCCACAAGGCAAGCAGTTTGCTCTGCCGCATGCTCCTGCCGGGATGTGCTGCACCCCCAGCTAGACAAAAGCAATAGGTCCACTCGATCCTAGGCTGAAACCTCCCAAACCTTTTCTCTTTACAAATTGATGACCTTAGGTACTTATTGCAGGAATGGGAAGCTAACACACCTGCAAGGTCCCAAACTCCATGATGTAAGACCAACACTCACCTTCCATTCAGTCATCAACACCTAGCACAGCATTGCTTAGGCACTTAGTGACTGCAGTGTGTATTGAATGGTTGAGCAGAATCTAGATTTGATTTAAGCCTTTGTTAGACTCTGTTAGAGGCACATAGCTAGATAATTCAGAGAAAGGAGAGTGTCTCAGAGGACCTGAGACTTGGGAGGGCCCTGCCCAACATGGGATGGTGGAAAGGAAGGGAAAAGCATCCAGATGGGGCACAATCAGAGCCAAGGGGCAAAAGGAGAATGAGGAGTGTGTCTGAGAACAGGAGCAGCCGAAACAGGGCTGAAAGCTGAGCACATGCTTGCTGAGTGGTAGGGAGGGGGTGAAGAAATGCAAGGAGGAGGTGGCCTCACTCCATCTCCTCTTGTTTCCCCCCACTCACCCACCTCCAGGCCATTCTGAGGCCCTGCTGTGGGCAGTGCTGGGCATCCTGCTCACAGGGTGGGCTGTTGCTAATGAGACTTTAAGCTGTACCTGGTCTGGAGCAGCAGGGGAAGCCATGGCAGCCATCTGGCAGGCTTGGCATCTTCTTAGTGCTGACAAATGGAGCACTGATAGAGTCATTAGTGCATGGCAAGACAATGGCAAAGGCCATCAGCCTCCCTCATGGGGAAGTAAGTCCCACTGAGAAAGCTCCCAGTTCTGAGGATTTCCCCATCTGTGATATGCATCCCTACCTGTGACAAGAAAGCCTGTTCACCTGCACTTAATCCAAAATAGCCATCCGTGTATTGCTCTGGTCCTGCAGCTGAGCAAACCCAGCATCACCGTAGGTAAAGGCACCCATTCTTCTCAACCCTCCACTGGCCAGTGTGTTAGCTGGGCAGGTCCCAGCCTTTAGACCCGTGCCAGGATCAGAGTGCTCCACAATGTGTCATTAATGACAATGATATTATCATTGTTACTATTATTGGTACATACAACTAGAAAGACAGAGACTAGAGGTTTTGACCTGATAACTTTGTTAATTCTTTATAACTGTGTTTATTTATCTATCCCAAATGCCAGAGATAATCCTATCAATCCATGTTCCTCATGTCTCCATTCCCCATGGGGCAACGTGAGGAGAGCTAGATGTTTACCCACCTGTGCAGTGAGATGTATGCCATAGGAAAGGAACCCCAAAATTATGAGACCTGGAGCCTGTGTCAGTCAGTATTTTCACCCCTGTGACCAACATCCTGGACAGCACTACTTAGAGGAAAAAAAAAGATTTATTTTGGAGACTCACAGTTCTAGAGATTCCAGAGGTTCCAGTCCATGTTAGGACAGGTATGGAGCTCAGGTCCTGGAGGTGAGAAGAGGAGAGAAAGAGAGGGAGCTCAGGTCCTGGAGGTGAGAAAGAGAGGGAGAGAAAGGGGAGGGAAGGAGGAAGGGAGGGAGAGAGAGAGAGAGAGAGAGAGGGAGAGAGAGAGAGAGAGAGAGAGAGAGAGAGAGAGAGAGAAGAGAAGAGAAGAGAAGAGAAGAGAAGAGAAGAGAAGAGAAGAGAAGAGAAGAGAAGAGAAGAGAAGAGAGGAGAGGAGAGAGGAGGCAGAGGCTTATGAACATCTGTGTTCCTATAACCCGCTCCTCCAGCCAGGTCCCACTTGGAAGAGACAGCCCTATATCCAGAGCCACTGAAATTACCCCAACTAGCCAATCTAAGTCTGCCCTGTTTTCCCTGATCCTTTGCATAGACCCCAGTAAAGGCTCCTGCCTCAGCCCCCTTCTCTTCATGACTTCATGGCCCCAGCATTGCTCTGTGTTTTCCCCAGGGACCAGAGTTTCACAAAACTCTTGATCTGCATCTGGTCCCACCCAAGGCAATTTTGTTAAGTACACAGCAGAGCTTGATAGCCCTCTATACCTATTTATTCATTTCATCCTCATGGTGACTTTACGAGGTAGGCACTGTCAGGATCCTCACTCTATGCATGTGATTGTGAGTTAGCTCTTTCATCACTGTGACCACAATACTTGACAAGAACATCTTAAAGGAGGAAGAGTGTAACTGGGCATGGTGTCATACACCTGTAATCCCAGCACTTGGAAGGATGAGACAGAAGGATCTCAGGTTCAATCTCAGCAACTTAGCAAGACCATGTTTCAAAATAAAATAGGGCCAGAGATGTAGGAGAGAGAGAGAGAGAGAGAGAGAGAGAGAGAGAGAGAGAGAGAGTGTGTGTGTGTCAGTCCTGAACTTCAATTCCCAGTATTAAAGTAAGGGGGGGGTGTTATTTGGGCTCATGGTTTCAAGTAGTCTGTAGTTGGCTGACTCTACAGCAGAAACATCATGACTGCAAGAAGTAAAGAGAGAGAGAAGAAGAAGAACAAAAAGAAGAAGAAGAAGAAGAAGAAGAAGAAGAAGAAGAAGGAGGAGGAGGAGGAGGAGGAGGAGGAGGAGGAGGAGGAGGAGGAGGAGGAGGAGGAGAATGGAGGAGGCAGAGGTGGAGGAGGAGAGTAGGGACAGTTATAATCCTCAAGACCATGCCCTGAGTGGCCTTCAGCCATGCTCTACCTCTGAACCTTGCTACATTGCCAACATGTGAGCTTTTCTGGAAGCCATTTCATACCCAATGCATAACAGAAATACATGACAGAGAAAGGAGAAGCAACTTGCCCAAAGTCACATAGTTAGTGGGTGATGGAGCTGGAATCTAAACCCAAAGAGCCAAGCATAGAGTCTGGGCTCGTTACCAGTAAACAATACACCGAGCACAATCACACAGTGACACGATGTTGCCATCATCCTAATACATGGGGTGCTCTGTGTTGGGCTTTGACTTAGAGGGGATAAAGTGATGACCTCACAATATACTTCTGAAATTAAATTTCTGCCCTCCACAGGCATTGTTAGGTGGAGCCCCCCCCCCCCATGAGCTACAGACAGATTTGTCAGATCTGGAGCCTCCCTGAGATAATAAGGCAATTTAAAACATCTGATCTATATTTAACTTAATTCAGTGTTACTGGTACATAGCCATACCCTTGCACAGCTGGTTTAAAATAACTTCTAAAACTTGGCCTCCTTTGACTGTGCTGTCCATAAGTGCTTAAGGATAGAGACTAGAGGGGTCAGTCTTGCAGGAGGTCTCTTTTGGGTCAAAAGAACATTTGACTCTGGAAGGAGGGCAGCAAGGAATATTCTGAAGATACTCTTACTCCTGGGTACCACAGCAAGGTGAGCATAGTGCCACCAAAGGTTCGGGGATGACTGCCACCCCTTCTCAGGTTGCAGCAATGCTCCTCTCTGGATAAATAGAACTCAATTTATCTTAGCATGGGCAACCCCCAAATAGAACTTCAAGCAGAGCCTGCCTGCAAGTAGTTGGGAATGTAATCCCAGGGAACAGGAGTGACAGGGAGGAGGGAATCTTGATGGAAGGGTGTTCTAGGGAGTCAACTACTGTTCTAGACACCTGGAGTACAATCCACAATGGCCTTCAGATGGGCTTTGTGAAATGTTTGCAAACAGTCTACCCAGTTGGCCAGGGAAAGCATTTCTCCATTAACCCATACCTTCACCAATGAGTTCTTACTGCCATATATCCCATGTTTCCCATTTATGAGTGTAGGGCAAGTAGCATAGGAACTGGGCACAGACCGAGGGTGAGGTCCTGTCAGACTACAACGTTGCAAAACCCATCTGGGTCTACTGGGCTGCCACCATAGCCCTGGCTAAATTAAGAGGTGGGACCAAAACGATTTTGAAGTCATACCCAAGAGGTTTCTGACACCATAGGGCAAGTGGATGGTTGCCAACACAGAGCCAAGTTTCACTCTGACCCCCACTCCAGTGCTTACTAGCAAACGGAGCAGTCAGGGTGTGTAGAGACTAGATATTTCCACTGCGTCTCCCTATCCATAATACTAGAGTTTCTGGCTCCAAATTTTGAAGTATAACCTTGTCTGGTGAAACATGTGTGGTTTCTGCAGGAACTATGCCTTTTGTTGAGTGACAGGGTGTGAAGATGTGCTTCCCAACCACACCCAAAAGTCAGCATAACCCAGAAACACTGGGGAACATTTGCATGTTGTTTAATAAAGTGTGTGTGTGTGTGTGTGTGTGTGTGTGTGTGTGTGTGTGTGTTGCTGGGGATTGAACTCAGGGGCATTCTATACCCCCAGCCCTATTTTTATTTTTATTTTTATTTGAAACAGGGTCTCATTAAATTGCTGAGAGCCTTCCTAAGTTGCTGAGGCTGACTTCAAACCTGCAATCTTCTTGTCTTATACTCCCAAGTACTGGGATTAGAGGCATGTGCCAACACACCCAGATACTTCTGCATATCTTTACCTTTGTAATAAACCTCTTTAGGAGGAATTGTAGTTTTTATTTTATAGACAAACAAGCTGAGTCCCAGAGCTGTCACTAGTCTGTCCAAGACTTCAGCACTATTAAATGGTAAAGGAGAAACACAGTGTAGCTATTCTGATTTCAGTTCTGAATCCTTCTATAGCCTAAGTGGAGCCCATTAAATATTTTTGCCATGTGGCAAGCCATAAGCTCCTTGAGAATAGGATGGTCTATTTAATGTATAGAGTAAGAGTTTAACCAGTTCCAGTTCGATGCATGCTTGTTTTTATTTTTGTTTAGAAATTTGCTGGTACAACATAATTTTACATCACAATGAAGTTCAAAGTGATACTTTCATATGCGCACACATCTTTTGGTGAGTTTCTGCTCACAGTGAGCTTATTAAGCCAGGAATGAATCCCCAAATCCCTGTTGCCAGTATTTAGTAGGCACTCAATAAATGCATGTTGAATATGTGTAGAGATGAATGAAACAGCATCCCAGTGCTCCTCTTTTGAAATTATTATTCAAACTTGTAGGAAAGTTTTGAGATCAATACAAAGAGCTTTTTTCCTGAATCATCCAAGAATGCAGACCAGCTGGCCGTAATGGCGCCCCCCTGTAATCCCAGGATTCGGGAGGCAGAGACTGGAGGATCACGGTTCATGGACAGCCTCAGCTACTTAGCAAGGCACTTCTCAAGTCAGTGAAACCCTATTTCAAAAATAAAAAAGACTTAAAAAATAGGGCTGGGGTGTAGCTCGGAGACACAATGCTCCTGGGTTCCATCCCTGGTACTGCAAAAATAAATAAATAAATAAATAAATAAATAAATAAATAAATAAATAATATAGAGGTTCCATCACTGGCAAGTTCTTTAGTGTTTCCTACAAACATGGACATTCCCCTGAAAAATCACAATGCAATCACTAGCATCTAGAAATAACAATTTTGCATTACAACAGACAGACAGATACTGTACATTTCTTGAAAGCTAAACAAATTTCAGCAATTACCCCAAAAATGTCTTTATAGAAAAAGGAACTAGCCAAGGATCCCATGTTGCATTTAGCAGTTAGACATCTCTGCTCCTCTTTAATCTGGCTCCTTTATTTTACCTTGATTTGCAAGCCTTTGATACCTTTGAAGATTACAAACCATTTCTTAATACAAGCCCTTAGGTTGGGTTTGTCTGATATATATATTTTTTTGTACTAGGGATGGAACCAAGGAGCCCTCTACTACTGAGTTGTTCCCCCAGCCCTTTTTATTTTTAATTTTGAAACAGGGTCTTGAACCTGCAATCCTCCTCTCAGCCTTCTAAGTACTGGTATTACAGGTGTGTAATCATCACCACACCCTGTTGATGAGTATATTTAGAAACCAAATTTGAGTGCTAAGTGTGTCTGTTTCTTCTGGGTGTCACTATTCCCAGTACCTCTCAGTGGACCAAGCTCAAACACAGACATGTACATGCACACACAAATGCATGTACTTATATATGTATTTATCTCAACATCTATCTATCTATCTAATTTATCTATCTATCTACCCAACCATGAATTTACACCAATACTTCCATCTTCAACCCAGCAAAATGGGGCACATTCTAGCTTTCTCCCTTTCCATATTTAAGCTGCCTTCTCCATCAATGTAAGCCCTATCTCCCTTTATTTTAAATATACTTAGTTATTTTGTCAGTCCCTCTGTGTGTAACAAGTCTCCAATTGTTTTCTCTTCTTTCCCATTATGATGCCCTTTCCACCCACCCAGACACTGACACCCACCCCAGGTGGCACCCCCTTTCCCTGCTCAGGCTCCAGCTCTGCTCTGGACCACATCAGATCCCCATTCCCCCTCCCACCCCCACCAGAGCAGGCTGCCTACCTTCCTCCCTCCTCCTAGTGGTTTAATACTAACTTGTTCAGGAAAGGAAAAGGAAAAGGAAGAGATGCTTTAGGAGAAGGTTGTAGCTACTTCCACTCACTTGGCTCCAAGTGTTACAAGGACCCAGGATGGGTAGCAGGCTGGCAGGAGAGTAGAAGCATCATCTACTTACCAACAAGGTGATCTGGTGGTACAATCAGGATACCTTTAGAGAGGGAGGAGGGCTTGGAAAGGACACAAGTGGGCTTCCAGGCTGTTAATGTCCCATAACATAAATACTGTTGGAAGATGAGATATTGATAAGACAGGAGTCCTTTCTTTGTGGGTAGGATATTACAAAAAATGACAAATGATGTGTGGGTGTAGAGACTGAGGCTTTCCTACTTAGTGTGCAGATGAAGTTTATAATAGAATCATCAGTCACATCTGGGACCTGTTTAATCATTTTACAGATGAAGAAACCAAGGGCAGAGAGAGCTGATTGTTCAACATCACCCAGATGAGAACTCATACTTCCTTACCGTAAACAGGACTCTTGGCATTACAGTTTCAAAACCAATACATTTTTTTTCTTAAATTTTCCTCACAACACTCTTGTCTCAGATATTCCTTTCTCCAGCCCAGCCTTGTTTGCAAGTGAATTTTTTATGTATGCACAAAGAAAAGTACACACATCCTAACTGTTTGTTTCAGTAGGGAAACACATCCTTCACAAGGGAAACACATCCTTGTAACCACCGTCTGTAACAGGGAATAGAATAAGACTAAGACCCCAAAACACATGTGCCCAATTCCCAGTCACTTCTGTTAAAAGAAGACTGACTTATATTATCATTGTTTAGTTTTGCTTGTTCTTTAAATTTGTATAAAATAAGTAACGATGCATGTATTTTTGAAGGTGTGTTTGGTTCCTTGCTCTCAGCATCATGCAGTGTAAGATGCATGTTTTTGTGGTAGAAGTAGTTCATACAAATTCTGTAGAGTATTGCCGTGTGTGATTGGACCATTATTTCTTTATTCATTCAACTTTCAATGAGCCTTGGGAGTGTTTCCAGGTTTTGTAGATTACAAATAGTGTTCTTGTCAACATCTTTTGGGTGTTTTGCCTTATATTAGGCAACCTGGATAAGGTAGACATTAACTTCAACATATGTAGCATTTCTTTGGGGTATAAAGTTAAAAGGAGAATTGCTGGGTTATAGGGCATGATTTTGTTCTATTTTAGCAAATGCTATAATTTCTCCGAAGTTGTGTATCAGTTTGAATAAGAACAGTGGTATATGAGCATTCCACTTTCTCTACATTCTCACCAGAACTAAACATTTTCAGTCTTAAATTTTAGCCACTTTGAAGTCGGGAGTGGTGGCGCACACTTGTAATCCCAGCATTTGGGAGGCTGAGACCGGAGAATCACAGTTCGCAGACAGCCTCAGCTACTTAGTGAGGCCCTCTGCAACTCAGTAAGACCCTGTTTCAAAATAAAGAATAAAAACTAGGGCTGGAGGTGTAGCTCGGAGGTCGAATGCCCCTGGGTTCCATCCCCAGACCTGCAAAACAAAAACAAAAACAAAAACAAAAACAAAAACAAAAATTAGCCACTTTGGTTGGTATATTGTAGCCTTTCATTGGGATCTTAATTTTCCTTTTAACTATTGAGATTATGCCTCTTTCCATAATTTCGGTGGCACTTTGAAAACCTCCTTTTGCTAAGTTCTTGTTCAACTATTTCTTCTAGGGATCATTACATTTTCCTGACTCCTGTTCTGTCTATTTCCAATGTCTTTTCCCATCAGTCACTATTTTTATGATACATTGGGATAAATACACATTCTTAATGTAATCCATAGATTCTCAACAGGGATATATTGATCTTATGCTATGAATTGGTTTTTTGGGGGGCATGAAAAACATCTTGGATATTGAAATTGGTTCATGGCCCTCCAGAGACTCAGAGCATGAACAAAATATACAAGTGTATCTTTGGTAAAATACACACACATACACACACACACACACACACACACACACACACACACTTTAAAGTTCCTAAAAAGGCTTCTTAGGGGCAATAATTTTGAAAGGTTGAAAAACATGGATGTAGTCTAATGTATCTGTTAATCTTGGCATACACAAAAGTCTTAAAGATAGTTTGTTATATATCTTCTAGAAGAGTTTACTATTTTTCTTTCCCATTCCATTAAGAATTGGTTTTTATACATGATATGAAGTAGAGGTCAAAGTAAACTTTTCTGTGCACTATGATATCATCTTTATCATGAATCAAATGACAATATGTATGTTCTCTTTCATTCTTTTATTTATCTAGTCCTGCCCATAAAGCATTGTCTTAACTATTGTGGTTTTTTATAGTAAGTTATATAAAACATCTGGCTTGATTATTCTTGTTTTGAATTTCTAGGGCCCTTTAATTATTAATGAATTATAAGATCAGCTTGAACTAGTTCCATTAAGGAAAAAAAAAACCTTACTTGGATTTTGTTATCTTATTGAATCTAAAGAATAATTTGAGTCAAATGTGGTGGTGCTTGTAATCTTAGGCTTTGGGAGGTTGAGACAGGAGGATTGCAGATTCTCAGCCAGCCTCAATTACTTAATGAGGCCCTGTGCAACTTAGTGAGACCATGTTTCAAAATAAAGAATAAAATAGGACTGGGGGTATAGTTCAGAGGTAGAATGTAATCCCTAGTACCATAAAAAGAAAATTAAGAAAAAAGAGTAATTTAAGGTAATGAACACCTTTACCACATGTGAATCTATGAGATTGGTATATCCCATCATTTATTAGTTCTTTTGCAATTTCTTGCAATAATAATGCTTAGTATTTTTCTTTATAAAATCCCACACTTGTTTTGCTCCACTTATGCCTGAGTATTTGATATTTTGTCTATAGGAAATGGCAGTAATGTTACATGGTTTGTTTTATAATAATTTGTTGCTGACATATAGAAATGCAATGTGTTGCACTGGACTTATATCTAGTAACCTGGCTAAATTACATTTAATTCAGACTAATTAATTGCAATATTTTAATTGTAGCATCCTTTGGATTTTCCATGTATGTAATTGAATTATCTTCAAATAATAAGGTTTTGTTTCTCTCATTCCAATTCTTATCATGATTTGCTCTTATTCTTCGGTATAAAGGGGAGAAGCTTAAGAACAATAAAGAATAAAAGTGTGGGAATCATTTTCTTGTTGGCAATCCCCAGGAGAAAGCTTTTAATATTTCACTGCTAAATATAATGTTCGCTACAGATATTCTTAGATGAATTTCTTTATCACACGAAAAAAGTTTCCTACCATTCCAAGTCTATTATGAATTCTTTTTTGTTTATGCATAAGTGCTTAATTTTACTGTATACCATTTTCTTATGTTTTATCTTTATGTATGGAGATGATCCTATAATTTCTTCATTGTGTTAATGCAGTAAATCCATTGATTTTTAAGAACGTTTAATGAAGAAGACACATATCTAACCGTTCAACCAAATTATTATAAATGAAACACTTTGAACCAGCACACAAATCAAGAAATAGATGATCCAGATCACAGAAAGACTTCCATGCTTCCAGCTGCTCACCTGACCTCCAATATCATTGAGTAGTTTGAACTATTTTTGTACATTATTTGAGTGAAAACAGAGAATAAAATCTTCTTTGTGTCTAGCCTCTTCTCTATTTTGAGATTCAACCAGATTATCCGGTGTAATTGTGCTTCTTTTATTTTCATTGCTGTGTCTCAGTGCATGTTCAGAATACACCACAGTCTTTTTTTTTTATTCCTTCTGTTCATATGTGCCTTTGGGTAGTTTCTAATTTAGTGCTACTAGAAATAGTCTTATATGAATATTTCAGTAGGTATTTTTTGGAGACCATACATATGTATTTTTGTTGAACACATTTATCAGTTTTTGAACATAAATCAACTTTGCCTTCCTAGAATAAACTCCACTTGGTATTGATATATTAGCCTTTTTAATATGTTGCTGGGTTTTGCTTTTTTATTTAAAAAATATTTTCAGAAGAATGTTACTGAAGCTGGATGTGGTGTGGGGCCTACATGGAATCCCTATATTTGGGAGGCTGAGACAGGAGGAACCTCAGCTACTTAGTAAGGCACTCCATAATTTAGTGAGACCCTGTTTCAAAATAAAGAATAAAAGAATTGGGCTAGGAGTATAGCTCAAAGGTAGAATGCTCCTAGGTTCAATCCCCAGAAACACACACACACACACACACACACACACACACACACACACACACACGAAGAATGTTAATGAGAGAAAATGGCCTATAAAGTTCTTGACAAGTTTTGTTATAAAGGTAATTCTGGCCTCATAAAACTACTTGAAGAGTGTCAATTCTTTTTATATTCTCCAGAATTACTTTATAAAGTTAGTTGCTTCTTTAACAGTTTGGGAGAATTTCCCCAGCAATCCATCTGTATATAGATGTAATCATTGTGAAAAAATTTAAATGGCAATCATCAGTTACAACCACTATGGCAATCAGTATGGAAGTTTCTCAAAAGACTAGGAAAGGGACCACCATTTGACCCAGTTATACCACCCATTGGAATTTTCCAAAAGTATAGTGATATGTGCAAACCGATGTATATGACAGCAGAGATTGCAGTTTCAACTTTTAAAATAAATACAGGATTAGTCGGTTTTCTATTTCTTCTCATTTTAATTTTGTTAGGTGGTAGGTTTTTTTATTGGTTCATTGTAATCATACATCACATTGGAATACAAGACTTGAGAGGATATACAAGCACACATCATCCAATTAGCCCTCATCCACTCCCCATCCCATTCCTTCCCCCTCCCTCAATCCCATGCTTGATTGGTGATTATCTTTGATACATTTGTTTACGTACCTCCTGAGTTTTAAAGAGGTTCCATCCTATCCTCCTCTCCTAACCCATACCCTCTGATTGGTCACCTTAATTGCTTCGCTATAGGGCCCTTTCTATAACTTGACCTCCTCCTGTTACCCCTTTCCTCCTAGTTATTGCTAACTAGGGGAAGCATCTGGTTTTTATTTTCTGTGATATTTCTCTGTGCATGCCGCATTGCAAGTTCCAATCCCACTCTTGACGGCCCCAGTAGTGGCCTGGCCACCCGGAGGACTTTGATCCCGACCTCGCTGGCTCCAGCACTAGCCTTGCATCATGGGAGGCCCTGATTCTGGCCACCCTGGCCCCTGCCCCAGCTTAGCCCCTCAGCTGGCTCCAATCCGGCCTCAGAGGCCCCAGCACCAGCCTTGCCTCAAGGAAGGCTCCAATCCCAGCCTCGCTGAACCTGGCACTGGCCTAATCCCTCAGCAGGCTCCAATCCCGGCCTCGGAGGCCTCAGCACCGGCCTAACCCCTCGGCAGGCTCTGATCCTGCCCTCGGAGGCCCCAGTACTGGCCTTGCCTCACGGCAGGCACCAATCCCAGCCTCGCTGACCCTGGCACCGGCCTAACCCCTCGGCAGCCTCCTATCCTGGCCCCAGAGGCCCCAGTTCTGGCCTTGCCTCACAGCAGGCTCCAATCCTGGTCTTGCTGACCCCGGCACTGGCCTAACCCATCAACAGGCCCCAATCCCAGCCTCGGAGGCCTCGGCATCAGCCTTGCCTCACAGCAGGCTCCAATCCCAGCCTCAGAGGACCCAGCACCGGCCTTGCCTCATGGCAGGCTCCGATCCCGGCCACGCTGGCCCTGGCTCTGGCCTAATCCCTCAGCAGGCTCTGATCCCAACCTCGGAGGCCCCAGCACCGACCTTGCCTCACAGTAGGCTCTGATCCTAGCCTTGCTGGCCCCAGCAACGGCCTTGCCTCATGGCAAGCTGTGATCCTGGCCTTGCTGGCCTTGGCACCAGCCTAACCCAGCAGGCTTCGATCCCAGCCTCGGAGGACTCAGTAGTGGCCTTGCCTCATGGCAGGCTCCCATCCCAGCCTCACTGGCCCCAGCACTGACCTAACCTTTCTGCAGGCTCTGATCCCGGTCTCACTGGCTCCAGCACCAGCCTAATCCCTTGGCAGGCTCTGATCCCAGCCTCAGAGGCCTTAGTAGTAGTGGCCGTGTCTCACAGGAGGCTCCGATCCCGGCCTTGCTGGCCCTGGCACCGGCCTTACCCCTCTGCAGGCTCTAATCCAGGCCTCAGAGGCCCCAGCACTGGCGTTGCCTCACGGCAGACTCCAATCCTGGCCTCACTGGCCTCAGCACTGGCCTAACCCCTTGGCAGTCTCATTTCCTGGCTTCAGAGGCCCCAGAACTGGCTTTGCCTCATGGCAGGCTCCAACCACAGTCTTGCTGACCTTGGCACCGGCTTAACCCTTCAGCAGGTTCTGATGCCAGCCTTGGAGGCCCCAGCACCGGCCTTGCCTCACGGCAGGCTCTGATCCCAGCCTCACTGGCCCCAGCACCAGCCTAACCCCTCGGCAGGCTCCAATCCTGGCCTTGGAGGCCTCAGTAGCAGCCTTGCCTCACGGCAGGCTCCGATGCCAGCCGCTGGCCCCGGCACCAGCCTAACCCCTCAGCAGGCTCCGATCCAGGCCTCAAAGGCCCCAGCACTGGCCTTGTCTCACAGCAGGCTCCAATCCCAGCCTCACTGGCCCTGGCACTGGCCTTACCCCTCAGCAGGCTCCAATCCAGGTCTCGGAGGCCCCAGCACTGACCCTGCCTCACAGAAGGCTCCAATCCTGGCCTCGCTGTCCCCAGCACCGGCCTAACCCTTCAGCAGGCTCCAATCCCGGCCTCAGAGGCCCCCACACTGGCCTTGCCTCACGACAGGCTCCGATCCTGGTCTTGCTGACCCTGGCACCGACTTAACCCCTTGGCAGGCTCCGGTCCCGGCCTCGGAGGTCCCAGCACCAGCCTTGCCTCACAGCAGGCTCTGATCCCAGCCTTGCTGGCCCCGGCACCAGCCTAACCCCTCAGCAGGCTCTGATCCCAGCCTCAGAGGCCCCAGCACCAGCCTTGCCTCACAGCAGGCTCCAATCCCAGCCTCGCTGGCCCTAGCACCAGCCCTGCCTCATGGCAGGCTCCAATTCCAGCTTTGCTGTCCCTGTCACCGGCCTCACCCCTTGGCAGTCTCTGATCCAAGCACCTTCTTCACCCAGCAGGTTGTCCCATGTTCCCGAGGGTGCGTGGTGATAGCATTCCGCCTCTAGGGTTATTTCTTCATAAGTTCCAGGTGTAATGCATCATGTCTCTGCCTCACCTGAGTACTGGCTGCTGCCATTGCCACTGCCTCCACCATTTCAAATCTTTCCCAAGCTCTTTTCCCACTCTGAATATTGTCCAGTGTTCCTAAGCATGCACGACGGTAGCATTTGATGTTTGGCGTAATTTCTCCAGAAGATTAAGTTGATAGGATCAGATTTCTGCCTCCCCCGAATACAAGTCTCCACTGCCATCGCAGCGACCGCTTCCAACACCGCCTTCCTCCTAGGTCTCCGCTAAACTCTCTTCTTACAGGTGATATCCAGGATTCTTAAGGATGTAGAGAAGAAACAGTCCTCCTTCGTGGGGATTTTTTCCAAAAGTTCCAGTTCAGTTGGATAAGTTTTGTCTGCATCTCCAGTATCCTGGCAGCCACTGTGGCCATCTTGACCCTTCTCAGATATTTTTCTTTTCTTTTTTCTTTTTCTTTTCCTTTTCCTTTTTTTTTTTTTTAATAAGAGAAGACAGTATTTGTGGTTTGAGGAGGTTGTGGGATTGGGCACTCGGTATCACTGTGGCCCGGGCCCTGGTTCTTCTGGGGGTCCGGCGTGCCCCGCCTGACACTACCCAGGGCTCAGGGTCCTGCAACCCGGGCCCCGGTTCTTCCGGGGTTCCTGTGTGCCCCACACGACCCCTGCCCAGGGCCCAGGGCCTTGCAACCCAGGCCCCGGTTCTTCCGGGGGTCCGGTGTGCCCCATGCGACCCCCGCCCGGGGCCTAGGTGGTAGGTTTTGTTAAAAAATTTTTTTAATGTTTTTATGTTTGTAACATGATAGCATTGTGTTCCTTTTCATTGTCTATATAGATCATTTGTGTTTTTTTAATCAGTCTTAGCAATTTTATTCATCTTAACAAAGAAAATTCTTGGTTTTGTTGCTTTTTCTTAACTATACCCATATTTCTGTTCTTAACCTTAATTTGAGATAATGAACATCTTTACTATATTTGAATCGCTTTTCTCCTTTCCATTTCTTTGGATTTAGTTAACTTACTGTAACTTCTGTAGATTGTTAATTTTTAGCCTTTTTTCTTCTCCTATTTTCTTTTATGGCCAAAACTTCACTGTAATTATCACTAGCTTTATCCTACAAATTTTAATATTACTAACTTTTTTGTCATTTAATTTATAATATTTCTAATTTTTATTGTAATTTCTTCTTTCAGCAATATATTATTTATAAGTGTATTGACTGGTTTCCAAACATTTTCAAACTTCAATATACTTCTTTATAGCCTTTTATTGTGTGCGGTACTGGGGGTGGAACCCAGGGGCTTTTCTACCTCTGGGCTATGCTCCCAGACCTATTTTATACTTTATTTGGAAACAGGGTCTCACTAAGTTGCTGAGAGCCTCAGTAAGTAGCAGAGGCTTGTTTCAAATCTGTGCGATCCTCCTGTCTCAGCCTCCCAAACACTGAGATTCCAAGTGTGCACCACCACGCCTGGCTTGTTATAGCCTTTTAACTCAAGTTACACTGTGGCCAGAGAAAATTCACTGAATGATTTCAGTTCTTTGAAATTTATTGACACTATGGCCCAGTATGTGTGTCTGGTAATGTTCCATGCAGCCTTGAAAAGAACATCTAACCTCAGATGAATAGGTATAGAGTTCTATAGATGTCAGTTAGGTCAAGTTTATTAAGCATCCAAATTCTCTTGCACTTGGTGATTTTTCTGTCTACTTTTTCTATCAATTACTAATGCAAGTAGGTCAATCTCCCACTTTAAATGTTTTGTGGCCTTATATTTAAAATGTATCTCTTATAAAGAACATATGAATTTTTGTTTCTTTAAGGACATGGCACACTCAGCTCATAGCCCCACGATGACCTTCCCTCCGCCCTTCTTCATTTTCTGCAATCCAATTTATAGATGCTTGAAGCGGTGATATTAAAGATAAAAGTCTGGGTTTTTCAATACTTTGTGTAGCAAATGCTACATTAAAAAGTGAAGGAAAAGCGCCTTAGTGTTCTGTCTTAGTTCCCCTAGAACAAAGCATATTTTTTAACATATGTACTAAAAGCAAACAACTATTCCCTTGACCCATTGTATATTACAACTCCCACATTACTCACCGCCACCACGAGTCTTCGAGCGCGCTCTTTTTCTATTCAGCAGTGTCCTTCACTGGATCTTCAGTTTCAGAATTTCCCCGTATGGGCCACCACCTGCCGGAGCCAGCTGGCAAAAGTATGGGTTCTGAAGAGAGGAGTGAGGATTAAAGAATTCAAGCATGGGAGGGCTGCTAGCCACTACTAGCGCACCAAGTTTATTCTCTCCTCGCCCTTTTATACAGTTTCTAGCTTCCGGTTGCCCAGGAATACAAGAAAGACAAGTCCAAAGTACATACATCACAGGCAAGTCAAACAATACCCCGGTGCAACACAAACCTAATCTTATCTAGCAGACAGAACAATGGCAATCAATCATTCTGAGAGAGTCTTAATTACTTTGAAACCCCCATGACTCCAAACCTTGTTGACTCTGGGCGGAAGGACAGTCAGAAGTACTCTTTTAGTAAAGATAAGTGGAAGGCCTTAATGGTTCCCCACAATGGCCAAGGAAATGGGGAAATATTTAATGGCTCCCCACAGTAATCCAACCTAATAATTTTTGTACTTGAGACTATAGATCCTTATAGTTCATATAATGATGTTTGATTTATCATCTCACTCTTAATTTCTATGTCCTACTATTCTCTGTTCACTTTTCTGTGTCCACGCCTTGTTTTAGCTTACTCAGCTTTTGCTAAATACTTCAACACTATATTAACTTGCTAGTACAGTGATTGTCCATAAGATTAAAACATGCATTTTGGAATTAATAGATTCTAACACAAATTGGGATTTTTCACCTCTTGCAAAATAATGCCAAGATCTTAGAATACTTTAATTCAATTTACCCACTTCCTAACTTTTTTTGTTTTTATTATTGTACATTTAACTTCTATATCTATTTTAAACTTGGTATTATTTCTATTACCTTATATTAATATAACTTAATAAATGTAATAATAATTTAAATATATTAATTTAAGCTTACATGTCTACCATTCACATTGGTCTTCATGCCTAGCTTCATTTCTCTTTTCCACATGAGGTCATTTTGCTTTTGCCTTAAGGACGTTCAGAATTTCCTTTAGTGCAAGTCTCTGGGAAACAAAATATCTCAATTTTGTTTGCTTGCAAATGTCTCTATTTGCTTTCATGTTTGAAGACCACTTTTTTTTTTTTCGGGTTGGGGCGGGAACCCAGTGGCATTTGACCTCCAAGCTATTTTTTGGACCCCTGTCCTATTTTTTTATTCTTTATTTTGAAACAGGGTCTCACTAAGTTATGGAGGGCCTCACTAAGTACCTGAGGCTGGCCACAATCTGTGATCCTCTGGTCTCAGCATCCCCAGTGCTGGGATTACAAGTGTGTGCCACTATGCTCGTCTATTGAAGACCATTTTTAAATGTGTAAATAACTTCAAGTTGATAGGTTTTTTTCCTCAGTATTTTAAGTGTGTGCTTAGTTCTTTCATTCTCTCTGGAATGCTGCAGCTACTAATATTAGTGTTTCTCTTCTAAAAAAAAATGTGTCAAGCAGGGCATGGTGGTGCACACTTATAATCCCCACGCTTGGGAGGCGGAGACAGGAGGATCGCATAGGTTCAAAACCAGCCATGCTGGCTTAAGATATCCTGTTTCCAAATAAAAAGTATAAAATAGGTGTAGGAAGAGTGTAGCCTGGAAGTAGAAGGGCTTCCAGGAACCCCAGTACCACCAAAAAAAAGTGTCTTTTTTTCTTTAGATGATTTTGATTTCTTTCATTATATTTGAGTAATTTTATTTAAGTGTAAGAGTGCAAGTATGGGTTTCTTTGTATTTATCCTTCTTGGAGTTCCTTTTTTCATTAATTTAGCTCCTATTTTTTAATATTTTTAGATGGCTTTAAAAATTATTCTTGGCCATAGTATCTTAAAATATTTTTGGGGCCTTTATTGTCTTTTCCCCTTCTTGGGAATTCCAAATGTACACATATTAAAATTGTTCATCATGACTCAAACTCTGCTGTGTTCCTTTCTATATTTTCCTTTTTTTTTTTTTTTTCGGTACTGGGGATGGAACCTAGGGACATTCTACCTCCAAGCTACACCCCCAGTC
Organism: Muscardinus avellanarius; assembly: GCF_963383645.1. Classification (NCBI taxonomy): domain Eukaryota; kingdom Metazoa; phylum Chordata; class Mammalia; order Rodentia; family Gliridae; genus Muscardinus; species Muscardinus avellanarius. Next base: position 130,177,565 of record NC_137786.1, on the reverse strand, counting down.
CTATTTTTAGTTTTTTTTATTTTTTTATTTTTTTAAACAGGGTCTCACTGAGTTGCAAAGGGCCTTGCTAAGTAGCTGAGGCTGTCTGCAAACTGCAATCCTCTGGTCTCTACCTCTCCAATGTTGGAATTACAAGTGGGTGCCACCACACCTGGATTTTTCCTATATTTAAAAAATATCTGTGCTTTAGTCTATAGTCTGTCTCTAGCTAGATCTATTTTTTAGCTCACCAGTCTTCTCCTCAACTCTCTTCAATATGCTCTTTAAATCATCTATTAATTTTATAATTTCAATTATCACATTTTTTTCTGTTTTAGAATTCTATTTATTTTTTCTTCTTTCTTTTCTTTTTTTTGGGGAGTACTGAGATTAAACCACGGGGCAATCTGCCATTGAGATACACCTCCCAGCCTATATTTTTTATTTTGAAACAGGATTTTTCTAAGTTGCTTAGGTTGGCCTCAAACCTGCAATCCTCCTGTCTCAGCTTCCCAAGTACTAGGATTACAGGTGTGTGCCCCTACATCTAGCTCCTATTTTTTTTAAAGATTAAATTTTTATCAGGGGATTTTCAGTCTTACCTATATTTCTTGAATATAATTTTATTTATTTAAAATTTGTGGACTTCCGGGAAGATGGCGACCGAGAAAAGCGGGGCTTAAGAGCCCCGCTAACAACAAATCTCCATTACCACAAAATCAGCGCCTTTCATAGCCAGAAAACACCATCACCAGTGAAACAAAAAATCACCAGGCTCCAGAGAGAAAGCGGACTGAGAACAGAGCCACAGAGGAGATAACCGGCCTCATGCCTGAGGACGCGGCAGACGCGGCAGCAGCGCCATACTGCCGGAGGCACCGGCGAATTCACGGGACGGCTACAGCAAGCCGAGGTGAGCCACTGCAGAACAGCCAGGCGGGATTTCTCCGCGCAGAGAGCATCTAAAGCTCCCAGTGGCGGAGCTCAGCACAAGCTGCAGGGATTCAGAGTGGAAATCAAAACCAAGAAGAAAAACACCAGCCCCACAGCCGAGGGCGTAGCAGCGGCGCCATATTGCCACCAGTGGCAGCAGCACCGAATTCAGCGAGGCCAGTACAGCTACATCTGCGAACTCAAGAACAGTGAGTCAAATTGCGGGCCACAGAGGAGAAATCCCAGTACTGTACTCCCTGGGACTTGACCCAGTGGGGGAGGGGCGGTAGCAGAGATATCACACCATAGGAGAACGTGCAACCTGGCACCCCCCACAGTCTAAAGCAGCCTCTATCGACTCTCTGGGTCGGAGACTCTGTGATAAAACCCAGTAAAGGAGTAGTGGGGTCTGAGATACTACTGACTCGAGATCCAGAACACCTTAAGGGAAGTCTTAGTGACCCAAGGGAAGAACCCAGAGAAGGCACAAACTTCCGAAATCATGGGAAAGAGGAATAATACTGGAGCAATAAATGCCCACAACCCCACAACATCAGAACCCGATAAAACTGAAAATCAGAGATTTCTAGAAGATCAAATCAGGAAAATAACTGTAGAAATAATAGAGGTGCTTCGAAAAGAACTCAGAGAGAGCCAAAAAGAGATAAAGGATGCAATTAATGAAGTAAAGGCCTCAATTCAAAGCACAAACAACCGATTAGAACACATGGAGAACAGAATCTCGCTCTTAGAAGATGAGCAAACAAAAAATAAACGCATAGTTTCTAATCTAGAAAAAAATATCCGACAGCAGGAATCTGATATTGAAGAAATATGGGCCCATTTTAAGAGAGCTAACCTAAGAATAATTGGAATAGAGGAGGGAAAAGAAAGTGAAACCAAAGGGATCAACAATCTCTTCAAGGAAGTAATAGCAGAAAATTTTCCAGACATAGAGCAAGAGGTCGATACACAGGTCCAGGAAACTTATAGAACTCCCTTTAGACAGGATCGGAGAAGAGGATCCCCATGCCACATAATTGTCAAAATGACCAATGTGGAAGCCAAGCAGAGAATCTTAAAGGCAACCAAAGCAAAGGGCCAAGTGACATTCAGAGGCAAACCAATTAGAATCACTCCAGACTTCCCAAACCAAGTTATGAGAGCCAGAAGGGCTTGGAGTAACATATTCCAAACTCTGAAAGAAAACAACTTCCAGCCAAAAATTTCCTACCCAGCAAAACTTTCTATCAAATTAGATGGAGAAATAAGAAGCTTCCATGACAAACAGAAACTGAAGGAATTTATGTCTTCAAAACCAGCACTAGAGAAAATACTCAAAGAGATTAACTACAAAGAAGAAATAGGTAACACACTCCAGAACTAGAAAAACAAGATTTTCCATCCAACAGACAACTAAGATTGGTTATCTGTGGAGATTCATTATTTATGTTAGTCTTTTACCTATCTCTAAAGGGTATTGTTTGCCTTTATTGTTGTTAATTTCTAGGATTTCTAGTTGGAATATTAATATACCTTCAGATATAGCATTTGAAAATATTTTATCCCATTCTATTAGTAACTGTTAACTCTGTTTGCATTGTCTTTGGATATACAATTTTTTTTTTATTTTTTAGGGAGTTTGTATACTCCTCTGTTGCCTGTGCCATTGAAATCATAACCAAGAAATCACTGCCAATTTCAATGTTGTGAGCTTTAATGACCCAGATTTTCTCCTAAAAGTTTATAGTCTTAAGATTTATATTTTGGTCTATTATCTATTTTGAGTTAATATTTGTATATGGGATTAGGTAAGGGTCCAATTTTATTCTTTTCCATGTAATTATTATTTTTTAACAATATTTAGTTAAAAGATTAATATTTCCACCACCAAATGTTCGTGGAAACCTTGTCAAAAATAACTTGACAATATAGGGAAGAATTTAGCTCTAGGCTTTTATTTAACTCCAATGGTTTATATATCTGCCTTTAGAATAGTACTACACTGTTTCAATTATTGTAGCTTTATATGGTTTGAAATCAGAAAATATATATCTTCTAGCTTTGTTCTTTTTCAAGATCGTTTTGGGTACCTAGAGTCCATATTCCATATTAGGATAGATTTTTTTCTGAAAAATAAATATATAAATATATGATAGTTTCACCTAAAAAATAGAAAAAAAATATTCTCTGGTAAGAAAGAAAGCAAAAAGAAATATTGAAATGTTATCTTTAAGTCATCAAAAGCTTGGTATCAGACAAATGAAACTGTTATGTGAGATTATCATTTTTAATTTTAGATAAATTGCCATAATACTAGATGTCAACTACTAAGCCAAGCATGGGAGGGAGGGATGGGGAGAGAATGGGGTGGGGATTGGGTGGGGGCTGACTGGGAAAAGTGTGCATGTATGTCTACAAAAGTATGTATCCTACTATGATGTATGAATACAGTGCACCAATAAAAATAAATAAATAATATAAATAAATAAATAAATAAAATTTGTGTCACATGATGTACATAAAAATGCATATCGATGTCAATCACTAAGCCATGCATGGAGGGAGGGAAGGGGAGGGAATGGGATGGGGAGGAGGTAGGATTTAACAGGGTGACGTTTGCATGTATATCTACACAAGCTTTTTATCCCATTTAGATGTATGAAGTCAATGCGCCAATAACAAATAAATAAAAAAAGAAAAAAACTGTGTCAGATTACTTCTCTTTATATATATGTCTATGTATATATGCATATATTTCTATTAACTGTTATGTCTTTGGCTTTGTTTATTTGTATGTCTGATTATTAGATACTAAATATTGTGTATATTATAAGTATCTGAATGATGTTTTCTCACTCCACAGAACATTTACTCTATTCTCTGGCAATCAAAAAGAACGAAATCACCTCAATCCAATATGAATTAAGTTGAGGTATGTTTGCAGTCTCTGTAAGGTTCTATTTATTGCTGGTTTGCTACATTTTCTAGCAGTTAGATCTACAAAAACCCAACCAGGATCCTAAAATATTTTCTCAAAATTCTCTACCCCATGCTGAAGAGGTACTGAACTCCAATTTCTGTCTCATACTGAGAGATTTATGAAAGCTTTACTTTGATTTTTAGCCCCCTTCTGCCTAACTTCTTAGTCTCTGGCTTTGCATAGCTTCATTAGTAAAGACCTGTGTTAGTCTAATTGTGCTACCCTCACAGAATATCTGATACCAGTAATTATCTGATATCAAATAAGTAATAATTCTGATACCAGAATTATCTCATAGTTCTGGAGCTTGATGAGTCCACACACTAAGAAACCAGCATCTGAAGAGGGCTTTCTTGCTGTGTTGTACATTGAAGAAGGTCAAATGAGAATAAGAGGGAGCTGAACTCATCCTTTTATACTGGCACCAGTCCCACCCTCATGGCCTAATGATGGCACTGGAGGCTGGGCACTAAGCTTGTAGTATATGGTCTTTGGGAGACATTTAAGATCCAAACCATATCATTTCACCCCTGCGTCTCAAAACATCACATATATCTCACAATACAAACGTCCAAGTCAATGTCTCCTTTGAGACTCAAAATAAATGTAGCTATAAGCTCCTCCAAAAAATAAAAATGTCACATACCTCCAACATACAACAGCACAGAATAAATATTCCCATTCTAATCATAAGAAATAGAGGCATAGAAAGGAGAGATTAGACCAAAGCAAGACCAAAACCCTGCAAGGAAAACAAATCCTGTAGCTCCTGTTCAGCATCTTGAGAACATGGTGGCAGGATACGAGCTCTAAATCTTGTGGACTTGCCACAGCCCACCTGACCACTTTCTTGGGCGATCTCTGCTTATTGCCAGAAGCTTCATTTGCCAGGCATTCTACATTACCTCATCCTTTAATTTGGGGGAATCTTCATTGCAATTTTGGGTTTATTCTCATGGCTTCACATATTGCCCTTTCAAGGGCTGCTTGCAGAAACTCTAACCCTGCCACATACTGCCTGGTTTCCCAGACTTTATTTTGAAATCTTGGTGGAAGGCTGCCTGACTTCATAACATTTGCATATTCTGCATGTCTACAAAATCAGCATCACATGGACAATGTCAAGGTCTGCCACTAGTTTGAGCAGTAGTTGGATCCTTCGGGACCTTGGCTACAGTGGTTTCTGAGTGCTTAGACGGCTAAACATGAGAAAATAAATCCTAGGATGACCCTGTGTAGCCCCAGGCTCTCCTAAACAAATGTCTTTAAGCCTGATATGGCTAGGTATCTTGCTGATTCCTGAAATACTCTTATGAGTCTTTTCTGTTGTCCCAGTGCAAAGTTCTTGGCTTCTCTTAATGGCACCAATCTCTTTAGCAACTATACCCTTCTTGCCATCAATTTAAATATGCTCCTTCCCTAGTCATACTGCAAAATTTTCAAATCTTTCTGCTCTGATTTTTGTTCCTAATTCTCTTTATAAGCCTGGCTAAAAGGAGCCAGCAATACTTATGCCAAAAGAGTCCTCATTTCCATCTGAGACCACACTAACACCTACTTCATTGTCTGCTTTCGTACTAGCATTCTGGTATTCTGAAATTCTATCAAATTTTCCCATCAAGCTTTGCTTCCAAGATTGTAGGTTTTCTCTAGCTTGCATCTTCAAATTTTGCTAAATTCTTCCCACTAGCCAATTCCAAAGGCTTTTGAAACCATCATCAGGTACAGCCACTGCAATGACCCCACTTCTCGATACCAGTTTTCTGTGCTAATCAGTTTTCTGCTGCTGTGACAAAATACTTAAGATAATCACCTTATAAAAGGTGGAAAGATTTATTTTTTACTCAGTTTCAGAGGTTTCAATCCAAGGACTCTTGGCCCGTGACGAGGTGGAGCATCATGGTGGGAACATGTGATGAAGCAAAGCTGCTCACCTCATGGTGTCTGGGAAGCAAAAAGAGAGAAAAGAAGATGCCAGGATCTCAGTATGCCCTTGAACGGCATGCCCCCAATGACCTAACTTCTTCCCACATGGCCCTTCCTCCTAAATATTCCAATGGTGCCACAGGCTGGCAAATAAACCTTTAACATATGAGCTTGGAGGACATTTAACATTCAAACCATAATATGACCCTTTTCTGGAGAGTGCTGGGTTATTCAAACCCCATTCCCATCCTCATTTCCAGTTCCCCGGGTAACTCACTTATCACTACCCCTTCAACTGATTTTCCACTCTAATCCCACCTGTCTCCCTGTAACATGCTGGCCTAGAAAAGGGATAGTCTTTAGAATCAGACAGATCAGAACTTGAATCCCATTTCCTTGGGAAACTTGGTGTTTCTGAGTTCATTGTCCTAGATGATGAAATGATGATGGCAGATTTTGCCTTGCAGAGTTGTTGCAAAGAATAAGTGATACAGTTTGTTCAAAGTGCCCAACCAGAGCTTGATTTTCTTTTCCCCTTTATGAATATCTAGACCCTATTCAAACTGTAGTACTTCCTTCCCTTCTCTTCTTTCATTCCTCCTTCCTTTGTACCCCAGTAAGAGCTACTAGGAAGAATGCTGTCTCTACAACTAACCTAGTGGCAGGACTTTGAACTAATCACTTGCTTTACTGGAGCCTCAGTTTCTTCATCTGTAAAGTAAGGTGCTGACGTGGGGGGGCCTCTGAGATGCTGTGTCCCTGAAACAAGCTGTGATGGAGAGTGAGTCTGAACCCCTTCCCTTCACTTCTCCCTCCTTTACCCACATTCCACTACCCTGTTGGAACATGTCCCTTCTGTCTTATTTTTGCTTTTCACACTAAAAATGTTTATCCATGAGGATTTATGTCAGAATGTCTGGGGGCAGGGTGGTGAAATTCTTTCTGCATGTTAATAGAGGGAGTCTTAGCTCTACAAGAGCAAAAATGTTAGCCTTAAGGGGAAAAGCTGTTCTTTGTGGGGTTATGTCCTCTCCAGCCCAACCTCACAAGTACCTGATGAAAGGGAAAGCCAAGTTCATGACAACAAGCCCCTTCCTCCCTTCCTTCCTTCCTTTCTTCCTTCCTTCCTTCCTTCCTTCCTTCCTTCCTTACTTACTTCTTCTTCCCATCCTTCCTCAGTGTAAGCTCCCAAGTAATATGCAAAAATATTTAACCAAGATGTGTCTCAAACTATGGATTCAACTCAATTCTTTTATATGCTCACACTATCTTTCCTTCATCTGAGCATCTTTTTTGTGGGTGGCAGTGTGCTAAGCTTTGCAGTTGTAATCATGAGTAAGACACAGTTCTTGCTTTCCAGGAATTCATTGCCCATTTAATTTAGTCACTTAACAAATCTCTTATGGTTTGTCTCCTGAAGTGATTGTTATGGAGTGTGAGATGTTTATTAGGGACTAAAACCCACAAAAGGAGGAAAGGAGACATTGGACCATGATACAGGTCTCACAGAAGCGCAGGGACCCTGTGGTAAAGTCTGGAGTGAAAGTTGTCACCAGGGCCATCCCACAGTGGTCCCAAAGCAAATCTTTATTCTGCTATAGATTCCCATTGCCAATCGACAGGTGGACTGTCTGCTGACTGTGTTCCTGCAGATGAGCAGCAAGTTTTTCCTGAAATGGGGAATCTGGGTGGCATGTCTTATCTACTATGTATAGCCAAGATCCACACTAGAAATCAAGATATAGTGGTGCTATAATCAGACAGAGTCCGTGTCATTTCCATCCTTACAGCCAAACAAGAGAAAACAAACGTTAATCAAACAAACCCACAACTATAGGTAAAATCTCTCTAGCACTAAGTGCTACCAAGAAATATATGTTACCACGAGAATATGTTGAAGGAAAGCCTGGTGGTACTTGATCTGAGAGTGGAGAACAATACTTAGAAGAAAGGGAACAGCATGTGCAAAGGTTGGATCCTGGCACTTTGAAGCAAGTGAAAGAAAGCCTGGCAAGGCACATGCCTGTAATCTCAGTCCTTGGGAGGTTGAGACAGAAGGATCACAGGTTGGAAACTGGCCTCAGCAATTTAGCAAGACTCTGTTTCAACCAAAAAATAAAATTGGACTGGGATATAGCTCAGAAGCAGAATGACCCTGGGTTCAATACCCAATTAGAAAGAAAGAGAAAGAAAGAAAGAAAGAAAGAAAGAAAGAAAGAAAGAAAGAGAAAAAAGAAAGAAAGAAGAGAAAAAAAGAAAGAAAAGAAGAGAAAAAAAAGAAAAGAAAAGATCTTTGTGAGGTGTGACAATCTCATGTCCCAGCCCAGGGGAGTGATGTGTGACATGAGATTGGGAAGCAGGTAGGGACTAATCCAAATGAGAGGCTTTGGGACACGTGAAGGGTTTGACCTGTGTCTGTAGAACAATAGAACTCCACTGAAGAGCTTCCAGAAAGAAAGTATAATGAGTTAGGAGTTGGAATTAGCTGACTAAATTACATTTGAAGGAGATACGCACATTGATGTGGAAGCAATAGAGACCAGACTTAAGGTAGGGAAGAGGCAGCAGGAGGCCAGCTGGGAAGCTGTCATGGCACTAGCCCAACCAGGAGCTGGTGGGACTGGGGAAGAATATGGAGATGGAAAGAAACTAGTGGGTTCCAGGATTTAGCAGGATTCGATGATGTATTGGACATGGAAGGAAAAAAGAGAAAGATGTCTAAGGGTGACTTCTGGGTTTCTGCCTTGTGGAAGTGAACAAGGAAAGGTGATCCTCAGTGAGATTGGGAGCACTAGAAAAGACTGTTGTGAACTAGCATGAAATGAACCAGAAGCTGGAAGGAATTGTTCCTACAGGTTCAGGGCGGGGGTGGGGAGCGTTCAGCATCCTCCTGCCTCCCTTCACATCGCTGAATGCAAACCAGTTCCTCTTCACACTCGTGCGCAGATCTTTGCCTTTGAGGCCTGAGCTCCTCATCCAAGCTCATTACTAATCTGCCTCATCACTGAGAGGTACTGTTGCCTGTGCTGGCTCACCTCTTGATATCCCCATATTTGTCCAAGATTTTGACTTGTGTCCCAGTCCTTCAATTTTATATCATGTTGTCCTTTTGAATGAGCCCTGTGTTTACCTGGATCTCCCTAATTCCACTTCACCTCAGCTACTTGTCCCCATTGAAACCTTGTTTTTGTCACGCACCCCCCCCAAACAGTGCCACACCACATCTTAAACATCATACTCCTCTCTCTGAATATAATCTTCCATCCTTCTTGTATGCTCAAAATGTTACTATCATGACTCTGGGCTTCTTTGTTTTGTTTTGTGTTGGGCACTGAGGATTGAACCCACAGGCTTTCTACCTCTGAGCTACGCTCCCAGCACTATTTTACTTTTTAGTTTTTGAAACAGAGTCTTGCTAAGTTGTTGGTTGAGGCTCTCACAAAGTTGGTGAGACTGGCCTCTAACCTGCAATCCTCCTGTCTCCACTTCCCAAGTCCTGGGCTTACAGGTGTGTGCCACTGTGCCCAGCTGACTCTGATTCTTGACTCCTTGGTTTTCTTCTCCTCAGCCCATTCCCAACCTCGCTTTCTTTCCAACTGACAAAGGTATATATCTCCACATTTCATGTTCTCACCTGAGCCTGACATTGTATTTTGCTTTCATTTCTACATACACTAACACTCTCAATTTCTCTTCAGCCTTAATTTTGCCTATGGCAGGCAAAGCCCCAAACATTATTAATCGTAGCCACCCCTCCTTCTCCACTTAAAGTCTATTGCACACTGCTAGGAAAAGTTGTTTGGTTCTGTAAACTGATATCGAAAATTTATGTTCCCCAAACCCTCAAATCCCCAGATTATTCATGAGAAGTCTGAGAGTGGGTCACCAGCTAAGATAGCACTTGTGATGTACACACAGACAAAGCTGCCCAAGGAGGGTGGACAAGAGCACAAAAGAACGACTGAGGTCTGAATGAGAAAGGACAAGTAAGGGTATTAGAGAGGGTGGTTGAAGAGTTTGGGTATTTTAATGGGGTTGCATAGGAGGAATAATTGAGTTTTTACATGTTATGGGTAAATGCCCAAGGCTGAAGTTGCAGGAAAAAGGGTGATTGCAACAAAATTTCCAACACTACAAAAGGAATGCAGCAAATAATGCACTTCACCTCAATTAAATATTTTAGATACACAGAAGGTAGAAACAAGTAGAAACACAGAATTTTCATGTTATATGATTTTAACTACATGAACAGTATGCACATGTATATAAAATTTAGAAAGGAATAAAGAAAAATAAAGTTCTGTTTCATGCAGTAGATTATACACACACACACACACACACACACACACACACACACACACACGCTTATCAACTTCTCTGCTCAACATTTTAACATTTTAATATTTACTTTCTTATTTTTTACATGCATAACTTAATAGTTATTTTATTGGGTTCCTATTCATGATAACTTCTCAGATTTTATTCACCTGGAAGTATTTTAATTTCATCCTCATTATTATATGATTGTTTAATTGAAATGGCATTTGATTTGTAATTTTCCCTTGTCACTTTGAAAATAATATATCATTGCCAGTGGTTAATGTTGTATTATTCCACATGACATTCTATTGAAGATATCCTATCTTTCCTTCTAATTGTTTTACTTTTTTTTTCACTCTTTTGGCCTTTTGCCTTCTACAGGTTCACTATACTGAATCTGAGTGAATTTTTATTTCTTCATAATACTAAGTATTCAATGTGCTTTTTATGTCTGAGGATTCATTCTAGAAAATTCTCTTTTAATGTTACCTCTTCCACATTTTCTCCATTCTCTCATTCTAAAACTCATAATAGGTATAACTTAGCATTCTTAGTCTATTCTGCATGTTTATTCACCTAATTTTTCCATTTTCCATTTCTTTAACTGCTTGAAGTTTATTCTTTTAATATACTTGGCATTCTCTTCCACATAATCAATTAATTCTCTCTTCAGCAACATCAAACTAACTTGTTTTTATCTCAATGATTATATTTTTATCTTTCTGTATGGGGGAGGGGTGGGTGCTGGGGATTGAACCTAGAATAATTCTTCCACTGAGCTATATTCCTAACCCCTTCAAAAATTTTTTTGAAACAAGATCTTGCTAAGTTCCCATGTGCTTGCCTTGCACCTGAGACCCTACTGCCTCAGTGTATAGATGTGCAGCACCAAATCTGCTTTCAGTGACTAATTCTAAAGACTAATTAATTAATCCCAGGGATTCTGTTTACCTCTTTCCCAAGAAAGCATCTTTTTTCCTTATGTGTTTTAATCTTTCTTTTGTAACTTTTATCATTTGAAGTATAATGTATAAGCTTTAAATATTGCTGAAGTCATTAAGGGTCTAATTCTGTTGTTGGTTGGGTATGAATTTTTTCTTCTGATGACTTGCTGCTTTGTTTAGTAATTTGGGGTTATGAGCTCATCTTCGGTAATGACTTATTTATGGCTTTATTTATGGAAGTCTGGCTTATAGCTATATTTGTGTAAGTGTGAAAGGAAGATCCTGGATCCTTTCAGGAAATTTGCACTTTACTTTTGCCTAAAACATCAGCCTAGGACCACTGATCTTTGTTATTTTTTTCAAGATCATATATATTTTAATTCTAGACCTTCATAAAGTCTGCAGTTATAAATTTTTAGAAGGACTTACTTCCCTTCACCAGAAGCCCAAGAAAAATAATTGTTCTCATTATTTCCCTTTACCTTCCAGTAGTCTTTTTAAAAATTTTTTAGCTTATCCTTTCACTGAGAGTGCAGTTGTATGATACAGTCCCGAATTATATAAGGATCTCAGTTCTAGCACCTCATCTTTGAAGAAGTATCAAAAGTCCCATTTCCCGAATCAGTACAGGCATTTGAATCTAAGGCATGGTTACTGGGATAGAAACCTGTGTTCTTTCTCTCCTATTCCCACCTCATGCCCAAGAAGGTGCCAGTTTATATTTTCTAATCTTCTTTGCTTCAAGGGTCTTGGAGATTTCTTTGTTCTTTGTATGCAAACACAGATGTGCATTTAAAAGAATGTTCGTTGTACTTTGTTGAGTATTTCTCAATAGCCCTCAATACTCTTATGATTGACTAATTAATTAATTACATAATTGCTGTTTAATGTTCATGTTACCCACAGATCCAGAAGCTCCATAAAGAAGCTCAAAACATCATGTGTGCTTTGCTTAATTGTAAATCTCCAAGTCTCAACACACGCCTGACACATAATAGGTCACAAATAAATGTTTGTGGAATAGACAAATTTATAAAAGTTAAATAAGAAATTGTATAAAAGTAGAACATAACTGATACATAACTACTAGATGTCATGTGTTCCTAGGGTATTCTACTTTCCTCTTCTTTTATGTGGATTCTTACTTCTGAAAAGTAAAAGACTCTAATGGTAATACCTCATTATCTTAGAGTGAGCCACCATAATGCACACTAAACCTCTCTACTCCAACAGCCCAGTTTGATTTGAAGAAGCGCCAGATACAGAGATTGAAAGGCTATTCTTTACAATTGGGTCCTCTTGTAAATTTTTGCAGTGCATGGGGGTGGAGTTGATGAAAAGACTGGGTCTCTTGACCATATCTTAACATTTCTTCTTTTGGTTTTTACCTCCTCTCCCAAAATGTTACTTTCTCCAGCATCCATATGGATGGGTTGTTATCTGACCAGCACAGAAATAAGTATAAAAAGATTCCAATTCTCACCCAAATTCTGCCTTTGATAAATTGTATTTTCTTAGGCAATTTGCTAAACATTTTTGTCTTTAATTCCTAATAAGGAAAGTGAGAAGTTTGGGCTCCATTGTGCCTAAAATCTTCCATGATACAGATGGTTTATGTCTGTCAGACCATCCTCAACCTTCCATTACTAGTAAATCAGCATTCATCTTCCACTAGCTTAATTTTCTACCTTTGCCAGTTACCTCTCTTCTTCCCATCCCCACCTTCAACACTGGTTTATCCCCTATTATAACAGGTAAGCTATTTGAGGGTGGAGTAATGTTTGCATAGAGTCTGCAGATTAATAAATAATAATCATCATCATAATAATAATCACACCTTTTTATCCTGATCCCTTGAGCTCAAACTAATCCTGCTCTACCCTTTTCTGTTGACAAGTAAGTAATTGCTTGGACTCCTCTAATTGAAGGATTTATATTTTCCAATTGTCTTACACTTTTGTCAATATCCTCCCTAGATTATCATGAAATTGACAAGGACAAAAATGAGGGAGGAGGCCCTTTTAGAGCCTTGTAGGTATTCAGTGACTTCCTCCTTTTTTCTGATTATGGTAGGAAGCAATGAATGGACTGAAAAGATTATTTGCCTGGGGTTTGGTAGTTCTAGAATTGATTTAGTGACAATATGTTGGTATTCTTGGGCAAGTAACTCATCTCTCAAAGCCTCATTGTCTACAATGTATTATAAGAAAGGATTAGACCAAATAATCAAATAGATTACAGTTCACATCCAGGCTCTGCTTCTTTAGCAGCTGCTAAACTGTGGACTCATTAACCTCTCTGGGGGATCGATTACTTCCTTTTCCCAATTTTCCAGCTGAGGTCAGCTGTTAGGTTAGAGACTTAACTCACTGTTCCATCCCTTGCAACAACCAGTCCAGTTCTCTCCCAGAAATCTTTCAGGCTATGATTTCTCAGTCCCTAAAATGGTGCCTGAATGAAGGCAGAGAGAAAGGTAGAGATCATGTAGTATAAGGAAAAATCAATTGGTGGGATGGGAGGTGTGTGGGTGCAGTTGAGAAGCAATTGCAACCCTCCTTTCACTGTGGTAATTCAAGTCCTGACATGCCAATACCCCTTCAGGTTTCAGTCAGTCCACATCAAAACTCTGGGGGACTGGTAACCTTGGCCATAGTCACCTCAGCGTGGTTAGAAGGTCTATTTCACTTGGAGATTGCCACACAAAGAGCCATTGAGAAAAGGAAACCTAATAGGGAGACTTGATGGATTCATCCTGACCCTACCCTTTCTGGTGGTAGACCAAAGGGCACACATGAATCCCAGTTCTTAGGATTAAGAGATTACCTTTAGAAAAGGAAAGAAAAATAGATAGTGTTAATTAATTTTTCTTTGCGGCCTCTATCCTTTTTCTGCTTTCTATTCCTCTTTTGTCTAGTCCCAGGGAAAAATCAGTGGGAGAGTCCCAGCCTGTCAGCAAATTTGGCTCCTCTGCAGTCAAGGACTGACTGTGGCCACTGTGAGCCTCCCTGCCCCGGCCACTCCTCTTCCCCTGCAGCTCTTACACAACAGGCAACCAGGCAGATCAAGAGTCCAGCCCGTGCTTTTCTTTCTGGGCTTCTGAACTTTTCAAAGGATCCCTTTGTTAGTTAATGTCAACCTTCCCCAAAGGCCTGTAGTGGGAGCCAAGGAGGCTGAGCCCAGATGGGTGGTTGCTTCTGTGCAGGGTGCTAGACGAATGGGGACTTGCTGGTGGATAACATTGGAATCTGTGTTTCCAGAAAAAAGTGGTCTAGCACTCTCAATGTCTTTTATGAGACTCATCTCCTAAAGGAAGCTCTCCTCATTATTACTATTCCTGCTCTGATTGGTTTTTCCTGGGCATTCTCTCAGGCTGGTATGCATGGAATTCCTCCCTTCTAGAGGTATTTCACAGACTCTTGAATGTACAAAAAACCACACACTTGGGTTAGAGACATATTTGAAGGCAGAATTCATTCAAAATCTTGTACTCTTTCTATACCAAGCTCTCTGGTCCACATGGTACGCTAAAATCAATTACTTTAATTTCAAGTGCCCAGGGGAGAGGTTGTGTCCACTTGTAAGCCTTTCACTCATGGTCTGAGTGCCTGTGCTCAAATATGGTGGATTCTGTCTTTCTGGAAGCCTGCAGTATTTTAGGAACATTCAAAGGATGCCTTCACGCTCCAGACCACAGCACTCCATTTTTCCAAGCTGGCATTGACATGGACTTCTGACATGGTGACATTCAGGCTAGGGTACAAAACAACCAGCTCCAAGAAAGCACCTGAGACAGGGAGCTTACACAGCGTGAACAGTGCTCCCTGCTCCATAGGAGGGCTCTTGGCCAGGTATCACAGAGAAAGGAAGCTGGTGTGGGAGAGGCAGCAGTGAGGAACATTCAGAGTGAACTTTGCAAGCAAATGGCCCAAGTGTGTTCAAATCTCGGCACTGTCTATTCATTGAACAAGGCTAGGATCTGAATTTTGTGTTCCTCCCCTTGCCCAAATCCATATTCTAAATCCCAACTCCCAGTGGAATGTTGTTAGGAGGTGGGGCCTTTTCAAAGGTGGGATTAGTTCCTTTATAAAAGATGCTCAAGAGAGTGACTCTTTGCCAGGTGTGGTGGTATAGGCCTATAATCCCAGTACTTGGGTGGCTGAGACAGGAGGATCACAGATTCAAGAATAGCCTCAGCAACCTAGAAAGACCTTGTTTCAAAACAAAAAATGAAATCAAACTGGGGTTGTAGCTCTGAGGTAGAATGCCCTGGTCTCACACACACACACACACACACACACACACACACACACACACACTCACACAGACGCCTCATGCCTCCTACAGTGTGAGTCAAAAAGGTGCCATATATGCAAGGCCGCTATTGAGGCCTCCGAGGCTGAGATCGGAGCCTGCCAAGGGGTTAGGCCAGTGCCGGGACCAGCAGCCTGCATTGGAGCCTGCCGCGAGGCAAGGCCGGTGCCGGGACCTCCGAGGCTGGGATTGGAGTCTGCCGAGGGGTTAGGCCGGTGCCAGGACCAGCGGCCGGCATCGGAGCCTTCTGTGAGGCAAGGCCGCTATTGAGGCCTCCGAGGTCGGGATCGGAGCCTGCTGAGGGATTAGGCCGGTGCTGGGGCCAGTGAGGCCGGGATCGGAGCCTGCCGCGAGGCAAGGCTGGTGCCACGGTCTCAGAGGCCGGGATTGGAGCCTGCTGAGGGGTTAGGCCAGTGCCGGGGCCAGCGGCTGGCATCAGAGCCTTCCGTGAAGCAAGGCTGCTATTGAGGCCTCCGAGGCCTGGATCGAAGCCTACCGAGGGGTTAGGCTGGTGTGGGGACCAGCAAGACCAGAATCGGGGCCTCCCATGAGGCAAGGCCTCTACTTGAGCCAGTGAGGTCTGGATCAGTCCACCGGGTAGCCAGGCCACAACTGGGGTCGTCCAGAGTGGGATCGGTATTTGCAACACGGCATACACAGAGAAATATCACAGAAAATTAAAACCAGATGCTTCCCCTGATCAGCAGTAACTAGGAGGAAAGGGGCAACAGGAAGTGGTCGAGCTATAGAAAGGGCCCTATAGTGAAGCAATTAAGGTGACCAATCAGAGGGTATGGAATAGGGGAGGATGGAGCCTTTTTAAAAAGCAAGAGGTACATAAACATATGTATCAAAGTTAATCACCAAACAAGCATGGGATCGAGGGAGGGGGAGGGAATGGGATGGGGAGTGGATGAGGGTTAATTGGATGATGTGTGCTTGTATATCCTCTCAAGTCTTGTATTCCAATGTGATGTATGATTACAATGCACCAATAAAAATAAATTTTAAAAAAGAAAAGAAAAATAATTTTTAAAAAAGGTGTCATATATGAACCACGAACAATACCCTCACCAGACAGCAAATCTGCTGGCATCTTGATCTCAAACTTCCCAGGCTTCATAACTGTGAGAAATAAATGTTATTGTTTATGAGCCACCCAACATATGGTGTTTTGTTGGAGTATCACAATAAGACTAAGTCAGATAGTCTTAGAACATTTCCTTGCCTCTCTCTAAACTCTATTTCTTCATCTGTAAAATGGTACTTATGATAGCTATCTAGGAGGTTTTTGTGAAGACTAAATGAAACAATATACAGCTGTCTTTTTGTATCCATGGATTCCACATCCATGTATTCAACCAACTATAGATAAAAAAAATATTCAGGAAAAAAAACTGCATTCATAATGGTTATGTGTACACATTTTTCCTTGTCATTATTTCCCAAACAATATTTTATAACAACCATTTACATAAAATTCACATTGCATTAGGTATTATAAGAAATCTACAGATGATTTAAAGTGTATGAGAGGGTATGTGTAGATCACATGCAAATACTATACAATATTATATAAAATACTTGCACATCCTTGAATTTGGGTGCTTATAAAGTTCTTTGAACATGGTCCTTCAAGAAGTGGTAGCTGGTATAATCAAGATCTGTACTGACCAGTCCAGCATCTAGTTGGAATTCTGTCTTTCATTGGATTATGATCTTTGGCAAGTTGTTTGACCTCTTTGGGACTCAGATTCCTCCTCTCTAACAGGAGTGAAGTGGGGAGTTGGGCTGATTACTTCCAAGTTCCCTCCCAACTATAATGTTATTTAAGTCTGTGACTACCTGCCTCATCCCCATACCTGACTCAAGTCATTGGAAAGTTTCTCAAGGACATGAACCATTGATCCTACTACTCTATAGTCAAAGACAAAAAATAAAAAATGAAGCCTATTGGATATTTGTTTTGTTTAATAGGAAAGAAAAACACTAGTATCAAGAAGGGATTATCTTTCTTGTGCACTGGGGACCCACAGTATAAACTTGGGTCAGAGAGAGCAACTTTGCCAGCTTCCCCAGTCTTAGATGACAAAGAGATACCCAGGCAAAGTCAAACCATAAAGCATGTTGGAAACAGCTGATGAGCACTGGTGACTTGTCTGATAAACTCAATTTCATCTCACTAGACTTAAATTTAACCAGAACAAAAGACCATGAGTTCATGTTATACCAGGAAACAGGAAGCTCTTTACCTTCCAGATTGGGCTAATAATGACACTGGTCAAACCAAGTTACTTTATCCTCTGGGTAGCATAAAGTAGCTAAGTGATCATCCCATTCCCTCTCTTCATTCTTTTCAAAACAAAAAACTATTTCAAATTTCTATTAGATGCCTTCCTAATTTTTTCAGATGTTGGTATTTTAGTTAGACTACTCCTGGTAGCTGGGGCAGAAAAAAATCACCTTTAGTTTGATTGCAGAGTACTTATCCTTTCGGGAGATGGGTTTTGAAGATGCAGAATCCAGTAGATTATAGTAGGAACTAGCAGGGGATTCAAGTCTGGAAATGAGGCCAATCTGAGACTTAGAAGAGATAATGGGTGATTACTTATGTGACCTAAAAGTCCAAGAGACATGGACATCCAACAGGGGGGACATTTCATGTGTGCACACTATGGGAAATGCTTAGAGATCTTTAGCCAGATCTGGATAACAGCAACATCCAGTTGGCACTAAGCTTGTGGATCCCATGTTTAAAATACTTCATGATTCCATTCCTTACTTGCACCCCTTTCTGCTACTACCTCAGTGAACCGTTCCAAGGTTTCAGACTCTGTGAATTCAAGTGAGATTGAACCATGGGACATGGTGTGCACTACTAGATGAGCTTGGAGATCTTTAGTCATCCCAGGACACACTGACAAGTCTGTACTCTTTCTGGATTCGCATGTTCAGACTCCAGTAATGAAATTCAGCCCTTCCCAGAGCCTCCCAGGTAACTGGGACCCCTTATGTGTGCCATGTGTGTACATGATAAGTGCACTTATCTCCTCAAGATAACTCCTCTCCCACTGGCTCTGTTCCTATGCTTTCCAAGGATGCCCATGTTTCCTCAAGAACACCAAGTCCCTTACAGAATTGAGGAAATTGCTCACTGATATAATCTAAAGCAACTGACCACACAACTTGGAGGAGGTAATATTTGTTTGATCACAATTTTTTTGGAGATTTTGGGATTCAGTCCATGTTATGTCTGTAGAGCTCAGGGCATAGCAGTGGAAAGCAGAAAGACGGCAAAAGCAAGGGGTCTGTTCCTCCCATCACGAGGCTAGAAGCAAGAAAGCAGGGGGAAGAGCAACTTTATAATCCCAAGGCTACGTAGTGAGGGACACCTCCTTAGTAACCAAGCCCCAGTTTCAACACTGCTACTTTGTTCCCATGAGGGATAGGGGAAATTCTAAAACCAAACCATTACACACAGGATACCCGTGATTCCCCCAAGAACACCAAGTCCCCAGCAGAATTGAGGAGAGTGCCCTTCTGTCTTCTATACTATACTCGGTCACAACTTGAGTCTTGAGTCTAAAAAGATCTCATCAAAAAGGATTCATTACTTTTCTTTAAGTCTAAAAAGCTTGATTAATTTCTCCCTGGGGTTTCCAAACTAGTCTGACAGACAGCATCAGATCATTCAACCATTCTTCTCAAAATTTCCTCTTCTACCCCCAAACCTCTAACTTGTTTTCCTGATGATATTTTCTGTATAGGGAAGTCCTGTACACACTGGTACACACAATTAAGAGCTTTGAGATGGACAGATGAAGCCTAACTTTCTTTCTTAAATATATCCAAGTTCACTTTGGCCAAGCAAAGATGTCCCAATAGTTTATGCCACTATTCTCTTCTACTAGAATTATTTGTTACAATCACCCGCTGGAAACAGTTGAGACGAAAAATTAGAAAATCCTGTGTTCAAATTCCACTTCTTCCATCTATTAACCATGTGAAATATTGAGCAGGTTATTTAACCCCCACAAATTTCAATCTCTCAACTGCAAAATGAGAATAATAATCCTCTCCTCACTGGATTTTTATAAAGATTAAATACAAATAATATGTATGAAGTGGCCTGGAACATTACTCTTATGACTATCATTTAGTGGTTTACCTCCTCTGGGCTTCAATTTGCTCATATATATAAGTACAACAAAAGTATCCAACATGAACACATACTAAAAGTTATTCACAAAATATTAAATGTATATTCATTGATTTCAGTACTTTTGATGTACTTAGCATATGGAAAGAGCCAGGTGTGAAATGACACTCATTAACTCCCCATACTTTGCTATTTTCCCCAAATATCCTTTATGTACATATGATAGGAGGTGGTTTTCAGCTTTGCTAAATTTGTTTTCTTATGTATTTACCTTCCTGTTTAGCATATAAATTCTAAAAAAAAGCATATTTCTTTTTAATCTTTTTATAACAGGAGATTTCAGACATGAACACAAGAAGACAGTATAATGAACTCTCATGCTCCCATCCCTGGACTTCAAGTTACTGACTTATAATCAACTTAGTTTCATCACCACCCCCTCAGTCTCTTACAACTTCTCCTGAATTACTCTGAATCGAACTTTAGGTATCAAATCATTTTATCTATATTACTACCCCCCAAATTAAAAATAAGCAGGGTGTGGTGGCACATGCTTGTAATCCCCACGCTTGGGAGGCGGAGACAAGAGGATCGCACAGGTTTGATGCCAGCCTCACTGGCTTAAGAGATCCTGTTTCCAAATAAAATATAAAATATGTCTGGGAGTGTAGCCCAGAGGCAAAAGAGTTCCATCCCCAGTACCACCAAAAACAATAATAATAATTTAAAATAATTATTTAATAACACCAAGTATCAGTGTTCACATGTATATATTTTTTGTGTTGGTTGGTTAGTCTTTTCAGATGGTTTCTTAAAATTAAGGTCCAAATATGATTTGTTTGTTTGTTTATTTGTTTGTTTATACTTGAGATTGAACCCAGGAGCATTCTACCCCCAAGCTACACCCCAAGACCTTTTATTTTTTACTTTGGAACACAGTGTCACTAAATTGCTGAGGGTCCAAGTGGCTGAGGCTGGCATTAAACTTGTCATCCTTCTGCCTCAGCCTCTCAAGTACTGAGATTCCAGTCATACACCAACATGTCTCACTTATATTATACTCTTTAAATTTTATTTAGTCTAAAGATTCTCTTTTATTAAAGATTTTATTTTATTAAAGATTCTCTTTCAATTTATGTTGTTGTGGAAAAGAATGAAATTACATAGCACCATTTAACATGCTTCTTGTTCCCTGTATTTCTTGTAAATTAAAAGTTAAATCTTAGCTGGGCGTGGTGGCACACACTTGTAACCCCTGCACTTGGGAGGCGGAGACAGGAGGATCGCACAGTTTTGAAGCCAGACGTGCTGCTTTAAGAGACCCCGTTTCCAAATAAAAAAAATCAAATAGGTCTGGGAGTGTAGCCCAGAGGCAGAAGGGTTTCCCGGAACCCCAGTACCACACACACACACACACACACACACACACACACACACACACGTTAAATTTAGAGGTTCATTTTTTTTTCTCTAACTGCATCAAAGGTATAATCTTCTCTTATGAGATATGTGATATTTGTTTGAATTTTTTTTAATTTTCTGATTATTGTGGAAGTACATTAATTCAATAAACGTTCCATTCTGATTCTATTATTCCCTCCTCATTTATCATCCTCACAATTGTATAAAGAGAATTTTTTTCTTATTTTACTCTTAGGAATTAGAGGTACCATTCCTAGAAAAAAAGATAGATACCAAGAAAGGCAAGATAAATGCTTCATATATTACCTTTATTTAATAATTTTCAAAATACTGATTTGAAAATGCATCAATAAGCTTTTTGGGTGTTTCTAATGAAATAACTCATAGATTTAGATATATGTAATAAGTTTATGTGATTAAAGTTAAATTTTCCCATCTGTGATTTATGTCATCTTCATGGTGGCTCCAGAGTCCTTTTGACACAATGAGTCTTTGACAGCATTCTGGTTTTACAGTATTATAAAATACCCCAGGCTTATCTTGTATATGTGATGCTGTCGATTTGAGTAAACCACTTCTCCAACAATCTCTGATTTCTTTTAGCTGAAAATAGTATTTAGAAATGACAACCTGAGCCTGAGGGCACCCATTAATACTAAGTTGATAGCCGGGCATGGTGGCACATGCGTGTAATCCCAGTACTTGGGAGGGTAAGACAGGAGGAATGCAGGTTCCTGGCTGGCCCCAGCTACTTAGTGAGGCCCTCCACAACTTAGTGAGACCCTGTTTCAAAATAAAATATAAATTAGGGCTGGGGGTATAGCTTGGAGGTAGAATGCCCCTGGGTTCAATCCCCAGTACCACAATAAAACAAAATAAAATAAAATACTGAGCTGATCATTGTTTCTGGCTTCTTTGAGTAAGTAGTGCTAGGAAAGAACTTTTAAGATAAAATATATCACAATTCATACTCATACTACCAATTAAAATTTAGACTGTGTTCTTTATTCATCTATGATAAAGTGTCCTGTATCTGAGTAACTATTTCACTAAAAACAACTATGAAAATTGACTGGAGGGAACTACACAAGAGCTGTATGCTTTCGTTTCCATGTATATTTTTGTAACATTGAACCTCACGATGATGGATAGTTGCAATAATACAATAATTTAAGCTAAACAAATAAATCTGTATAAGAAAAATAAGCTTGACCCACCAATTAAAAAAAATAACAAACTTGTTTTATAGTACTTGAAAAGAACAAGGTGGACCAGATTTTATGAAACCAACAGTTCTAAGAGAAGGTAACACACTGGTGTGAATCAGTCTATCTGCAGCAAATTTTCCTTTGGAGGCATTTGCTGAAAAACAAAACAAAACAAAAAAACCAAAATCTGGAGTTTTGTTGCCTCTAAGAGCACCAGGCTTGTTGCAGGGGTCCTCAAGTGACTTAGTTGTCTAAAGCTCATTCTCTAATTAGATTTATCTGGAAGGTCATGTAGGAACAATGTCCCCTGAGATCCCACATGTCCAGAAAGTTTTATCCACAGCTTTTATATTTGGAAATCTTGTTGACTGGATATAAAATCCTTCACTCGCACCTTCTTTCCTTGAGTATCTTGACTATATTACTATTTCTGCATAAAATGCCACTGAAAAATAATGAAAATCTGTTTCTCTTGCCCTTGTGACTTACCTAGTTCTTCAAGACTTTTTTTATGTAAAGTCCAATGATCTTAATCTTGACTGTTGTGGGTTAGTTTTCATAGATACTACACATGTGCTTTCAATCATTTTAAATATTTTAATTTCGGAAGAGCATTCTCAAATTACCATTTTTAGTGTTTGTGTTGCACTGTTCTAACTTTCTTTCTTGACTTCTGTTTTCTGTGTGTTGGCTCTTCTTTGCCTGTCTTCTGTGTTTATCACTTCCTCTGTAAACCTTTTCATCTCATTTTGTGAATTTTATGTTGCTTATTTGCTCTTGCTTGTTAGAGTCTTTATTTCTGAAAATACCTTTTTTTCTGTCTTTGTTGAACTCTTCAAATTTTTCTTCTTTTTCAAATTCTTTGCATATCTCCTTTCCTCCAATCATTTTATTTCTAACTTTCTACAATTAAGTTTAAATTGTTACCTGGAGCCTATCATTTTCTTTGTTTCTTTTAAATCACTTAAAAATATTAGATTAAATATGTTATATTTATTTATTTCTCTTTCTTTTTTATTGGTGCATTGTAAAAAATTTTTACCTGTTCAATGGACATGTCTTTCTGGCATTCTTTCATTGACTATAGGGATGTCCTGAACTCCATGTTCTCTTGTATCTTATAATAATTTAATGTAGCATTTATCTATTACTTTAGTTTAGATCTAAAAAATGTCCCTCAAAGGCCCATGTATTAAAGGTTTGGTTCCCAGCCCATGATGCTACTGGGAGGTGGCAGAACCTGTAAGAGGTAGAGTCTAGTAGGAGGTCTTTGGGACATGGGGATGGGCTGTTGAAGGGGATACTAGTACCAAACACCTTCCTCTTTCTATTTTTCACTCCCTGGCCATGAGGTGAGTAGTTTGGCCATGTGCTAAGTCATGACGTGTTACCTTGCCATGGGTCCCAATGCAATGGGGCCCATTGACCATGAACTGGAACATCCAACACTGAACCAACATAAACCTTTTCTCTTTACAAATTAATTCTCAGGTATTTTTTTTCAATAACAAAAAGTTCCTATTCTCTTGCCTATTTTTAAGTGATTGTATACTACCCCACACCTTTTAGCATGGAGGGGTAGACCAAAATAGCTTTTCTGGCTTCCCAGTTTTAAAATTTATTTTTATATATTTTTTAAAAAACAATTTTTGAGCTGGGTATGATGGCACATGCTTGCAATCCCAGCATTTGGGAGGCTGAGACAGGAGGATCGAGGTTCACGGACAGCCTCAGCTACTTAGTGAGGCCTTTTACAACTCAGTGAGACCCTGTTTCAAAATAAAGACTAAAAAATAGGGCTGGGGGTGTAGCTCAGAGGCAGAATGCCCCTGGGTTCTATTCTCAGGACCACAAAAAAACCCCACAATTTTTAATTGCCTTATAATTCTCTCTGAGAAAAAATTTGTAGTTAGTATATTTATTGATATAATGGAGCTTAAGTTTGCATTCAATTTTTTGTATTCTGTTCTCTTTTTAACTTCTTAGTTTTCCTTTTCATATCTGTAGTTTACTTGAACATTTTATAATTCCATTTTATTTATGTATGTATTGAGTTTATCTTTCTATAGACTTTTTAGTGATTGCTCTAGGTTTTACATTATGTGTACATGATTTATCACAGTCTACTGGTATTTTCACCATTTTGAGTGAAGTATAAAAATCTTGCTTCCCTTTACATTAGCTTATTCTCTCCCATTTATAATACACATATCTTAAATATTTCCTCCACATATATTTAGAACTACATCAAACATCATTCATTATAATTTTGCATCAATTATCAGGTATCATTTAGAAAATTAAAAAAGAAAAGGAGAAATATTTACTGATATTTTTGCTTACCATGTTTTCTTTCTTGATATCCTTTTCCTTATTTACTTCTTTTCTTTCTTTTCAGAAAAGACAGAAGAACTTGATAAAAGTTGGAAGAACATCTGTTTCAAAATAATAATAATAAAATAGGGCTGGGGGTATAGCTCAAAGATAAAATGCCCTTGGACTCAGTACCAAAAAATTAATCAAAGGAAAGCAGAACTGCCTCTATTAATAATAAAGTAAATTTCAAGGGAAATTAAATTATCAGAGACAGAGAGAGAAATAATGAAAAGGCATACCCACAAAGAAGGCACAGCAACCCTAGCACCAAACAAAAGAGCTGAAAAATATGTGAGAAAAAAGTAGATAGAACTGAACAGAGAAATGGGCAAGTGCACAATTTTAGTTGGAGACATCAATACCCTCCCTCAACAATTGACAGAAAACCTAGACAGAAGATCATCAAGGACATAGGAGAACTCAACACTACCATCAACCAACACAATCCAATTAGAAATTAAAAGTACACGTTGTTTCAACCCACAGAAAATATACCAATATATATCATATCATTAGCCATAAGACAGCCCTAAAATATACAAAATACATTAAATCAATCATAGTATATTCTCTGATTTCATTGGAATCAAAGTAGAAGTCAATAACAGAATGAAAATAGAAAAGTTTTCAAACAACTTGGAAATTAAGCAGCTCATTTCTAAGTCAAAAGGAGTTTCAAGAGAAATTTAAAAATATAATCAACTGCATGAATGAAAATAAAATACAACAAAATTTATGAGATACAACCAAAACAATACTGAGAGAAAACTTGATAACACTAAATGTATCCATTATAAAAGAGAAAAGTATCAAATGACTACTTAAATTCTCACCTTAAAGACATAAAAAAGTAAAAATTAAACTGAAAACAGGAAGAAAGAAAATAATGGTGATAATAGCAGAAATCAATAAAATGGAAAATAGACAAACAATGGAGAAGATCAATAAAACAGAATGGTTGTTTTAAAAGAGCAATAAAGATCAATGAAATTGACAAACCTTCAGTAAGACTAACAAAGAAAAAGAAGATGCAAACTACCAATATCAGGAACACTATCCAACCTTGCAAACACCAGAAAGCTCATAAAGAGATATTACAAATAACTCTACACACATACATTTGACAATTTAGATCAAATGGTTAAAATGAAAACTAGTGATATCAAATACTGGTGAGGATGCTTGTAAACTAGATTATTTATATATTGCTGGTGATTAATGCAAACGGTGAGGATGCTTGTAAACTAGATTATTTATATATTGCTGGTGATTAATGCAAAAAATAGTACTGTAACTTTGGAAAAAAAGAAGTTTGTCTTAAAAAAAAAAAAGAAAACTAAGCCTGCAACTATCATATGACCCAGGAATTGTATTTCTGGGCATTTATCCCAAAGAAATGAAGACTATGTTCACATAAAGACTGTAAATGAATACTTATAATACTTCCAAACTACAAAATCTAGACATCCTTTAACAGATGAATGGATGAGCAAACTGTAGTACATTTATATCATGTAATAGTCATTCACTAAAAAGGAACAAGCTATCAATACATGCAGTAGCCTGGATGAATCACCAGATAACTATGCTGCATGAAAACAGCAGCTCCAGAAGTTTGCATGTGGCCGGCCGTGGTGGCGCACGCCTGTAATCCCCGCGCTTGGGAGGCGGAGACAGGAGGATCACACAGGTTCGAAGCCAGCCGCGCTGGCTTAAGAGACCCTGTTTCCAAATAAAAAAGTATAAAAAATAGGTCTGGGAGTGTAGCCCGGAGGTAAAAGGACTTCCAGGAACCCTAGTTCCACCAAAAAAGAAGTTTGCATGCTGTGTTACTGCATTTATTTGGCATTTCTTTTCTTTGGGGGGGGGGGTCTGGGGGTGGAACCCAGGGGGATTTGACCTCTGAGCTACACCCCCTGCCCTATTTTTTATTCTTTACTTTGAAACAGGGTCTCACTGAGTTGCGGAGGGCCTCACTAAGTAGCTGAAGCTGCCCGTAAACTGCGATCCTCCAGGTCTCAGCCTCCCGAATGCTGGGATTATAAGCGCGCGCCACCACGCCCAGCTTGGCATTTATTTTCTTTCTTTCTTTCTTTCTTTCTTTCTTTCTTTCTTTCTTTCTTTCTTTCTTTCTTTCTTTCTTTCTTTCTTTCCTTCTTTCCTTCTTTCTTTCTTTCCTTCTTTCCTTCTTTCCTTCCTTCTTTCTTTTTCTCTCTCACTTTCTCCTTCCTTCCTTCCTTTTTTCCTTCCTTCCTTCCTTCCTTCCTCTTTTCTATACTTTTTACTGGTGTTCAGTAGTCTCACATCATAATGTAGTTCAGAATTAAAGTGACATACATGCACAAAGTACTTGGTAAACTCCCCCCCACCCCCAGCTCTTACCCTTCCCTTATCCATACATGATGTTGAGATTGGCACTGTCATTCTCACATATGTATATAACATCAGTGGAAGTGTCTTTTTTGTTACTTCTCCTTCCCCTAACACCACCTTCCCATGTACCACATTCCTCACTCCACTGGAATTTCTCTTCCATTATCTAAAGTCCTTTTGTATCTCAATTACCCGCTAACTTTAAAATATGAGAGAAAACATAATGTCCTTTGGCTTTCTTTAACTGGCCAATCTCACTTAACATAAATGTTCTCCAGGTCCATCCATTTCCCTGAAATACATAATTTTGTTCCTCTTTATTGCTGAGTAGAATTTCATCGTGTGCATATCCCTTAATTTTGTAATCCATTCATCTGGACACCTAGGATGGTTCTACAATTTAGCTATTGTGAATTGTGCTGCTATAAACGTAGGTATGTGTCTCTTACTGTAATATTCTGATTTTAGTACCTTTGGAAAGATACTCAGGAGTGGTATGGCTAGGTTATATGGTGGATGCATTCTCAATTTTTGAAGAATCTCCACACTAATTTCCAAACTGGCTGTGCTAATTTTCAATCTCATGAACAGTGCAGAAGAGTTTCTATTTCCCTACATCCTCACTAACATATATTGTTTTTTTACTTATTGGTGATTGCCATTCTGATTGGGGTTAGATGAAATATCACCCTAATTTTAATTTGCATCTCTCTGATTGTTAATAATGTTGAACATTTTTTCATGTATTTATTGGCCATTTGTATCTCTTGTTTTGTGAAGTGTCTGTTCAGTTCACTTATGTATTTTTGATTGTGTGTGTTTTAAGTTGAGAGGACTAATATCTAAAATATATAAAGAACTTATGGCTTTATCTATCTGCTATTTATTGTAGTGGGGGTTAACTGGATAAGCAAACTGTAGTACATTAGCATCATGCAATACTCATTCACTCTAAATGAACAACTATCCATATATGCAATTGCATGGATGGATTGCCAGAGAAATATGTTGAATGAAAGCACCAATCCCAAAAGTCTGCATGCTCTGTTATTGAATTTATGTATTCTTGAAATAACAAAATCATGGAAACATAGAGAAGGTAAGTGGTTTCTGGGGATTTGAATGGAAATAGAGGATAGAGGAAAGTGGGTGTGGCCATACAAAAGTAATACAGGAGATCCTGAGGGGGAATGTTCTGTAACTCACTGTATTCATGACAATATCCTGGTTGTGATATTGTGATTTTGCAAAATGCTATCTTTCACAGAAACTGAACATTCTGTGCGCACAGAAATTTTCTGTATTACTTCTTAAAGCTAAATCTAAATCTATGACTAAACATTTAAAAATAATTAAAAATAGTTTGAAAGAACGGGGTGTGCTGGTATGCACCTGCAGTCCCAGCTACTCAGGAGGCCGAGGCATGAGGATTTCTTGAGCCCAGAGGTTCATGGTTAGTCTAGGCAACATAGTGAGACTCACATCTCAAAAAAGATATGTACTTTTTTCTTTCTTTTAAGTGCATGATAAACATTAAGGATAGGACAAAGGGACTTAACCTGTGCTTAGGCAAGATGGAATTATAAAATAGCTTCTGTAATAATAGCATCTCTTTATTAAATACTTACTCTGTGCCTGGCATTGTTCAAGCTCTCTTTCTGCATTCTCCAATTTAATCCTTTTAATAACCCTGAGAGATTTAAAGAGCTTAAGTAACCTTGTGCAATTCACTCAGTAAGTAGTAGCATCAGGACTTTGAAGTTGGATCTGCTCGGCTTGAAATGTTGTATTCTTCACCACTATATCATATAGCCTCCTTGTTGCTGGAGTAAAGAACCCTGCAGAAAAGTTATGGGTTCAATAGTGTAACCTTTTGATTCTAAAAGAAGCCATATTCTATTTTCAGCTGCAGAATTATGCCCATATACCCAAATCATCATTTGTTCATTATGTCTTTCAACTCAGGACTAGGTATTGAATTAGAAACTAAGCATCCAAAGATGTGGAAAGATGTATCACCTGTGAAGAACTCACAAACTAGGAGGGGCGACACAGTGATTTTCTGTACAATCATTCCTCAGTGTCTGTGGGGAATTGGTGCTAGGACCCACTGTGATAACCAAATCTGCCCATGCTCAAATCCATTATATAAAATGGTATTGTACCTGCATATAATTTACGTACATCCTCTTGTATAATTTCAGTGATCTCTCAATAACTTATTATTCATAATACAATGTAAATGATCTATAAATACTTATGCTATATTGCTTAGGAAATAATGACAAGAAAAAGTTTGTACATGTTCATTACAGATGCAAATTTTATTGAATATTTTCTATCTGCGTTTGGATTAATGCACAGATGTGAAACCCATAGTTATGGAGTGCCAACTGTACTCTCTGTTCATAGCTATGAGAATACAGGGAGATAAATGAGATGCCAAGTAGAGAAAGATACCTAAAAGCCATTTTGTCTCCTGGTCTCAACATCTGCTTGATAAACTATGCAAAAGTCCTTTCTTAAGGAATACAGTGGCCTCTGTTGGTTTTGTCTTTGAATATGCCACACAAAAATATACCAGTCAAGCTAAAACTAAACCAAAAACAAAATATTTAAGTTAGGTCTATGCTTAGTGTTAAGCCTAAAGTGCTCTTTAGAAAATTTTCATGCATCATTTTGCCTTCATTTTTGTGGAAAAAATGGGCAGAGAAACTGTAATACAGTGGAAAGACCATAAGTTTTTAAACTAACTAGTCATACCTGTGTTCACATACTGACTCTACCCAGTATGGCCAATATGATTTTAACAGTTATTACACTTGACTGAGCCTAGTTTCCTCATCTGTAAATGAGAACATTAATATGCCACACAGGATTATCATACCCATTCAATATGATGCTATAAATAAACATCTGGTGCATGATTGGTGCACACTAAATGGTACTTTTTCAGTGAACATTCTCACCACTGTGACCCAACATGGCTCATGACCACAACTTAAAGGAAGTAAGAGTTATTTGCTCACAATTCTGGAGCTGTCAGTCCATGTTTATGCCAGCTTCCAGGCAGGAGCTGGGGGTGCAGGAACTCAGGGCATAATGGCAGGGAACAGAGAAACAGGGTCAGAGAACAGATGCTGCAGCAAGGCAGGCCACATCATACACACTGTACCCTGCCACACCCTTAGGGATTCATCCCCTGTCCCACTTCAAAACATGGCCACCTTATCTAATCCTTGGGGTCTGGGGATTTTAAATCTAAACCATAAAAGGTATCTATTATTATTTTCTTGCAACATGAAATTTCTTTAACAGGAAACAAAGAGAATATCTTTATGACTAAAGATAGGTAAAGAGTTCTTTGATAAGACTCAGAAAGCAGTAGTCATAAAAGAAATATTTGATGAACTAGACTTCTTCAAAATTAAAAACTTCTACTCAACAAAGACGTATTTTGGAAAGCGAATAAGCTACAGACTAGGAGAAAATGTTTGCAACACACAAGTATGTGATAAAAAGAACAATAGCACAAACTTCTCCTATAGAGTTTCAGTGACATGACACTGAATGTCTGTTCTCATAATAAGCTAACTATGTAGCTGTCCTGAAAAATTGTATTAAGTATCTATAGAAGCGAAAACATACCCTGAAAGCTCCTCCTTGCCTAATTTCTATTATGCACTTATTTCTTGTTCTGTTGTTACTGTTGTTGCTATTGTTATTGTTCTTCTCTTTCCTCCTCCTCCTCCTCCTCCTCCTCCTCCTCCTCCTCCTCCTCCTCCTCCTCCTCCTTCTCCTCCTCCTCCTTCTCCTCCTTCTCCTCCTCTTCCTCCTCCTCCTCCTCCTCCTCCTCCTCCTCCTCCTCCTCCTCTTCCTCCTCCTCCTCCTTCTCCTCCTCTTCGCAGTACTGGAGAAGGAACCCAGGTACATTTGACCTCTGAAATACACCCCAGCCCTATTTTTTTATTCCTTATTTTGAAACAAGGTCTCACTGAGTTGCAAAGACCCTCACTAAGTAGCTGAGGCTGTCTGATAATTGCAATCCTCCTGTCTCAGTCTCCCAAATTCTGGAATTACAGGCATGCACCACCATGCCATTCTTCTTCTTCTCCTCCTCCTCCTTTTTTCCTTCTTCATCCTCCTCCTTGCTTAAAAATACATACCTAATAGTTTTTTGTTGGATCAGTAAGGGTTTGAGCTCACAAAAAACAGGATCCACTCTAACTAGCTTATTTTAAAAGGGGGGGGGAGAATGTGTGAAATTTGTTAAAGAATAGTAGGCAGCTGATAGAATTTCCAGGAGAGCCAGAAAGGCAGATTCTGAAGGTGGACAGCAACCACACTTGAGGTCTTCTCTAGCAAAAACATCCCTGCCAATGTTGCTTGCCACTAGTAACACCTGGAACCAGATGTCAGTAGCTCTACCAGTGCTACCACTGGAGAACCAGCTACTTTAACCACCAAACATGCCTGCCAGGTAATCATTCCCAAACATGGCGACCTCCTCACATGGCTCACCTGTGAGTTTGTGCCCTAGCAGGGACAATGGCTTGGTAGAACCCAGATAGCATGCCTGCAAATGTTGCTGGTGTTCATTTTGGAACGTGGTTCTAAAATATAGGAAAATTGAAGCCGAACATGGTGGAACATGCTTGTAATCCTGATAATTGGGAGGCAGAGACAGGAGGATCCAGATTCTCGGCCAGCCTCAGCAACTTGTTGAGGTCCTCTGCAATTTAATGAGACCCAGTTTCAAAGTAAAGAATAAAAAATTGGACTGTGGGTATAGCTTGAAGGTAGAATGCTTCTGTGTTCAATCCCCAGGACCACAAAATATATAGGAAAATTGAAAAATATTGGAAACATTTTCAGAAGTACTGGCTGCTGAGATAAGAAATCACTATCCACTTCAGTCTCTTTGTCCAAGAGAATCTGAAAGACTAAAAAACATTTGCCACACACCTTTGCAACTATGACTCAGAATGTAATTTAGGATTCACCAATCTGATGCTCTTGCATAAGACTTGGAAAGCAAAGTTGAGGAAGAAACCACACTTTTGCTACTTTTTTTTGGCTTTCCTATCAAGCATAGCCCTGATTGTGGTGAAGGGATTAGCTTTTATTCAGGAGTGGTTTAGTTTGTGTTTTTGTTTGGATTGGTTTAGTTAGGCTTGTCAGAATTCCTACTATCTGAATCTTAACTTCATGGATATTAAGAGACAGGATTGGAAGTTGGGTGTGGTAATGCTTACCTATAATCCCAGCTGTGTTAGTCAGCTTTCTGTCACTACGACAAAATACCTGAGAAAAACAACTTAAAGAAGGAAAGATTTATTCTGGCTCAGAGTTTCAGAGGTTCCAGCTCAATGATACTTGGGTTCATTGATTCTGTGCCTGTAGTGAGGCAGAATATCAGAGCAGAAGGGTGTGGCAGAGCAAAGCTGCTTACTTTATGGTGGCAGGAAAGAGAGCGGAAGGGCACAGGGACAACATGTATGCTTTAAGTGACCTACTTCCTCCAAGTGGGCTCCACCTCCTGCAGTTTCCACCACCTCCCAGTAGTCCATTAAATTATGAACCCATCAATAGATTAATCCACTGATGAGATCAGGGCCCTCACGATTCAATCACTTCTCAAAAACCCCACCTCTGAACATTGCTGCATTGGGTACCAAGGCTTCAACACAGGAGCCTTTGGGAGACATTCCAGTTTCAAACCATAACACTGTTTACTCAGGAGCCTGAGGTGGAGGGGCGGGGAACCACAAGTTTAGCCAACCTGAGCAACTTAGCAAGTTCCTGTCAAAAAGAAAGAAAGAAGGAAAGAGAGGAAGAAAGAAAGAAAGAAAGAAAGAAAGAAAGAAAGAAAGAAAGAAAGAAAGAAAGAAAGAAAGAGAAAAGGAACAAAACTGGCGATGTAGTTCCATGGTAGAGTGTGGTCTGGCCTAGCAAGTTAAGGATCTGGATTCAATCTCTGGCACTGAAATTAACCAAAAAAGACAGGATTTTAGGGCATGTATGCTTTGCTAGCATGGGTCTAGGAGGCATCATTTGATTACAGTGCTGTTGGTTGGTTAATAATGTCTTATTATGTGGATTGTGAATAAGGTGATATATTTCAAGAGCCATCAATTACAGTTATTCTCTATCTTCTTGCTTCTTCAAAAGATTAAAATGCTGGCCTCGTAGAAGGAATTTGGGAGAACTCCATCTTTTTCAATTTTCCAGAACAAGTTGTGAAGTATTGGGATTAGTTCTTCACTGAAGGTTTTGTAGAATTCAGCTGGAAACCTGTCAGGGCCTGGGCTTTTCTGTTATGGCAGAATTTTTATTGCTGTTTTATTTCTTTGCTTGCAATTGGTTGGTTTAGGCTTGCTGTGTCCTCTTGGTTCAATTTAGATAGGTTATATGTGCTTAGAAATGTATTGATTACTTCCATGTTTTCAAGTCTATTGGAGTATAAATTTTCAAAATAGTTTCTGATAATCCTTTGAATTACCCCACTGTCTGTGGTGATATCTCCTTTTTCATTTCTGATTTTAATGATTTGAGTTGATTCTCTCTTTCTTTTGGTCACATTAATACAAAAACCAAATAAAAATAGCTCAAGAAAAAAATTACAGAACAATATCTGATGAACATAGATGCAAAAATTCTAAACAAAGCCAGGTGTGGTGGCGCACACATATAATCCCTGCACTTGGGAGGCTGAGACAGGAGGATCGCACAGGTTCGAAGCCAGCCTCAGCTACTTAGTATGGCTCTCAGCAACTCAGCGCGACCCTGTTTCCAAATAAAATATAAAATAGGTCTGGGAGTATAGCCCAGAGGTAGAAAGCCTCTGGGTTCCACCCCCAGTAGCACGCATACACACACACACACACACAACAAATTCTAAACAAAATACTAGCTATTCACATTCAAAACTGTATCAAGAGAATTGTACACTACAACCAAGTTGGTTTCATCTCAGGAAAACAAAGCTGGTTCAACATATGCAAATCAATACATGTTATTCACCACATAAATAGAATTGAGAACAAAAACCACATGATCATATCAATAGATGCTGAAAAAGCAATTGACAAAATCCAACACTCATTCATGTTTAAAAAACACTGCAGAAAACTGGAATAGAAGGAAAATATTTCAACATCATTAAGGCAATATACAATAAACCGAAAGCCAACATCATATTTAATGGGAAAAACTGCCAGAATTTCCTTTAAAATCAGCAACAAGACAAGGATGCCCACTATCACCACTTCTTTTCAACAGTCCTCAAGAATCTTGCCATAGCAATAAGACAAGAGAAGGATATCAAAGGAATTCAAATAGGAAGAGAGGAATTAAAATTATCCTTGTTTGCAGATGACATGATCTTTTATCTAGAAGACCCAAATAATTCAATCAAAAGACTACTGGAGCTGATTAACCAATTCAGCAAAGTTGCAGGACACAAAATCAATCTAAATAAATCAGTTGCTTTTCTGTATGCTAAAAATGAATCCACAATGAAAGGAATAAAGAAAAAAATTCCACTCACTATGACCTCAAAACCAATAAAATACCTAGTAATAAACCTAACCAAAGATGTAAAAGGCCTCTACAATGAAAACTATAAAACATTAAAGAAATAAATTGAATAAGACCTTGGAAGATGGAAAGATCTCCCTTGTTAATGGATAGGCAGAATAAATATTATCAAAATGGATATTCTGACAAAAGTGATCTAAAGATTCAATGCAATTCCTATCAAAATACTAACGACATTCGACAGGCGTGGTGAGCCACGCTTGCTTATAATCCCTGTGCTTGGGAGGCAGAGACAGGAGGATTGTGCAGGTTCTAAGCCAGCCTCACTGGCTTGAGAGACCCTGTTTCCCAGCCGGGCACGGTGGTGCACGCTTGTAATCCCCGCGCTTGGGAGGTGGAGACAGGAGGATCACGCAGGTTCGAAGCCAGCCACGCTGGCTTAAGAGGCCCTGTTTCCATATTAAAAAAGTATAAAATAGGTTTGGGAGTGTAGCCCAGAGGTAGAAGGGCTTCCAGGAACCCCAGTACCACCAAAAAAAAAAAAAAATAGAGACCCTGTTTCCAAATACAATATAAAATAGGTCTGGGAGTTTAACTTGGAGATAGAATGGTTTCATCCCCAGTACCAAAAAAAAAAAAAAGAAAGAAAGAAAGAAAGAAAGAAATACTAACGACATTCTTCATAGACCTAGAAAAATCAGTCA
This sequence comes from Muscardinus avellanarius, assembly GCF_963383645.1. Taxonomy (NCBI): domain Eukaryota; kingdom Metazoa; phylum Chordata; class Mammalia; order Rodentia; family Gliridae; genus Muscardinus; species Muscardinus avellanarius. Next base: position 130,142,388 of record NC_137786.1, on the reverse strand, counting down.
TGAATTTTATATGAAGAAAGAAAAGACCCAGGATAGCCGAAGCAATTCTCAGCAATAAGAACTATGAAGGCGGCATCACAATCCCGGACTTCAAATTATACTACAGAGCAATAGCAGTAAAAACAGCATGGTATTGGCACAACAACAGGCATACAGACCAATGGAACAGAACAGAAGATATATATATATATAAAAAAAACCACACATCTATAGTTAATTAATCTTTGACAAAAGGGACAAACTCATATGCTGGATAAAAGACAGCCCTTTCAACAAATGGTGCTGAAGGGCTATCCATTTGTAGAAAGATGGAACTAAATCTTTACCTCTCACTGTGCACAGAAAGCAACTCGAGATGGATCAAAGACTTAGAAATTAGACCAGAGACTGTGAAGTTATTAGAGGAGGGCATAGACTCAACACTCTAACATATAGGCACAGCAGTAACTTTCTCAACAAGACCACTAAAACACAGAAAATTAAAGCAAGAATTAACAAGTGGGATGGCATTAAACTAAAAAGTTTCTGCTCATCTAAAGAAACCATCAAGAACTGAAAGAGAAAGCCTACAGAATGGGAGAAGATCTTTACCAGCCACCACTCTGATAGAGGGCTAATATCCAGAATCTACAAAGACGACTTCCAGGAAGATGGAGACCAAGATAAGCAGCATTTACGAGTCCTGCTAAAACTTGATCTCTATTGCCACAAAATCAGCGCTTTTCATAGCCAGAAAACACTAGCAACAGAGAACTAAAAAATGTAAACAAAAGGGACAGAGAATAAAAGACTAGAAAAACAACCAGAGACCAGAAAAGAAATCAAGCCCACAATGTGGTAGCAGAGCCGTGCCAGCACCATCTTCCCTCACAGCACCAGGCTCCAGAGAGGAAAGGTAAACAAGGAGCTGAAGTGAGCAGCTGTGGATCATTCAGGTGTAATTCAGCAATTCTTTCAGCACAAAGAATGCCTAAAACTCCCAGTGGCCAAGCTCATCATGCCTTCCAGAGATTCAGAAAGGAGCTCAAAACCAGAAAAGAAATACACCAGCCTCACGGCCGAGGGCGTAACAGTGGTGCCATATTGCTAGCAGTGACAGCGAGTTCACCACGCCCTGTGACAGCCCCTGATCAGCATGCACAATAACCATGAGTAAAATTGTGGCCCCTAAAGGAGAAATCCCTGTACTACACTCCTAGGGACTTGTGCAGCTTTGATAATCTCCTTGGGTCTGAGATTTTACAGTCCAACCCAGTGAAGGAGTAGCAGTGGCAGAGATACCACACCCTAGTCATAGCATGGGAAAGCCCTGTCATCCCCACGGTCTCATGCAGCCTCAATTAACTTCCTGGATCTGAGACTTTGAGATACAACCCAGTAAAGGAGTAGTGGTGACTGACATTACCACAGACTCGAGATACAGAGCACCCTAAGTGAAGTTGTAGTGACCCAGGGAAGGCACAAAATTCTGAAATCATGGGAAAAAGGAACAACAATAGAGCAATGAATGCCCACAACCCCATATTATCAGGACCTGATAACACAGAAATTCAGAGACCTCCAGAAAATGAAATCAGGAATTTAACTGTAGAAATAATACAGGACCTTCAAAAAGAATTTAGAGAGAGTCTAAAAGAAATAAAGGATGCAATCATTGAAGTAAAGGCCTCAATTCAAAGTATAAACAATCGATTAGACCACATGGAGAATAGAATCTCGCTCCTATAAGATGATCACTCCAAAAAAAAAAAATGCATAATATATAACTTTAAAAAAACCCAGACAGCAGGAATCTGACATTGAAGAAATATGGGCCCATTTTAAGAGAGCTAACCTAAGAATAATCGGAATAGAGGAGGGAAAAGAAGGTGAAACCAAAGGGATCAATAATCTCTTCAAAGAAATAATAGCAGAAAATTTTCCAAACATAGAGCAAGAGGTCGATACACAGGTCCAGGAAACTTATAGAACTCCCTTTAGACAGGATCAGGGAAGAGGTTCCCCACACCACATAACTGTCAAAATGACCAATGTGTAAGCCAAGGAGAGAATCTTAAAGGCAACAAAAACAAAGGGCCAAGTGACATTCAGAGGCAAACCAATTAGAATCACTCCAGACTTCCCAAAACAAGTCATGAGAGCCAGAAGGGCTTGGAGTAACATATTCCAAACTCTGAAAGAAAACAACTTCCCGCCAAAACTTTCTTATCCAGCAAAACTTTCTATCAAATTAGATGGGGAAATAAGAAACTTCCATGACAAACAGAAACTGAAGGAATTTATGTCTTCAAAACCATCACTAGAAAAAATACTCAAAGAGATTAACTACAAAGAAGAAATAGGTAATATACACCAGAACCATAGAAACAAGATTTTCCATCCAGCAGACAACTAAGATTGGTTATCTTTGGAGATTCATTATTTATTTTAGTATTTTACCTATTTCTAAATTGTATTGTTTGCTTTTATTGTTGCTAATTTTTAGGATTTCTAGTTTGAATATTAATATACCTTCAGATATAGCATTTGGAAATATTTTATCCCATTCTATCAGTAACTTTTAACTCTGTTTACATTGTCTTTGGATGTACAATTTTTTTTATTTTTTTAGGAAGTTTTTTTTGTTTATTCTTTTGTTGCCTGTGCCTTTGAAATCATATCCAAGAAATCATTGCCAATTTCAATGTTGTGAAGTTTTATGACCCAGGTTTTCTTCTAAGAAGTTTATAGTCTTAAGATTTACATTTAGGTCTTTTATCTATTTTGAGTTAATATTTGTATATGGTATTAGGTAAGGGTCCAATTTTATTTTTTCATGTAGTTATTATTTTTCAACAATATTTAGTGAAAAGATTATTATTTCTTTCACCAAATGTTCTTGGAAACCTTGTCAAAAATAACTTGACCATATATGGAAGAATTTATTTCTAGGCTTTTTATTTTACTCCACTGGTTTATATATCTGCCTTTATAGCAGTACTACACTGTTTCAATTATTGTAACTTTATAAGGCTTGAAATCAGAAAATGTACATCTTCTAGCTTTGTTCTTTTTCTAGATTGTTTTGGGTATTTAGAGTTCATATTTCATGTTAGAATAGATTTTTTTCTGAAAAAAAAGTATGATAGTTTCACCTTAAAAAAAAGAAGAAAAAATATCCTCTGGTAAGAAAGAAAGCAAAAAGAAATATTGAAATGTTATCTCTAAGTGATCAAAAGCTTGATATCAGTCAAATGAATCTGTTACGTGTGATTATCATTTTTAATTTTGGATAAATTGCTATAATATTAGATGTCATCCACTAAGCCAAGCATGGGTAGGAGGAATGGGGAGGGAATGGGGAGGGGATTGGGTAGGGGTTAACTGAGTGATGTTTTCATGTATGTCTATACAAGTTTGTTTTTATTCCATTATGATATATGAATACAGTGCACCAATAAAAAAAATTAAAAAAAAAACAAACAAAAAAACCCAGAATCTACAAAGAGCTCAAAAGACTCCATACTTGCTAAATATATACCCAATCAAGAAATGGGCAACTGAATTGAATAGACACTTCACAAAAGAAGAGAAACAAATGGCCAATAAATACATGAAAAAATGTCCAACATCATTACCCATCAGGGAGATGCTAATCAAAACTACACTGAGATGCTGTCTAACACCAATCAGAGCGGCAAGCATAAAGAAGTCAAATAACAACAAATGCTCGAGAGGATGTGGAGAGAAAAGAACTCTTTTACACTGTTGGTGGGAGTGAAAACTAGTTCAGCCACTATGGAGATCAGTGCGGTGATTCCTTAGAAAACTGGGAATGGATCTGCCATATGATCTGGCTATACCACTCCTGGGTATCTTTCCAAAGGGGTTGAAATCAGAGAATTACAGTAACATATGCATATCCATTTTCATAGCAGCACAATTGGTAATAGCTAAAATATGGAACCAACCTAGGTCTCCATCAACAGATGAATGGATTGCAAAATTATGGGAAATACACACAGTGGAATTCTGTCCATCTATAAAGAAGAACAAATTATGCCATTCTCAAGAAGATGGAAAGACCTGGAGAACATTATGCTAATGAGATCAGCCAAGCACTGAAAGAGAAGGGACATATGTTTTCTCAAATATGTCCAAACTAGAGAACATTGAGGATACCAGAGAGACTCCAGATAATGAAGGGGAAACCTCAGCAAAGATAGAATGGAAGGAGAGGAGAGGAAGAAGGCTGAGGCTGATTAATGGAGGAGTTACATCTGAATATGTGTAAAAGTATGAATGTAGCATGGTCAACCTGGACATTCATTGTTGGTAAGGAGGTAAAAGGGAAGCAGGGGTGCACCAAGCACTGTCTGAATGTATGCTATTTTCAACATAATCCACATAAAAATAAAAATAAAAAAAGATCAAAATGCACTTGACAATTTTGTAGTAAAATGTTCTAAACATTATTTCTTCAGTCCTTCCAAGGATTTGCATGAGCACCAAATCCCTGCATTTAATCTGTTTCTACATAAAATAACTAGAATGGTTTCTGTTATTCCCCATTGGCTTTTTTTTTTTTTTTTTTTTTTTGCGGGTCTGGGGATGGAACCCAGGGGCATTCGACCTCCAAGCTACACTCCCTGCTGTATTTTTGAAACAGGGACTCACTAAGTTGCCGAGGGCCTTACTAAGTAGCTGAGGCTGACTGTGAACCATGATCCTCCCGAACTCAGCCTCCCAAATGCTGGATTACAAGCGTACACCACCATGCCCAGCCCACTGACCCTTTTGTAACATAGGCATTTAGTGCTATAATTTTCACTTCAATTGCTGCTTCAGCTGTCCCACAAATTTTTATTTGTTATTTTACTTAGTTCATTCAAGGCAACATTAGAAATTTGGAAACATTACTTTTAAACTAATGTTAGTTTAAAAGGACATAAAGCTGGGTCTGCTGGTGCACGCTTGTAATCCCAGCATTTGGGAGGCTGAGACTAGAGGATTACGGTTCAAGGACAGCCTCGGCTACTTAGTGAGGTACTCTATAACTTAGTGAGACCCTGTTTCATAATAAAGAATAAAAAATAGGGCAGGGGGTGTAGCTCAGAGGTCGAATGCCCTTGGATTTCATCCCCAGACCCACCCCCCCCAAAAAAAAGGACACAAGAAATACTTTCTAATTTCTTTTTCTATTTAGTTGTGTGTTATTTAATTTCCAAATATTTGGAAATTCTCCTAATCCTTTATTTTTCCTTATGGCACTAGGGATTGAATCCAGTGGCATCCTACTTCCAAGCAATACCCCAGCCATTTTTTATTGTTGTTGCTTGGATATGAAATCTCTCTATGTTGCTTAGAGCCTGATTATATTGCTGAGGCAGTCATAGAAACCTGCCACTCTCCTGTCCCTGCCTCCTTAGTACTGGGATTGCAACCATGCACCATCATGCCAGTACTCTTCTAATAAGGTTTTGCTATTAATGTCTACTTTAATCCTATTGTGGAGAATATACTTTGATTTGAATTCTTTTAAGTTTATGGAGACTTTTAAGTTTATGGCTTAGAATATGCCTTATCTTGATAAATGTTCTGTATACCCTTGAAAATAATGTGTAATCAGCTGTTGTTGGATGAAGTGTTCTATAAATGCCAACATGACAAGATATTATAGTTCTCCAAGTATTTTATATCCTTACTGATTTTCTATTTGCTCAATCAGTTATTAAAATAGCATGTTAAAAATTCCAAATTATAAGCTGGGCATGGTGGCGCACGTTTGTAATCCCAGCATTTTGGAGGCTGGGACTGGAGGATCACAGTTCGAGGGCAGCCTCAGCTACTTAAGCGAGGCCCTTTACAACTTAGTGAGACCCTGTTTCAAAATAAAGAATAAAAAGCCGGGCGTGGTGGCACACGCTTGTAATCCCTGCACTTGGGAGGCTGAGACAGGAGGATCCCACAAGGTTCGAAGCCAGCCGAGGCTGGCTTAAGAGACCCTGTTTCCAAATAAAAATATAAAATAGGTCTGGGAGTGTAGCCCAGAGGTAGAGGGCCCCTGGGTTCCATCCCCAATACCACACACACACAAAAAAAGAATAAAAAATAGGGCTGGGGGTATAGCTTGGAGGTCGAATGCCCCTAGGTTCCATCCCCAGACCCACAAAAAATATTCCAAATTATAATTGTGAATTTGCCTATTTTTTCTTGCAGTTCTACCAGTTTTTGCTTCATATGTTTTTTTTGTTTTGTTTTGTTTTGTTTTGTTTTGTTTTTTTGTGGTACTGGGGTTCCTGGAAGCCCTTCTACCTCCGGGCTACACTCCCAGACCTATTTTTACATTTTTATTTGGAAACAGGGTCTCTAAGCCAGAGCGCGCGGGGCTGGCTTCGAACCTGCGCGATCCTCCTGTTTCTGCCTCCCAAGCGCGGGGATTACAAGCGTGCGCCACCACACCCGGCTGCTTCATATGTTTTAAAACTATGTTATGTTAGGCATATGGACATTAACGATTGATGTGTTCTCTGATGAACTGACCCTTTTATCATTATGCTCAGACAGATCCTTTTTGTCCTTGTTAATACTATTTGCTCTAAAATACACTTTGCATGATATTAATATAGTCACTTAAGATTTATTTGAACTAGTATTGGCATGGTATATTTTTCAATTCTCACTTTAAGTCTAGTTTTATCTTTATATTTGTAGTGGGTTTTGTATGAGCAGCATAAATTGGATCTTGCTTCTTTTACCAATGTTAAAATCTCTGTGTTTTGGACTTCCAGGAAGATGGTGACTGAGTAAAGCGGCGTTTAAGAATCCTGCTAACAATCGATCTTTATTACTACAAAATCAGTGCTTTTCATAGCCAGAAAACACCACCAGCAGGGAAATAAAAGCTGTAAGTACAAGGGGCAGAGAGAAGAAAGGTTAGAAGAACGGCCAGACGCCAGAGAGGAAACCAGCCCGCATACGCCGCCGGCACCATCTTCTCTCACAGCACCAGGCTCCAGAAAGGAGGGGGACTCAGAACAGAGCTCAGAACCGGAGAGGAGATACGCCGGCTTCACAACCTGGAAGCGGCAGCAGTGCCATACTGACGGCAGCAGCAGTGAGCTCACTGGACGGCTTCAGACCAATGCACTCAACAGCCCACCAGGCTCCAAAGAGGAGCGGCGGACAGCGAGCCGAGGTGAGCAGTTGCGGAACAGCCGGATATAATTCACCAGTTCTTTCGGCGCAAGGAGTGTCTAAAGCTCCCAGGGGCCAGGCTCAGCATGCCCTTCAGGGACTCAGACTGGAGCTCAAAACCAAAAAAGAAATATGCCAGCCTCACCACCGAGGGTGTGGCAGCAGCGCCATATTACCAAGGGTGTGGCAGCGGCGCCAAATTGCCTTTGGTGGCAGCAGTGAGTTTACCAAGTCCGCGACAGCGCACTCAACAACCGTTGGCATTGGCTACTGTTTATTGTCATTTTTTGAAGAAGAGAAACAAAATTTTGGTGTTCATGTTTCCTGACTTCTGACCCCTGCTACTCCACCATCACCCAACCCTCACCACTCGAAAAAGTACTGCTTACCTGTTAGCTCTTCTAAATCCCTACTACTAAGACTGGTCTATACACAATACCCACAATCAATGGGAAGACATCAGAAGAACAGGCTGAGAATGTTGAAAATATGAGAACCAGGAATAGTGGAGAAATGACAGAAGTCACGAATACTGACCTACAAGAAATGCAAGAAGGGGAGTTCCGAATCTTGATTTACAATATGATTAAAGGATTTAAAACAAGTCTAGAGGAGATGAAAGATGAGTTGGAAACACTAAGAAAGAATCAGAAAGAGGTCTGGAATGAAATGAAAGAGTCAATAAGTGAAATGAAGACAGCAATAGAAAGAAATTCTGGAAGAACAGATGAAACGGAAAACAGAATTTCAATGTTAGAAGACAGTACATCCAAAACCGAAAACATGGTCAGTGATATACAGAAATCTTTACAGCAACAAAACCTAAACTCCAGCAAATATGGGATAATATAAAGTGTCCTAACTTACGAATAATAGGCATTAAAGAAGGGATAGAGGTACAGACCAAGGGCATCCATAACCTCTTCAAAGAAATAATTTCAGAGAATTATTCAAACATGGAAAGAGACTTGGATCTTCATGTCCAGGAGGCATACAGAACACTATTGAGACAGGACCAAAGAAGGACCTCCCCACACCACATAATAGCCAAAATGACCAACATAGAGGCCAAGGAAGGAATCTTAAAAGCAGTGAGAACAAAAGGACAGGTGACATATAGAGGCAAAACAATAAGAATCACCCCAGACTATACAATCCAGGTGAGGAATGCTAGGAGAGACTGGTACAACGTTATTTAGACCCTGGAAGAAAATAACTTCCAACCAAAACTACTAGTAGTTCCAGCAAAACTACTAATCAAAATTAATGGGGAAATAAAAGTATTTCAGGATAAACAGAATTTTAAAAAATTCATGAATTCAAAGCCAACACCAGAGAAAATTCTTAAAGAAATAAATCATAAAGAAGAAAAAAGAAGCAGACTTCAGAACCAGAGAAGAGAGGAAGTCCATAAGTAGAATTAGGATTACAGTTAGCATTAAGACTAGTATAAAATTTAGTTTAATTTCTTATATGCATTAGTTTTAGCTATGTTTAAAAGCTCAGAAAAGTGTTTTCATATCATATATATGTGCAATTATGTTCAATTTCAGTGTATTATAAGAGTTTCACATTGGTTTAGAATTAGAATTACAGTTAGTGTTAGGGCGAATATAACATTTAGTTTAGTTTCCTATATGCATTAGTTTCAGCTATGTTTAAAAGCTCAGAAAAGTGTTTTACATGTCATATATATGTGCAATTATGTTCCTTTTCAGTGTATTGTAAGACTTTCACATACATTTAGAATAAGGATTACAGTTAACATTAGGACGAATATAACAGTTTAGTTTCTTATATGTGTTAATTTCAGCTATGTTTAAAAGCTTGGAAAAGTGTTTTACATATGAATATATGTGAAATCATGTTCAATTGCAGTGTATTGTAAGAGTTTCACATACGTTTACAATTAAGATTACAGTTAGCGTTAGGACGAATATAACATTTAGTTTAGTTTCTTATATGTGTTTGTTTCAGCTATGTTTAAAAGTTCGGAAAAGTGTTTTCATTTCATATATATGTGCAATTATGTTCAATTTCAGTGTATTGTAAGAGTTTCACAAACGTTTAGACTTAGGACTACAGTTAGCGTTAGGACGAATATAACATTTAGTTTAGTTTCTTATATGCGTTAGTTTCAGCTATGTTCAGAAGCTCGGAAAAGTTTTTTACATATCATATATATGCGAAATCCTGTTCAATCACTGAATTGTAAGAGTTTCACATTGGTTTAGAATTAGGATTATAGTTAGTGTTAGGACGAATATAACATTTAGTTTAGTTTCTTATATGCGTTAGTTTCAGCTATGTTCAGAAGCTCGGAAAAGTTTTTTACATATCATATATATGTGAAATCATGTTCAATTTCAGTGTATTGTAAGAGTTTCACATACGTTTAGACTTAGGATTACAGTTAGCATTAGGACGAATAAAACATTTAGTTTAGTTTCTTATATGTGTTAGATTCAGCTATGTTTAAAAGCTCAGAAAAGTGTTTTATATATCATATATATGTGCAAATAAATAAATAAATTTTCTGGAAAAAAATAAACCCTTAAAAATCTCTGTGTTTTAATTGAAGTGCTAGGACTATTTATATTTCATTGATGCTTAGGCTTGAATCTTTTATCTTGCAAATTGTTTTATTTTTCCCTTTCAATGCCTCTTTTAGACTATTTTAATGATTCCAAATGAGTTTCATCTTAAAATAATAAAAGAGTCAATTCAACAGAGGACAGTGCAATCTTATACATTTGTGAGCCTGATAACAACTGACATATGTTGATTTACAAACACACACATACTACATAATAATTTTATATATTATATAGAGAATTTTTAGAAAATTTCTACCCATTTTCTGCTGTGTACTCCCTCCTTCTTTTCTTTAGAGCTCCAATTACGTGGGTATTGTGGTGCCCAAAGCCTTTCCATAAGCTTACTGATGCAATTCTTGGTTGTTGTTTTGTTTTCATCTTTCAGTCTTCTTTTAATGTTTCACTTTGAATAGTCTTTATTACTTTGTCTAAAAGTTTGCTCTTCTTTGGCAATGTCTAGTTTTCCAGTAATATAATCCAGTGAATTTCTCATCTTAAACATTGTGATTCTTATAATAACCATTTTGACAATCTTGCCTGCTAATTTCATCATCTGTGTCATTTGTGAATAAGTTTCCTTTAATTGATTTTTTTCTCACTGCAGGTTATATTTTCCTGTCTTCCTGTATATATACATATATATGGTAAGTTTTAATTGGATGCCATACATTGCATATTTTACTTTGGTGCAGAGTACTTTTATATTCCAATAAACATTCTATAGCTTTGCTCTGGAATTCAGTTAAGTTACTCATAATTAGTCTGAGTCCCTTGTTAGTTTAATGGTTTTGTAAATGGGGTCATAGCCACTCCAATATTCCTGTTCTTGTTGAATTCTTAGGTTTTATTCCTCTTTACATTTTCCCTATCATTTTTAACATCTCAATTTCCACTTAGCATAGATCTTGCTAGACTAAGTTTTAGCTATATAAACAAAAAACCACTGGAATTATTTCCAACTATCTCAGTTGATACTGAATTTGATATTTCCATTAAGTGAACTCCTATTAATTATGTCCCAATCTATAATCTTATTTCTAAGCCCTCATTCTCATCCAGCTCCTTGTCATTCCTTACAATTCATATTTCCCAGTTTTTGACTATATAAATTAGTAAAATCTTATGATTTAGATTCATTTCTGCAGACCGATTTTGTAATTGACCCTATGGCCTATCCTAAATTCTGACTTTAGTTACAGATTGAAATGAAATGAATGAGAAGTGATTAACATAATGCATAAGGACAGAGCTGGCTTCTGCCACTAAGCTAATGTCCTTTAGAACAATATAATTAAAGCTGTCATCAATGAAAGAACAGCTTTAATGAAGAGGGAAAAATGGGTTTCTCCTGCTGAGACTTTGGGAATTGACATGCTATCCAGTGCCCCCATACTAATTCTCCGTGTCTTTCTTTTCCCTAGTCAGTGCCCTAACATCCACATAAGAATCCTTTTCAGGCTGTGAATTCAGCCCATTTGATAATTCAGCATTTGCACTCTGAGTTTGATTTTCAGCTCCGTTAGCCCTGGCTTTTTTAAGAGATGAATAGAAGATATCTTATTGTAGGATAATTTCATGAGCTAACATTTTTAACTTTTGACTTAATCATTTGCTCTCTTTGAACCTCCCAAAAGAAAGGATGGAGTATACCTTTGTGGTAGAGAGTTTTCTTAGCAAACACAAAAGCCCAGGTTGAATTGGATTCCCAGAGTACGTGCATGCGCGCGCGCGCACATACATGCACGCACGCACGCACGCACGCACGCACAGAGTTAGGAGCAGCAAGTTCAGCTCATAGAAGGTGCATTTCCAAGCCCCCCTCATGGAGGTTACCAACACCTTGAGCAGAAAGACTGGTGATAATTTTACTAATGTTTAAGCACTGTTTCTCATAGGCTACTGGAATCCTATCCTCTAATGCCAATTAAACAATCATTGTCTTGCCTTCAAAACCAACCACTTGAGATAACCAACCAGGACCCAGTGCTGATCACCATTGTAAGTATCAATCAGTGCATCTGTCTAGGCCTTTAGAAGCGAACAGCAGAATCTACTTTAGCAATTTAAGCAGAAAAATGGCTTAAGGATATTAGGTAACTCATAGAATCTCCTGGAGGTTAAGAGAGCTAGACTGCAAATAGACAGCCAAAAACAATGTCCAACTACTTGTCTTGTAACAGTTTAATGCATGCCACTCTCTGCCACTCCCAAAGATCTGGAGACCTCTCTTGCCACACCTGTTTAAGAGTGATCACTCCGGTGTGGCTGTGTCCTCCTTTTGCTTCCTTCTGAATCCAAGTCTCAGGAGGTGTAGCTGATTGCCAGAACCTGAACCTGTGACCATACTCTTAATTCCACATGATCTGAAATTGTCAATTTTCCGGCTTCTGCCTTGAGAAGAGAGGATTTACAATCTGGTAAATTATCAAAATGCAGGACCGAGTTCAGAGTTATGAGATTTATAGCTACTGCTACCCATAAATGCACATTTATGATTTAATGCACTCTTTTGTACACACAGATGCCCAATTTCAGTTGTCCAAATATCTCTCAATTTAGGTTTTCTACCCATGTACTACTTCTTTTCACTTAAATGAAAGTGTGGTTAATATGGAAAGTAGCCAAATTAATCCACAATGCAGTCTTGCCTGAGACAGGAAGCCTATCCGGTGCCAAGAATGCCCCCTCCCGTGGAAATTCCATCACTTTGTCACCATGCAATATGCCTCAGTGACCCTTGCTGCAATCTTGCATGCTGGGTTCTCTATTTATAAAGCAGAATTTATGAGTAGAAGAGTCCTGGCGAATCTCAGGCTGCCTCTGTGCCAAGTCAGGATTAGAGTTTTCTGCATCTTGATCATACCAATTGCCCTTAGAAGAGAGAGAGTCAGGCTGTGGCTAAAATTACAGTCCAGCCCTACCTGACCCCCAGCAACCCACCCATCATGCCCACTTTTGGAAGAGCTAATGTTCTCTTTTTTCCTGGGGATCAGGTGGCTGGGGACTGCAGCCAGGGCTCTTCGCACACTGCTGTGGACTCCAGGGTTTGTGGCGGAAGTGATATCACCTGGGATTAAAGGATTGCCAGCTCTTTAAATCTGATCTCTCTGAGTTATTTGTAGGCTGCTCCTTGGCCAATTCTTTTACCATCATTCATTCAGGACTATCATTTGATCCAGAGAAATCGATCTCCAGGTTCAGGAGAATCTTTCCTAGCCAGTAGGGTTATATAGGAAGATCATCATTAGCAAAACACATTCATTTAATACTGTATTGCCATTTGCTTCACCAGGGCTCTGTAAAAGAGAAGCAGAGGGTGCATCCCTTACCTTAGGGACACATAACATAGACACAGAAGTTTGGACAGGTCTGTAAAGAATAGATGTGTGGTAAAGAAGAGCAGGAAGCAGCTGAAACCTAGAAGGACCACAAACTTGTGCTGGCCTCAGACCCTCTGTGCTCACATCTATCTGAGTCCTCAGGACATGAGGACTAGAGCTACCAGAACCGCCTCCTTGTGGTGTCCCCACCTTCAGTAGCTCCCTTCCTGGGTCCATCCTGAGCACACATAATTCTCTTGTTCAGAAACCACAGGGACTCCTCTTCTTCCAGGAGTTTTTCTCACCCTTTTGGCTAAAAATATTCAGAGCCCTCATATCCTTAATAGAAATGTCCTCTCATGAGTTTCTAAGAATAACCAAAATCTACTAATAATCCAAGAGATCTTTTTTATTGTTATATCTTACTGATACAAGCAGTACCCATATCCACTCAAAATTATACATATTTAAGCACATTATTTGTTCTGCCCAGAGGCGATGAGTCATTGCCTGTTAGGATTTTAGAAATTCTCCTTTTCTTGAGCCAGTCTCTCTTGGAGGTCCTACTGTTCTCAGTGTAAGGCTTAAATTTGTCACTGTTTTGCTTATGAGTCCATCTCAGAGCTTGCTTTCTCATTTCTACACATTTTCCAACCCTGTTCATCCTCTGAAAGCCTCCCTTCATCCTCTTCCCTCCATCATCATCTGCCCATGCCCTACCCATAGTTTCAATCATATTTAAATGCCACTCACCTTCCCAATTATCTGCAGTTCTTTGTTAAAAGCATGGATTCCTTGGACTTTCATCTTCCAGTTCTTTAGTTCTAGAGTAAGACCTGGGAATCTGGGAATATGAATTTTTTTTTTTTTGGTGGTACTGGGGTTCCTGGAAGCCCTTCTACCTCCGGGCTACACTCCCAGACCTATTTTTACATTTTCATTTTGGAAACAGGGTCTCCTAAGCCAGCGCGTGTGGCTGGCTTCGAACCTGCGCGATCCTCCTGTCTCTGCCTCCCAAGCGCGGGGATTACAAGCGTGCACCACCATGCCCAGCTGGGAATATGAATTTTAAACCCCTGATAGCTAATATAACCTTTGGTTATAAAATATAATAATTCCAAAGATATATAGGCTTTTATAATTCATAAAAATAAATTCAAAATTCAAAATAAAATGCTATCAAATCAATCCCATCAAATGTATATAAATACATTATATCCAAGTAAGTTAATCTCCGGAATCCAAGGATAGTTTATTAGGAAAACATATTAATCGAATTAATCACCTTAGCAAATAAAAGAAAAAAATCTACATTATCCTCCCCATAAAAGAAGCTTTTGATAAATGCAATATCCATACATGGTTACAAAAAAAATTCTTAACCAGGAGAAATGGAAGAGAAACTTTTAATCTACTATAGAGCATATGCCAAAAGCCTACAAATACCAGCATAATGGTAAAAAATATTTCTATTTCCTTTAAAATATGGATAAAGCCGGGTGAGGTGGCGCACATGTGTAATCCCAGCATGTGGAAGGCTGAGAAAGGAGGATCGCGGTTCACGGACAGCCTCAGCTACTTAGTGAGGTCCTTTGTAACTCAGTGAGACGCTGTTTCAAAATAAAGAACAAAAAATAGGGCTGGGGGTATAGCTCGGAGGTAGAATGTCCCTGGATTCCATCCTCAGTACCACAAAAAAATATGGCTAAAAAAAAAAAAAACAAGAATTCCTGCTACTGTCAGTACTTAAATGCCACATCACATTGAGCTCCTCTCCTATTCAGTATTATAGAAAAAAAAAAAGGAAGAAGCAGATCAAAAGGATCAAACAAAGCTGTCATTATTCACAGATGATATAATTGTCTACCTAGAATATCTGAGAGTATCTACAACTCCAATATCAGTACTAGTAAAATCTGAAGTTGTATTTAAAATTAATATACAAAACCCATCATTGTTCTTATAAGCCAATAATAAAATGGAAAATACAATTTAAAAGAGAACATCAACAAAACTATAAAGTGCCTAAAATAATTACATAATATACTAGATATTTATGGAGAATGCATTTTAAGTGGTTAAAAGAAATTTACATGCAAAAAAACTTAGACTATGTTCCCCAAATTAATGTACAAATTCGACACAATTTCAATCAAACCACCAAGTTTTTTTTTCTTCAGGTAACTTGGCCAGCTAACTCTAAATATTGTATTAAAAAAAAATTCAAAACAGCTGAGCCGAACTACCAAGTGTTTTTTTTTTCTTCAGGTAACTTGGTCAGCTAAATCTAAATATTTTATTTTATTTTATTTTATTTTATTTTATTTTTGGTACTGGGGTTCCTGGAAGCCCTTATACCTCCATACTACACTCTCAGACCTATTTTATATTTTTTACTTGGAAACAGGGTCTCTTAAGCCAGCGCGGCTGGCTTTGAACCTGTACGATCCTCCTGTCTCCGCCTCCTAAGCGTGGGGATTACAAGCATGCGCCACCATGCCCAGCTAAATATTGTATTTTTAAAAATTCAAAACAACTGAGCTGAGAGTGGTGGGGCACACTTGTAATCCCAGCATTAGAGAGGCTGAGACCAGAGGATCGGTGATTCATGATACCCTCAGCTACTTAGTGAGACAATGTTAAAAAATAAAAATAAAAAGACTAATAAAATAGGGCTGAGGATATAGCTTAGAGATAGAATGCCCCCGGGTTCCATTCCCAGTAGTGGAAAAAAAATCAAAACAACTGTGTAGACAAAGAGACTATAAAAAAGAATTGATCTTACCAAGTAGACTCCCTAGAAGACCAAATAGTGAAATGAGTATGTATCATCACCAGGATAGATGACAGCCAATGAGGTGAAATGACATGAAGCTCAGCGCAGACCTAAGCATATAGAGGAGTTTGTATAAGACCCAGGGATCATTACAGACCAGCAAAAGATGGATTGGTTACTTAAAGAATAATGCCTATCCAGGTAGGAAGAAAACTATACTGACCTCATGTGATACTCACAAAAAAATAATGCAGAGATAGTAATTTTTTCAAAATGCATAGAAAATAATATCTTTCAAAACACAAGTGAAAATGAAAATCACAAACTTGGGAGAAAATTGTAACATATTATGACTCAGAAAAGAATTAGTATCCATGATATATAAGAACTAGGGGAAAACTATATTTATAGACAATTCACAGAAAAATGAATCTGAATAATAAATATTGAAAATATGCTCTACCTCACTCATAAACAGAGAAATACAAATTAAAATAACAATGAAATGTCATTTCGCACCAATTAGATTGCAAAACATTGAGTCTTACAACACTCTTATTCACTGCTGTGAGCTGGTGCTCTGCGGAGATTGTTGGCAACATCTGTTAGTCTGAAGATGTGAGTGCCAGCAGACAGTAGCCGTTCTTACCTCTAGTTGTCTGTTTTAGAGATGCTAGCAAACATGATCAAGGAACACTTACCAAGATCCTGTCTAGGCTGTTAGTGTTCTAAACATCCACGACAATGCCTTATTGTGGGTCTTTTTATAAAAAAAAAAATGTATTCATGAGCTAGGCAAGCAGCAGGCCTTTTTACCTTAAAAAATTAATGTTCTTAAGTTATTTGAAATGCCTTATATTATTTCTTTGATAAATTTCTTCACTACAAACAACATACTAATACAAGTTCTCCAATTAGAAGTCCAGTTTTTAGGTTCATGCCTGAGGACTCCATAGTGAAGCCTATTAATTGGCAATCCTATCTACAATTCCCAATCAGCTGTCAGATCCATCATTTATATAGATATTCAAAGGTGATCAATACTTGAAAAAAGTCTCCAACAAGAAAGATAGAGACAGAGCAAACAAAAGGAAGACAAGAAAGTAGAAAAATACTCTTCCTCTTTAGTCCTAAACTAGGAAGGTTTATCTGAAGAACCCTAACTATATGTGTGTCTTTGCATAATTAAGTACCACCTATGCATATATTTATATCTATCTCTTGATATATATTATTTATTATAGTGTGTATAGCCCCTGACATTGCATAAGCTAATTTCTTAAAATCAATTTCTCTTTTTCTCTGAAAATGTGAAAAATGTTCTTATTCTGAGAGAAAGAGAGAGAGATTAAGTTATTTGAAATACCTTATATCATTTCTTTGTGCCAGCAGACAGTAGCTGTTCAGACATTTTAAGGAGTTGGCTTATACAATGCCAGGGGCTGGCAAATCTTAAATCTGTAGTGCAGGATGACAGACAGGAAATTCTATCAAGAACTGATGATACAGTTTTGAATCTGGAGTTAGACTGGAGGCAGAAATATTTTTCCTTTGAGGAAGCACCTCAGTAATTTTTCCTAAAACTTTCAACTGAATGAATGAGGTCTACCCACATTATGGAAGATAAACTTCTTCACTCAACGTCTACCAACTGGAATATTAGTCTTGTCTAAATAATTTGTTCATAGCAATGTCTAGACTGGTGTTTAACCCAACAACTGGGCACCACGACCTGGCCATGTTGACACATAAAATCTCCCCTCATGGAGCCTCAGTGTTGTTAATGCCCGAAAAGAAGAAAATATAATTTTTGCTCAATTCTCTAAGTGTGTACCTGGAACAGATACCTACAGCAAAGGACAGATGGACAAGAGAAAAACCAGGAAGTTTATTAAACGTGCAGTGCTCATCAGAGAGGCAAACAGCAGCGGCTTAGGGGTTGGCCTTAAATAGCATCTCAACAAAGAACAATAAATCTCAGAGAAATGACAAGACAAAGGGGAGCAGTTCCAGGCTCCGGAGGAGGCAAACTGTGGGAAGGTAAATTTATGTGAAGAGAGTCTGCTGACAGATTCCTCTGGCGCCACTTCTCTGAGCTGAGCAAGCATTGTAAAGAAGAATGGGGAAGACCAGACCTTTGGTCTTGGCAAATCTCTGCCCTGCTTTTAGGCAGAGAAGGCAGAGTCCTGCCACACTTTGATCGCCTTCAGTTCAACAATCCTTTATGTTTGCGGATGGAATATTCTGATTGCCTTCATGTCTCACACAGCAAACACTTATACAGCATTTACCTGGCATCAGGCACTTTCATAAACACCTCACAAATTCTTTTCATAAAGCATTGGGGGTCCAGGTTGAGCATCCCAAATCGAAAAATCTGAAATCCAAAATGCTCCCAAATCTTAAGCTTTGTGAATGTCAATCTGACCTCAGCAGTAGAAAGCTCCACGGAGGACAGAAGTTCTGCCTTCCAAGTGCCTGGTCTTAAGTTTCTAAGCCCTCACTTGGCCAAGCTATGTGAGGCTCGGGTCTCCAGAGGCAAGCTTTGCAAGTCACCAACTACCCCTTCCAGATGTCAATTGTAGTACATGTAGTGTACTGTCACCCAACTCAGGGACAGAGAGGAACCAGAGACCATTTCATGTCCCCTCATGTGAGCAGGGATGGAAAGCGTGGCTGAGACCAAGAGGAACCTTCCTCTGCTGGAGAAGTTTCCTATGGAGCTGCGCGCAGGGCAACTTTTTCTTAATAAAGTATTTTACTTATTTATTGTGGCATTGGGGTTTGAACCAAGGAATATTATATCTCTGAGCTACATCTGCCAGCTTTTTTTATTTTTGTGACAAAGTCTTGCTAAATTACTGCAAGCTGGCTTCAAACCCAGGATGCTCCTGGCTCAGCCTTCCAAGTATTGGGATCACAGGTGTGTGCCAGCAGGCTAAGTATTATTTGTTTTTTTATTTATTTATTTGTTTGTTTATTTATTATTTACTTACTTATTTATTTATTTATTTATTTTGTGTGTGTGTGGGTCTGGGAATGGAACCCAGGGGCATTCTACCTCCGAGCTACATCCCCTGTCCTGTTTTTTTTTTTTTATCTTTATTTTTAAATAGGGTCTCACTAAGTTGGGGAGAACCTCACTAAGTAGCTGAGGCTGTCGGCGAGCCGCGATCCTCCTGTCTCAGCCTCCCTAATGCTGGGATTACAAGCGTGCGCCACCATGCCCGGCTTTGTTTTTTATTTTTAATGTAAAATCTACATGTGGTAAAGACACAATGGTGCAACCCACAATGGTGCAGACCCAACATACTGCATTTATTGCTTGTATTCTCCTCAGGTGTGTGGCAGGCTGTCTGGGAGTGAAGAGGGAGCCTGCTTTGGATTCCTTCTGTTAAGCTTTGCTATTTCCACAACAAACAACATCAGCACCAAAACACCAACACCAGGGCATTTTGTCTGTCTGTGCTGCCAGTTCTCTGACTCTCACCAATTAGATTTCCAAGAATTTCTGACTTTCCTCTCCTCTTTTTTCTTCTCTTCTCTTCATTTCTCTTTTCTCTCTGTCTCACCTCCATGCTACATGCCCACATCTTTTTAATTTTGTTTTGAAACAGTGTCTCATTAAGGGGCCGATTAAGATCTTGCTAAGTTGCTAAGGCTGGCCTCAAACCTACTATCCTCCTGTCTTAACTCCTACCCAAGTACTGGGATTACAAACATACACCACCGTGCCATTTCTCCATCTTTTTTCATGAACTACTAACACCTCCTTTTTTCCTAGCCTCAAATTCTGGACTGGCGATGTAGCTCGGTGGCAGAGTACTTGTCTAGCATGGAGGCTCTGGGTTCAATCCCCGGTGTTGAAAAAAAATTAAATAAAAATTTTAAAAGTCTCAAATTCCTTTACTCTGTGTGTGTGTGTGTGTGTGTGTGTGTGTGTGTGTGTGTGTGTGTGTGTTACTGGGAATTGGGCCCAGGGGCATTCTACCTTTAAGCTATACCACCAGCCCTATTTTTTTTTTAAACAGGGTCTCACTAAAGTGGTGAGGGCCTCCCTAAATAGCCTAGGCTGTCCTTGAATTGGCAATTCTCCTGCCTCAGCCTCCCAAGTACTGGGATTACAGGCATGCACCACCACGCACAGCCTACAGATCTACTCCTAATGGCATCCTTTCCCAGTTAGAATTCTGTCTTTTCTTTCCTTTCTTTCTTTCTTTCTTTCTTTCTTCTTCTTCTTTTTTTTTTTTTTTTTTTTTTTTTTTTTGCCTTGGCACTCATTCACCTTTTGCAGGAAAAAAAAAGTTACCACTGCATATATGCATGACTCCTCCTTTTCTCTCTCTTTAGTTCCTTTTTATTCTAAATGGTTCACTTCTGAGCCTCATTTATTTCTTCCATGTCATTTCGTTCATAGTTACAGAAAAGCAGGGCAAGAATGAGCTGGAGCTAAGAGATGAGCTGGACCAGTCTCCTTCCATCCTGAGGAATCTGAGCCCCCAAGAGTTCACAATGGGCACCGCTTTAGGGAGGTCATCGGTGGAAGCAGGATCAACCTTCCCTTGTGAGTGAGTGCCGGCTGTCCTCTGCTTCAGGCTTCTTTCTGCCCAATCAAGGGCTGGATTTAGAAGGGGAAGATATGTGTGGAGGCTCTTCCCACGCCTCTGCTCAAAATAATTCACCATCTCTCATCTGACATCAACAGCACCTCTGTGAAGAGTGTCGCCCCCGTCACCTTGTCCCACTCTGGCATTCATTATTCATTCAGCAAACATTTCCAGGCACCAAGGTAGGCTCTTGGGAAACAAAAGATGAATGTGAAAAACATTCCTTCGGGCAGAGTTGATAGTCTTGGGGCGGGGGAGTAAAGAGACATGTAAATAAGTAATTATGAGATGCAGAGCCTGGTGAGTATTTGAGGCAAGCCAGGTATCTTAGAAAGGAAAACTGAGAAGCGAATTATGCCTGAAACGACACGGATGTTCAGGGAACTCTGGGTATTTTGGTGTGGATGCAGCATGGGCAGGCTCCTAAGGAGCGGGAGGGATAGGAGCAGTGTGTAAATCCCGGAGCAGGACAAGGACAACTCGTTGCATGGAAATCACATTATCTTACACCCTATCAGAAGCCTTAAATGTATGTGAGCTCTGGAGTTACCTGTTTAGATATGTGTTCAGAAAGGTTACTTTGGGGGGCAGAATAAATCATGAATGGAAGGTGAGACCAGAGGCCAAAATACCTATTAGCAGGTAATGAGGGCCCAGAAAGATATGACAGGACACCGCTGAAGGAGTATTTAAGAACAACTAAGCCAGACATGGTGGTGCATGCCTGTAATTCTAGTACTTGGGAGGCTGAGACAGGAGGATCAAAGGTTCCACAACAGCCTAAGCAGTGTACTGAGACTCTCTGCAACCTAGTAAGACTGTTTCCAAAAATGTTTTTTTTTAAAAGGGCTGGGAGTGTAGCTCAGAGGTAGCATGCCCCTTGGTTCAATCTCCAATACCACAAACAAACTAACTAACAAAAAAATGACTGTAGCAATCGGAAACAACAGTAAAACAAAACCATAAACAACTGTAGAAATATAGAAATAAACCAAGGAGAGAGGATTTGAGGACAGCAGCCAGGATTTTGATGGAGGTGGTTGAGTGAATTGTGGTCCTGTTCACTCGAAAGCACAAAAAAGAGAACAGATTCAAGGGTAGGGGTGGGGAAAGAGAGAAGAATGCATCTCACACTTGAGGAGCCTGTGGAACATTCAGGTAGAGAGACCTCATAAGCGGTTGGAAACAATCTTTCAAGAGGGATCCAGACTGAAGAAGCTGTTTTGAGCGTTGTTATAAGACAGATTGTAACTGTAACCTTAGAAGAGAATGGAATTATATTGTACACAGAGGATGAGACTGACTCTTAGCAAAGACCAGTATTTAATGTGCTAGTCAAAGGGTCATGGAGGCCACTCCAGGAGACTCTCAAAAAAAAAGGCTGTGTCTAGCAATGCCATGCACTGAACAAGAGGATTCGATTTGAGCATTAGAAAATTACTCAAAACCTCAGTAAGAATGCTAATCACCAAGATATTGGAAGCGGAAGACCAACTGTAGCCGATTTTACAGTGGAACGGATATGAGAACTGGAGACAGTGAGCCCAGACACCTCAAGAAACTCAGCCATGATGGTGTATAGAGGAACGAGAGCAGGAGGCATGCACAGGCCAGATCAGCAGGTACTTCCTGAAGCCAGCCCACACTCACTGTCCTCGATTGCCTTAAGGTCTGTGTCTCCCAAAGCATGGACATATTAATAACAACCATAGCTGTGGCCTCCCATCATCCAGCTTAATGGAGCAGCATGGGTCTCTAAAGGCCATTAGTACCCCTAAAACTTCCCAAAAGACCAATCCTTAAAGTTCCTCTCTCTCTTCTCTTTCTCTGCTCTCTCCTCTCTCTCCTCTTTCTTCTCTCTCTCTCTCTCTCTCTCTCTCTCTCTCTCTCTCTCTCTCTCTCTCTCTCATACTCTACCTCCAAACTATATCCTTGACACTTTTTGTTTTTTTTATTTAAAACTGGTTCTCACTAAGTTTTCAAGGGTCTTGCTAAATTGCCATGACTGGCTTCCAACATGCAATCCTCTGTCTCAGCCTCCCAAGTACTGAGATTATAGGCATGTGCCACCACACCCATCTAAAATTCCTCTTAGGTGCCGGGAGTGGTGGCACATGCTTGTAATCCCAGCACTTGGGAGGCTGAGACAGGAGGATTGCACAGGTTCGAAGCCAGCCTCAGCTACTTAGTGAGGCTCTCAACAACTTAGTGAGACCCTGTTTTCAGATAAAATATAAAATAGGTCTGGGAGTGTAGCCTGGGGGTAGAAAGCCCCTGGGTTCCATCCCAGTACCACTAAATAAATAAATAAATAAATAAATAAATAAATAAAATTCCTCTTAATATTTTATCATTTTTTTTCTAGCAAAAACAACTACAACAACTTTATCATAGATTCAGTGCAATTCTATCAAAATCCCAGAAACTGATTTTGTAGATAATAATGAATTGATTCTAAAGTTTATATGGAGAGGAAAAAGACCCACAATAGTCAACACAATATTGAAGAAGAATCCAGTTGGAGGGCTGACACTATTCAAATTGAAGACAGCATTTGAGAGTCAGAGCAAGGACTGGGATAGGATGCCTGGAATCCCCTCTGACTGCTGGTACTGCTTCCTACCTGTACTACATTAAGAGAATTTACAGATTGGCACAGGGAGGGAGATTCCAGGCAACACCTGGTGGAGTGCCTAAATTGAAGAGACAAAGCCGAGGGTCCAGGGAGGTTGAGGCAGCTAGAGTTGACAGAACAGAGTAGCAATGAGGACAACCCTGCCTAGAGGGCAAGCCCCAGACCCTGCAGAATGTCCCCATGACAGGCCAGCAGAATCCTGACCATCTCAGAAGTATGAAATGCTTAGGGATAAATCTGAAAATTCACAAAAGCTACCAAACATTGCTAAAAGAATTGAAGAGCTAAATAAACAAAGACTATACTTTGTTCTTGGGTGGAGAGATGCAATATTAAAACATCAATTCGTGTGTGTGTGTGTGTGTGTGTGTGTGTGTGTGTGTGTGTGTATGGTGCTGGGGATTGAACCCAGGAGCATTCTAATCTCCAAGCTAAACCTCCAGCCCTATTTTTATTTCTTATTTTGAAACAGGCTCTCACTAAGTTGTGAAAGACCTCACTAAGTTGCTGAAACTGGTTAAAAACCTGCAAACCTCTTGTCTCAGTCTCCCAAATACTGGATTAAAGGCATGCATCACCATGCTTGACTCAAAATATCTATTATTAATATCAGTACTTGAAAAACTGAGACAGAAGCATCAGAGAGGCCAGCCTCAAAAACTTAGCAAGATCCTGCGTCAAAATAAAAAGGGCTATGGATAGCTCAGAGATAAAACATCTCTGGACTCAATCCCCAGTATCAAAAAATAAAATAAAACACAATTCCTTCCCAAACTGATCTATAGATTAACTGAAATTTCAAACACTTAGCAGACTTTTCCATAGAACTGAACAAGGTAATTCTAACATTTATATAGAACTGCAAATAACCTGATATAGCCATACAAAATTTTCAGAAGAAGAACAAAATTGGAGAGTGAGTTCTACCTTATTTCAAGACTACAATAAAGCTACAGCAATTAAAGCAGTATGGTATTGGCAGAATGATAAAAACAGATCAGTGAAACAGTGAGTGTGTGTTTGGCGCACGCTTGTAATCCCTGTGCTTGGGAGGCTGAGACAGGAGGTTCTTGCAGGTTCGAAGCCAGCCTCAGCTACTTAGTGAGGCTCTCAGCAACTTAGTGAGACCCTGTTTCCAAATAAAATATAAAATAGGTCTGGGAGTGTAGCTCGGAGGTAGAAAGCCCCTGGGTTCCATCCCCTGTAACACACACACACACACACACACACACACACACACACACACAAGAATAGTGAGTCCAGAAGGAGAAAATGCAGATATATATGAACAACTGACTCGTGACAAAAACTAAAGGCACCAAGTGTGATAAAGGAAACCTTTTCATCAAATGGTGATGAAACAATTGGCTATCAACAAACACAAAGAAAGAGATTAAAGACAAAAAACTTTGGTCATTCTTTGCTCCTTATGTAAAAATATACTAAAATAGATCAGAAATTTATTTATTTATTTATTTATTTATTTATTTATTTATTTATTTATTTATTGTTGTGGGTCTGGGGATGGAACCCAGAGGCATTTAACCTGTGAAATACACCCCCTGCCCAATTTTTTATTCTTTATTTTGAAACAGGGTCCCACTGAGTTGCAAAGGGCCTCACTAAGTAGCTAAGGCTGTCCGAGAACCATGATCTTTCAGTCTCAGACTCCCGAATAATGGTATTACAAGCATATGAACTATGCCCGGCTTCAGAAACTAATTTAAAACCTAAACTAGGAGCTGCAGCCGCGCCATCAGCTGCTCCACCCCCGCCGCAGGTTGACCGCGGTGAAGGATGGAGAAGCTCATATGTTCCATCAAGGAAGATGTCGGGTCTGAATTAGCTTGATTCTATCTTCTTAATGTTTGGCTCAGTTGTAATCCACTAAACATTTGCCAAATGAATGCAAGAAAATGTTTGTGAAGATAGCCTGAACTGGGGTGAAAACATATGCTTCTCATCTTTGTTGAGCACCGGTGCCATCTTCCCTCACAGCACCAGGCTCCAGAGAAGAAAGGGACTCAGAACAGAGCTCAAAACCAGAAAAGAAATACTCCAGCCTCACGGCCGAGGGCATGGCAGTGGCTCCATATTGCCAGCAGCAGCGGTGAGTTGACCAGACCCGCGACAGCTCAAGATCAGCACACACAATAACCATAAGTGAAATTGCGGCCCCTACAGGAGAAATCCTAGCACTGTGTGCCCAACGACTTGCACAGCTTTAATAATCTCCCTGGATCTGAACTTTTACAGACAAACCGAGTGAAGAAGTAGCGGTGGCAGAGATATGACACCCTAGTTGCAGCTCCCTGTGGGAAAACACCCAGTCTGGCACCCCCACGGTCTCGTGCAGCCTCGATTAACTCCCTGAGTCTGAGACTTTACGATACAACCCAGTAAAGGAGTAGTGGCAGCTGAGATTACCACAAACTCCAGATTCAGAGTACCCTAAATGAAGTCGTGGTGACCCGGAGAAGAACCCAGAGAAGGCACAAACTTCTGAAATCATGGGAAAGAGGAACAAAAATAGAGCAATGAATGCCCACAACCCCAAATTATCAGGACCTGATAACTCAGAGATCTCCAGAATATCAAATCAGAAAAATAACTGTAGAAATAATATAGGACTTTTGAAAAGAATTTAGAGTCTAAAAGAAATAAAGGATGCAATCATTGAAGTAAAGGCATCAATTCAAATTATAAACAATCTATTAGACCACATGGAGAATAGAATCTAGTTCCTAGAAGATGATCACTCCAAAAACGAATGCATAATTTCTAACTTAGAAAAATAATCAGACAGCAGGAATCTGACATTGAAGAAATATGGACCCATTTTAAGAGAGCTAACCTAAGAATAATCAGAATAGAGGAGGGAAAAGAAGGTGAAACCAAAGGGATCAATAATCTCTTCAAAGAAATAATAGCAGAAAATTTTCCAAACATAGAGTAAGAGGTCGATACACAGGTCCAGGAAACTTATAGAACTTCCTTTAGACAGGATCAGGGGAAAAGTTCCCCATGCCACATACCTGTCAAAATGACCAATGTAGAAGCCAAGCAGAGAATCTTAAAGGCAACAAAAACAAAAGGCCAAGTGACATTCAGAGGCAAACCAATTAGAATCACTCCAGACTTCCCAAACCAAGTCATGAAAGTCAGAAGGGCTTGGAGTAACATATTCCAAACTCTGAAAGAAAACAATTTCCAGCCAAAAATTTCCTACCCAGAAAAAGTATCTATCAATCAAATTAGATGGGGAAATAAGAAGCTTCCATGACAAACAGAAACTGAAGGAATTTATGTCTTCAAAACCAGCAGTAGAAAAAATACTCAAAGAGATTAACTACAAAGAAGAAATAGGTAATACACGCCAGAACCAGAGAAACAAGATTTTCCATTCAGCAGACAACTAAGCAAAGAAGAATAAACAGTATTTCAAACAGGAATAAAATCTTAACATGTGACGAATTAAAAGTTATCTCTCAATAATCACACTGAATGTAAATGCCCTCAACTCCCCAATAAAAAGACATAAAGTGGCAAAATGGATTAAAAACCAGAACCCATCCATCTGCTGCTTACAAGAAACACACTTTACAAGTAAAGATAGTAACAAACTCAAGGTAAAGGGCTGGAGCAAGGTAATTCATGTTAAGTAGCCATCCTAACACATGTGAAGTAGTATTTCACTATAGTTTTTATTTGTATTTTCTTAATGATTAGTTATATTATGATAATGATGAGTGATATTCATGTGTTTATTGGTCATAAAAACATTTGGAGATTCATGACCTATTTTATTCTTTTACCTATTTCTAAATTGTATTGTTTGCTTTTGTTGTTGCTAATTTTTAGGATTTCTATTTGGAATATAAATATACCTTCAGATATATCATTTGGAAATATTTTATCCCATTCTATCAGTAACTTTTAATTCTGTTTGCATTGTCTTTGGATGTACAATTTTTTTTATTTTTTATGAAGTTTGTTTGTTTATTCTTTTGTTGCCTGTGCCTTTGGAATCATATCTAAGAAATCACTGCCAATTTCAATGTTGTGAAGTTTTATGACCCAGGTTTTATTCTAAAATTTTGTAGTCTTAAAATTTACATTTAGCCCATTAAACTACCAAGATCATTCCTCACAGACATAGAAAAATCAGTTCTTAAATTTATCTGGAATAACAAAAAGCCCAGAATAGCCAAGGTAGTTCTCAGCAACAAAAACCACGCAGGAGGAATTACAATACCTGACTTTAAACTATACTACAAAGCCACTGTAATAAAAACAACATGGTCCTGGCAAAAGAACAGATATATAGACTAATGGAGCAGAATAGAAGACCCAGAAACAAGTCCACACACTTTCAGCCAATTGATTTTTGACAAAGGGGCCAAAAACATACCCTGGAAAAAAGATAGCCTCTTCAACAAATGGTGTTGGCAAAACTGGTTAACCATATGCAGAAAATTGGATATTAATCCCACTTTTTCACCCTGTACAAAAGTCAACTCACGATGGATCAAAGACTTGGAAATTAAACCACAGACTTTGAAGCTCCTTGAAGAGGGCATAGGTCCAACACTACAACACATAGGTACAGACAAACATTTCCTCAACAAGACCCCAAAGGCACAACAAATTAAAAGGAGAATCAATACATGGGATTGCATGAAACTGAAGAGCTTCTGTTCAGCAAAGGAAACTATCAAGAACCTCAATCGAGAGCCAACAGAATGGGAGAAGATTTTTGCCACCTACACCACCGATAGAGGACTAATATCTAGAATATACAGAGAACTCAAGAAACTCAACACTAAGAAAACAAAGCATCCAATAACAAAATGGGCAAATGAACTAAATAGACACTTCACAAAAGAAGAAATTCAAATGGCCAATAAATGCATGAAAAAATGCTCAACATCACTGGCAATCAGAGAGATGCAAATCAAAACTACCCTGAGATTTCACCTAACTCCAACTAGAATGGCCATCATTCAAAACACAAACAACAACAGATGCTGGCGAGGATGTGGAGAAGTGGGAACTCTAAGACATTGTTGGTGGGATTGCAAATTAGTGCAACCACTTTGGAAAACAGTATGGAGAATCCTCAGAAGAATGGGAACAAATCTACCATTTGATCCAGCAATACCACTGTTGGGTATCTACCCAAAAGAAAAGAAACCAAACTACCAAACTAATGCATGTGTATCTATGTTCATAGCTGCACAATTCACCATAGCCAAACTATGGAACCAGCCAAGATGTCCATCAACAGATGAATGGATTACAAAACTGTGGGATATGTACACAATGGAATTTTACTCAGCCATCAAAAAAACAAACTCAATTACATCATTTTCAGGGAAATGGATGGAACTGGAGGACATTATGCTAAGTGAGATTAGTCAGTCACAAAAAATAAGAAATCAGATGCTTTCCCTAATATGTGAGAGTTAGGGAGAAATGGGTCATAGGAGGAACTCTTGTAAGAGGAAATCCTATAGAGGAGCAAACAAGACCATCTAAAGGAGGAGAAAGGAGGGGGGAAAGAGGAAAATCTCTAAAACACACAATGTACTTAAACATATCGAAGTCAATCACTAAGCCAAGTAAGGGAGGGAGGGACGGGGAGGGAATGGGGTGGGAATTGGGTAGGGGTTAAATCAGCAATGAGTGCATGTTTGTACACACAAGTTTTTTACCCCAATATGTTGTATGAATATAATGCACCAATAAAAAAAAATTAAAAGAAAAAAAGTGTAAGAGTGCATGGAAGTGTACGAACAACGTAATCCCAGATTCATAAAATACAAATGGAAAAGAAAAAATAAAAGAATATGTTGAAAACTACAGGCTGACTCTCTAGCAGTTCAAGGACACCCTGCAGGCAGCATGGACTTTGCTATGTGAGAAGGGAAATCGGTCGCTTTTGAGGTGTCCCTGGGTTCCCTCTAACACACTGTAGAAACATTTTTTTGCTCTTTTAATACTTTCATTGGTGCACTGCAATTGTACATCATAGTAAAGTTCAAAGTTTTATAAACATGCATGCACACAGCCCACAGGACAGTCCCTCACTCAGCCCCCAGTAGGGAACTAAGTGCTGTCGTCTGAGAGAAGCTGGGGACAGATCCATTGGCACAGTCTGGCCCAGAGCTGGGTGGGGAGTCTTCCCTTGCTCTGGGTTCAGTAGCAGGTGACACTTATGCTCTGATTTCCATAGAGAAGGAAAGTGAGTTCAGTGAGTAGAGAGGACAGTAATGGTCCCATGCACCGAGAGCCCACGGTGACAGAGACCATCTCTGTGCAGTGAGCTGAGCTCTCAGAACTTCTCCCAAAAAGAACCCTCTCATGGCCTGGACGGCCAGTTGGAACCAGAGCAGGGAACCAAGCCCCACCCACAACCAACTCTCCATGAAGGAATGCAAAGTTTGTCCTCAAAGTCTGAGCTGTACACTTACAGTGGAAGAGAGCTTCTCTCTGTAAATGACATCAACCTCCACCAAGGACCATCAGCCCGCAACGTAGGGATCACCATCTCCACCTTGAAGCCCAGTCATTCACAAAGACAGAATAGAAGAGATGGGGAGAAAATGATCTTCGCAGCCCAGTACGGAAATGTAGACTAAATTGGAGAGAGATGCCATTGTTGTTGTTACCCAAAACCAAAGGACGTGGGATGGAGCCCAGATGTGGTTGAAAAATTTTCCATGGAACAGAAGAACAGCAGGTCTCCCCATCACCTTCCGCACTCAAACCAGTACCTCTAGCTTGGGTTCCATGTGCAGTCTGAAAGTCAATGTCACATGAAGGCCTGCGGGTTCCTGGAGGCCACTTATCACCTCCGACTAGCTGCGCCATGTCCACAGAGGACATGCCACAGAGGGGTCGTTTGTCTTTTGGGACCTTCTTGTATCAGTTATTCCAATCAAACAAACCACCGCTTGCTTGTATAGGTGGCAATCTCTGTCTACCAGAATGTCGCCGATATGGCTTACTGATATTTTATTAGTAAACACTGTCTGCTTCTTATTTTTTTACTCAAACACATTTAATTAACACTCACAGGGATCATCAGCATTCCAAGCGCTGATGTTCACTCCGCCGTGGATTAAAGCCAGTTCCTATTTATTTTCTCTGTTACACATCTGGGAGCAGGAAGGTGGACAACCAGAAGAACAAAGTGCCTCTGTGGTATCGTGTTCTCCATTTTTCTGAGATTTTCTTATTTTTTTTTCATTCATCACTTACTTTGCCTTTTGAAACATACATGTTCATTGACCCCAACAAAGAAATAACTTTATAAATTTTTATCTGTCTTCGAAAGCTTCTCCCACACACACCTACCACTAAGCCAAGCAAGGGAAGGAGAGACGGGGAGGGAATGGGGTAGGAATTGGGTAGGGGTTAAATCAGTGATGTGTACATGTATGTACACACAAGTTTTTTTTACCCCAATATGATGCATGAATATAATTCACCAATAAAAAATTTTAAAAAATAAAATAAAAAATAAAATAAAATGGCACTGGTGTATAGCTCAGAGGGAGAATGTTCCTGGGCTCAATCCCCAGTAAACACACACACACACACACACACACACACACACACACACACACACACAGATATAAGTAGAAGGGATACATTCTAAAAATAACAATAAAAAGTATAGTATGGTAACTACAAAAAAAATTTACATTTAGGTCTTTTACCTATTTTGAGTTAATATTTGTATATGGTGTTAGGTAAGGATCCAACTTTATGTTTTTTCATGTAATTGTTATTTTTCAACAATATTTAGAGAAAAGATTATTATTTCCTTCACCAAATGTTCTTGGAAACCTTGTCAAAAATAATTTGACCATATATGGAAGAATTTATTACTAGGCTTTTTATTTTACTCCACTGGTTTCTGTATCTGCCTTTATAGTAGTACTACACTGTTTTGATTATTGTTGCTTTATAGGGTTTGAAATCAGAAATTGTACATCTTCTAGCTGTGTCCTTTTTTGAGATTGTTTTGGGTGTTTAGAGTTCATATTTCATGTTAGGATACATTTTTTCTGAAAATAATAAATAAGTAAATGTGTAAAAAATAAAATAAAATAAAACAAAGTAAAAAAAAAAGAAAGTTGGAATTGAACACCAAAAGAAAAAAAAATTAATGCAATCACTTTAGAAAACAGTATGGAAGATTCTCAGAAGAAGGAAAACAAACTTACCATATGACCCAGCAATACCACCTCTGTGTATCTACCAAAAAGAATGAAAACCAAAATACCAAACTAATGCATGAACAACCATGTTCATAGATGCACAGTTCACCATTGCCAAACTGTGGAACCAGCCAAGATGTCCTTCAGCAGATGAATGGATTACAAAACTCTGGGATGTGTACACGATGGAATTTGCCCAGCCATAAAGGAGAACAAAATTA
The DNA here is from genome assembly GCF_963383645.1 of Muscardinus avellanarius. Lineage (NCBI taxonomy): Eukaryota > Metazoa > Chordata > Mammalia > Rodentia > Gliridae > Muscardinus > Muscardinus avellanarius. The sequence continues at coordinate 130,110,828 of NC_137786.1, read as the reverse complement.
TGGCATTTGCAGTGAAATGTCACAAAAAATAAAAAGATCAGATGCTTTCCCTAATGTGCAAAAACTAGGGAGAAATGGGTAACAGGAGGAACTCTAGATGAAGAAGGGATCCTATAGAGGAGCAATTAAGGTGACCTATCTGAGGGGATGGGAGGGGGAGAGGGAAATTCTTTAAAGCAAATGATGTACTTAAACGTATCAAAGTTAATCAGGAAGCCAAGCATGGGAAGGAGGGTGGGGGAGGGGAGGGGTTAGGGATAGGGTAAGGGTTGATTGAGTGATGTGTGCATGTATATTTCAAGTTTTTTATCCTATTAAGAAGTATGACTACAATGCACCAATAAAATTTATTAAAAATTATATTATTCAAAAATAAATAAATAAAACCCAAACTATAAAATTTCTAGAAGAAAACATAAGAGAAATTTGTTGTAAATTTGGGTGAAACAAAAATTTCTTCAATATGATACAATCCACAAGATAATATTATGCTATGTGTAATATAAACATATCACTATGAATCCCACTATTATTTATAATTATAATGCACCAATAAAAATAAATTTATAAAGTTAGTCATAAGCGTACCTTATAACCAGCCATTTCCAGGTACTTCCCCATAACAAGAAACAGAAGATAAAAACATTAACATTCTTATCAGTTTCATTTGTAATAGCATAAATTTGGAAACAACCCAGTATCCATCAGCCGGTGAGTGGATAAATAAATGTTATTTCTGTGCACGTTAAAACACTACTTAGCAGTTTTTAAAATGAACTATTTATATACACATGTGCATGAATCTTAAAATAATTACACTGAAAGGAGCCAAGAAAAAAATAGTGTATGATTCACTTGTATAAATCTTTAGAAAGCATAAACTAATCTATAATGACAGAAGGCAGATCAGTGGTAGCTTGAGGATGAGGGGCAGGGAAGGGCTGGAGGGATTATAAAGGGGCATTAAGAGACCTTTGGAGTGATGGATATGTTCCCCATGTTCACTGTGGTGATGGTTTTTACATGTATATACATGTGTCAACACTTGTCAAACTACACACCTTAAATATTTCAAGCCTATTGTATGTCAATTATACCTCAATAAAGCTATTTGAAAAATAATACTTAAAATACAGATGCAGAGATTAAAGAAGAGAAAATAAGAAGGTATAATCTATCTGGCAAATTTCCAAAAGTTTCAGAAGGGGTGTTCAAAACACAGTAGGAGAAGTAGTTTTGCACAGGGGTGAGGGCACTCCTTCAGTAACAGGAGGGAAAGAAGAGAGGATGAAACAGATGTGTAGGAGGTTTGGTAGCAAGAGTTGAGGGAGTCTCCATCTATGGTGATTTTTAAACACTTCTATTGGTGCATTGTAATTACACATCATAGTGAGGTTCAGCGTGTTACAGACGTGCACACACATAGCACCTGATGTGCTTTCCTCCAGATCGCACCCCGCTACCACCTTTCCCATACGTATTAGTGAGATTGGTAGTGATACCTTCATATAGGGACACAGTATTATTTGAACTGTTTCCTTCATCAGTTCTCTTTTCTCTCCTCCCTCCCTCATCTCTTTCAATTATTCTATCATTCTCTCTCCTCATTAATAAAAAGTTCCTTTTTTACTTAACCTCCCTCTAGCTCCATGTATGAAGAAAACTTGCCAACCTTGACTTTGAGACTGGCTGATCTCATTTAGCATAATAATATTCTCTAGATCCATCCATTTTCCTGTAAATGACATACTTTTATTCTTTGTGGCTAAGTAAAATTCCATTTTGTGTATAGATCACATTTTCTTTCTCCACTCATCCGTCCACGGGCACATAGATTGTTTTGGTCAGCATCCTTTAACTGCTATGACCCAAACACCTGGCCACACAACTTAGATGCAGGAAGATTCATTTGTGCACAGTTCTGGAGATTTCAGGGTTCAGTCCATGTGAGGCCAGTTACATCAGTGGAGCTCAGAGCAGGCAGTGGGAGGCAGAGAGAGGGCGGGGAAGTGCTCTGCTCTCACATCATGGAGGCCAGAAGCAAGAAAGAGAGCAAAGGAGGAGGGGCCATATATAATCCTCCAGGCCATACCCCAGGGACCCTTCCTCAGCAACCAAGCCCTGCCTCCAACATGGCTGCCTCCTGTCTATGAGATAAGGGGGACATTCTAAATTAAAACCATAGTAGTTGTTTTTACAATTTGGTTATAGTAAGTTGTGCTGCTATAAATATGGAGCTGCGTGCATCACTCTAGTATTCTGACTTTAATTCTTTTAGAAAGATAATAAGGAGCGTATAGCTGGGTCATATGATGGTTCCATTCTAGTCTTTTGAGGAACCTCTTTACTGATTTCCATAGTGTTTATACTAATTTGCAATCCCACCAAGTATATAAGAGATCTTTGCCAGCCTTTCTCTCTGTGTGTGTGTGTGTGTGTGTGTGTGTGTGTGTGTGTGTGTGTGTTACTGGGGATTGAACCAAGGGGCATTCTACCTTCAAGCTACACCCCCAGCCCTATTTTATTGTTATTTTTGAAGCAGAGTCTAACTAGGTTGATGAGAGTCTCACTACTTGAGGCTGTCCTCAAAGCTGTGATCCTCCTGTCTTGGACCCCCAAGTACTGGGATTATAGGAGTGTGCCACCATGCCCAGCTTATTATTGTTTGTATTCTTGATGATTGCTATTTTAAGTGGAGTTAGATGGAATCTCAGTGTAGTTTTGAATTGCATTTCCTTGATTGCTATAAATTTTGAAATTTTTTTCAAATATTGGCTATTTGTATTCTTTTGAGAAGCATCTATTCAGTTCAATTGACCATTTTTATTTGATTATGTAAATGTGTTAGGTTTAGAAAACTACTATCTAAAATATGTAAAAAAAATGTCATTTTCCATTTTTATTTTTTGTATTGAGATTGAACCAGGGGCATTCTACCTCTTTTTTTTTGGGGGGGGTACTGGGGATGGAACATAGGGGCATTCTACCACTGAGCTACATCTCTAGCCCTATTTTCTTTCTTTCTCCCTTTCTTTCTTTCTTTCTTTCCTTCTTTCTTTCTTTCTTTTTTTCTTTCTTTCTGGTGGTACTGGGGTTTCTGGGAGCCCTTCTACCTCCAGGTTACACTCCCAGACCTATTTTTATATTTTTATTTGGAAACAGGGTCTCTTAAGCCAGCGAGACTGGCTTCAAACTTGCACGATCCTACTGTCTCCGCCTCCCAAGTGTGGGATTACAAGCGTGCGCCACCACGCCTAACTATTTAATTCTTTATTTTGAAACAGGATTTTACTGAGTTGCAAAGGGCCTCACTAAGTAGTAGCTGAGATTGTCCTCCAACCATGATCTTCCTTTCTCAGCCTCCCAAATGCTGGGATTACAAACGTGCGCCACCATGCCCAGCTCATTCTATCGCTGACCTACACTGTCATCCTTTTTTATTTTGAAACAGGATCTTGATAAGTTGTTGAGAGTCTTACTAAGTTGCTGAGGCTGGCCTCAAACCTGCTATCCTCTTGTCTCAGCCTCCCAAGTCCTGAGATTATAGGTGTGTGCTACCATACCCAGAAACTTACAGCATTTTTTAATGGAACATCAGAGCAAAATCATCTGCTGAGAGTGAGGTGGTGATGGTTTGAAATAGTCATCGCAGATGGATGCAGCATGTCTAGAGAGAGAAAAAAATGGTCTCCAAGAATTGTAGAGGAGCCAGCAGAGGCGGCTCAGGTGAATGGCAGTGGTGCCCTGTGCTGTTCTGTATGGTTTCTTGCACAGCTATCAGATGCCTTTGCAAACACCAAGGAAGGAGAGATTTCAGTTCACCCAGGATTCGAGGTTTTGCTAGATAGTGAAAGCAAAAAGATAAAAAGGACAGAGATTCAGGGTATCAACAGAGTGTGAAATCTAAGGTGAATAAGGCATGGAATGAAGAAAGGAAAGAGGGACTGTTTTGTGAGAAAACAAATCTATTGGACTGGAGGTTCTGATGGAATTTGAAAATAGTTGTAGGGTAAATCATTGCATAAAAATGGGTGGAACTGAAAGTCGTGATCAGAAAGTAAGATGTTCGAAGTAGTCCAAGGTAGATAAGTTTTAGATGTTGACAAGGTCCGCAGTGTGATTGTCTATGGTTTGGTTATGGTTTTAGTGGGTCCCCCAAAGATTTAAGTGTTTGGAGGTAATGAGGAAATCTTGAGCGGTGCAGCCTGGTGGAAGGTCCTCGGGTCAGTCAGGGCTGTGCCTGTGGTATGCATTGTCAGACCTTGGCCACTCTTTGCTCCATTTGGTGATGTGATCTTTCACTCCTGAATGATTTTGCTGTTTGAACTTTTAGCTTTCAAAACTGTTAACCTCTTTTCTTTATAAGTACCTATCTTGGGGATTTTGTTGTAGTAATGAAAAATGGACTAATACAGACATCAAGCGTGACTTGCCCTAATGTCAAGCTAAGAAAGTTCACATAGATGTGTGTAGGAATGGTTGTTTAGATATTGCTGATTGTGTCCCTGGAGCATTGTTTAATGTGTTCTCTGTTCTTTTATACCCTAGCAAGCGATATAGAAATTTGATCAAGTTCTGGTTTGATTTTTTTCCTTTTGCAAGACTTCGTTCTAAGTAGTACTGTACACTTATACTAGGATGTGCGTAATGTCTGATTGTCTCTTTGTGATGCTAAGATACATTGATGAACACCACCCAGATTCACTGACTCCATGAGGTTCTCATTGGTGACATTCTAAACCAATCATTTCTTGATCACTTATTATCTCCCTTAACAAAAAACATCTCCTTGTCCATTATTTAGTCACCCAGGGGCACAGTTTATGAAGGATAAATGCCTGACACTTCCCCTTTATTTATTAGTTTTCAAAATCCTGATTTGGTTGCCTACCATCCTTCTTAAAGCAATGAGTTAGTTTTATTTGTTTATATTCTGAACACATACGTTTATACATCTTTGATGCACTTCAACCCATTGCATATTACTAACTGCTTTAATAAGTGGAAGACTTTTTCAACCATCATCCCCAGGCCCTTTTGACATGACCCAGTAATGCCCAATTGCTTAACTGCTTTCTGGCACAACAAGACATTCCAAGCTTCACTTATGCAGTGTCCCACCCAGACCCGAAATGAGCCATTTCTCTTAAGACTCCTGATTCCCATTAGTGGGAAATAGACTTTAGAGACCATCATCCAGATGCCAGAAATATTAGTCACCACTGTGTTAACCATTATTTCTTGTTTTGTTTTTGTTTTCCAAAAGGCAGAGCTAGAAAGCAATTTTTTAAAGATAAAATATACCATGAATTCATACTGATGTCAATGACCTTAACATTCATGGAAATAACATATCTGATCTATAGATAAATTGCAAATGCAGAAAAGAGATGAAGGAGAAATCTACAAGTAAGAAGAGACTTCCGGCTCTTAACATCAGGCTTAGCTCTTGGTCCAGGCCAAAAACAGCTGTTTCCCAGCCCGTCTTCCAAAATTGAGGTGGCTGCTTCTGGGAGTCCAGAATAGCAATTAAAGAATTCAAGAATTGAAATGTCTTTACCAAAGCTACAGAATTTCACTCCTTAATTTTATTGACATAAATACAATTCAGAAAATACTGAGAATCCTATATGTGACTGGTTTAAAGAACATTTGAGGGCTTAATAGGCTGGTGGAGGCTATTGCTCTGTCTGTCGTACAAGACCAACAAAGAATGTAAATGCATCAAATACACTCTAAAAAGTATGGACACCTGTAAACTATCCTTGAGAATAAGAAGGAATTTTCACTGTGATCTAGGATAAGAGAATAGGATATGGAATGGAGATTTGGGGTTCATTTTGACTCTTAAAATCCTTGAAACTGCCAGGCATGGTGGTGCATGCCTGTAATCCCAGTACTTGGGAGGCTGAGACAAGAGAATCACAAGTTCAAGGCCAGTCTCAGCAATTTAGTGAGGCATGCAGCAATTTAGCAAGACTCCGTTTCAAAATTGAAAAATAAAATAAAATATGGCTGGGGGTGTAGCTCAGAGGTAGAACACCCTGGGTTCAATCTCCAGTAAAACCCACACACACACACATACACACACACACACATCCTAATGGTTAAAGTTATTAGGTAATATGAAAAGTTTTCATATTTCTATCTAATGGAACCTTTGGGTTCTCCTGGAAGTTCCTATGTATTTTTTCAATAACTCTGAAGTTTTCTATTGCTAAGCCCTCACTGTCTTCCCGGGAACCAGGTTGTCTTCTCTTGCACCTGACTTGCTGTAAGTAATTGAGATGTGCCAAGCCAATGACTGATTGGAAACCACCCCACAGCTAAGCATTATTAAATCTTTCTAATATTCTAAAAATGTCAAAAGCTGGGCATTTCCCTTCACACTTTCCCACTCACCAAAAGAGAGTCAGGTCCTTTTAGATATAGGAATATGACTCCAAATAACTTCACTTAAAATTGGTGTTTTTCCTTCCAGCATATGTAAAATTGGAAGAGATTCGTTTGGAGCACGGATTCACAGGTCTTGAAAGAAGTAAGCACGGTGGTACACTGAGCATGAAAAACCCACCTGAATGGAGATGCCCAAAACTGTTGTTGCTGCAAGTGCTTTTCAGGCACCATTATGAATGAAACTAACTACCTCAGAAGTACTTTAGAAACAGAACCTGGCTTGGTTCTGGAAAATAAGTTTTTCTCGGTTGTGTCTGTGTGCAGAAGCATTTAAAACTTGCTTTAGAAATATATACTCGCTGCAGTCTCCGACTTCTGTGACCAGACACTGGTGTGCCAGGGTCCAGAAAAGCACAGTAGCCTTGGTAACAAAAGCCAGCGTTTGCCGTCCTTGGAAGGCAGCACAGATCAGCGGGCTCCAACATACCTCAAAGGTCCGTGTGTGAACGGACACTCCTTGCTTCGTGTTGGCATGAGGAACGTCTGTTTTGATTGGATAGTGTGCGGGTGTAATTGTGCTTTACTCATAGTACCTTGTCTATTTTATGGACTTTATTTGCATTGAACACAAACTGAAAACAAAGCGCAAATAAATAAAAGGAAAAAAATGGATGAGAGAAAAACCAAAAAGAAGAGAAAGCAGAGGAGCAGGGAAAGAAAGACCAGCTCCAGGGCCACTGAGGAGCAGAAGCAAGGGCCAGGCCCGGGCCAGCACTGAGGCTGCATAGACCTTCCAGGGCACTCCAAGAATGGCGGCGAGACGGCAGTGTCCATGTCTGTGGTGAAGACAGGGGACTCTGCATTCCAGCATTCCTGGGGCAGCGTCTACCAAGGCTCCACACTTCCACTCGGGGCCCCCATCCAGGTGTGTCCTGCCATGTTCCCTAACGTGGAAGGTGAAATCATGTCACCTTGTCACCGTGCTGCAGGCATGACCCCTCCAAGTCCTTCCAAATGCTGACACCCCGTCTGAGATCAGCATGAATCACAACAGACTCCAACACCCCTGAAGGTTCCCGGAGCCTCTGGATACACCAGTACTGGTAGAGGGTTTGGTCATTTGCCCCCCAGATTGTGAGGAAAAGCTGTGCTAGAGAATCCAATTTCAGCTGTGTAGGAGCAGAGGCAAGAGGCATCTGCCAGAGGAAGAGAGGGGGACGGGGAGTCAGGCTTGGCCAATTCTGCCTCCTTTTAAAAAATGTTTTATTCATACTGGTATTAAGGATTGAACCCAGAGGCATTCTACCTTTGAGCTACACCACCAGCCCTTTTTATTTTTTATTTTGAAACAGGGTCTCACCAAGTTCCTAATGGTCTCATTAAGTTGCTGAGGCGGCCTTGAGATTCGATCCTCCTATCTCAGCTTCCCAAGTCCAGCTACACTCAGTTTACTTACAAGCAAGTGTAGACCCAGCGTGGGATTAAGGTAGACCTCCAGTACTGTTAAGTGACTGCAAGCTACCTAACCACACCAGTTCCCCACCCCCTCGCACCCCTTCAAGTGGAGATGGTCATAATACCTACTTTGTGGGTTTGCTAAGTGAGTTAATGTGCTGATAAGAAGAAAGTCCTTATTACAGTGTCTGGTACATAGTCAGGATGCACTAAAAAGACACTGGGCCTGGAAATTGCTACTTTCATCAGAGAAGTTTATATGTGTAAGGAGCCAGGTGTGTGGAAAGAAAGGCCACCTGAAGGCGGGAAACCCTGGCAGAACCAGGAGGGCTTTGGATCAAGGAAGTTGATTTCGGATCCTGAAAGGGCCGGGACTCGGTGTGACATGCCTTGAGGTTCTTGGCAGCGTTTCTGAGCAGGTGTAGGGCCGCCGCTCAGCCTGCCTCAAACTGGGTGCTCCCCAGCAGCCAAGACAAAGGAATGAACTCTAGACCCCAGCGTCCCCAGGAGACATGACACATGTCTTGAGAACAGGGTACAGTGAAGGCACCTCTGAGGGCCCTTGTTACATTCTTGAGCTGCAGGAGAGGCCGCGCTTGGGTTTCGGTTGTTCTTGGCCTCCTCACTGTCCCGGGGCGCTGTTCCCTCCTCCTCCTCGCCTCTCCTCTCCCCCGAGCCACCCCCACCTTCTTTTTCAAAAATATTTAAAGGGTTTTGTCAGTGAATGGTCTTATTCACGAAGCAGGCATGATGACAGTTCACAGAGCTAAATGGGCACTTGATGGTGTGTCTAATAAATCCACAACAAAAATAAACAGAGGGAAGAGGGCTTGGGAAAGAGAGGAGATGGGCTGGCAGGCGTGAAAGGGAGCCTGTCAGGGAGATTTACGCAGTCCCCCCTCGGCAGACATGTCCGCCCGGCCCCTCCTGGCCATGGCTGACCTGCAGATGCCAGAGGTTGGCGTGACGGCACAGAGCAGCAGGTAGAGGCCAACTCCAGAGCACACCTGGATGGAGCAGGGGCCGTGGGTGGGAAAGGAAGGAGGGTGGCTGCTCCGTCCCCTGCCCTGTGGGAGGGCCAAGGCCAAAGGCAGGAAGCAAAACCAGGTTGGTGCTGGGCCATAGCTCCCCTCTGTGTCCACACCCAGATTACAAATGGCATTACCACGATCTTTCTGCCCGCCCGGAACCACCCTCCACCCAGGATTTGGGAGAGAACCTGGGATTAGAGGCATATTCAGGTGAATTTAACGAACACCTGTTGTTCCAGTGTTAATCACCCTTCCAGGTGCACAAGGGGCCTGCTTAAGACATTAACTGTCTCTTTGCTGGCCCAGCCTGGTGAGGACATGTTTGGGGATGGATCGTCCATGAATCACCTTCCTTGCCCAGAAAGAACGCCACCACATAGGGTGAAAGAAAGGTGTAACTCTGAAAAACCTGGCTGCAATCCCTGGCCCCCACCACCAGCTCACTAGATGATATGCTTCTTCAATGAGATTTCAGCTTGTTTGGGGGCAGAGACATCTTACCTTGCCCCTTTCTTCTCCTTTCTCCCCCACCCCATCCCAGCATCAGCACAGGACGAGGCACAAGGAGATGCGGAGGAAATGCTCGTTGCCTTTAACTGTGGCTAATGCTGTTTGGGGCTGTGTAGGAAACCCCAGCACTCTACTTTCTAAGGGCAGGGCTGTCCTGGTTTCTGGCCCTGGCCGGCCTGGGGACCTCTTGCAAATCGCTGCCATCTCTCCCAGTTTTCCCTTCTGCAAGATAGAAAGGTTGCCTCTGATGACCGCCCATCCTGAATTTTAGATCTGGCGCCAATCCTCAGATCCAAGCCCCGGCTCCAGCTTGCACCTTCTGGTGCTCCCCTCTGGCCACTCCACAGACTCCAGACTGGACTCGCCTCGCTCAGCCTGCCTCGTGACCCTCCCCTGACGCCCTGTGTCACTTTGGTCTGGACTAGATTTCACTTTTCATCTTAGGCTCATGCCTCAGTGGGCACTGCCTTCCTCCCAGGCCGCCTGCTGTGACACTGTCCAGGACCCCCTCGGGGTGGGGGGCACGCCTGCAGGGACAGTTAGTTTCTTTGGAGCCTTGTCAGTACTTTTTCCAGATCTGGCACAAGCTGTAGCAAATTGGCCCTTCCCCACAAGGACCATAGCATGAATGCCTTCATCACCTTGATTCTCTTTGTAGCCTTCCTTGGGGAGACCGGCCCAGCCTTACTTCCTGGGGTGCTGGGGTTCACAGAAGACAGAAAGCTATTTTATTCTGCCTTCATTCTTGTCTCTGAGAAGCACTGGCCGTCCCTAGCCCTGGGACAGTGAGTGCGCTGAGGCTGCCCACAGGTCAGGAGAGGTACTTTAGGATGGGGACCCTCGAGGCTATAACCCTGTGCTGGACCCACTATGCTGTGGAACATGCAAAGCTCCAGGACCTCCAAGAAAGAAGTCAGCAGGGAACCAGGAGAATGCAGACCCCCGATTGCTCCTCTGTGAGTGTTTGGAGACCTCAGCAGAGAAAAAGGACTGGGAAGCAGAAACCAAAACAACAGCCTCGGGAATTCATGCTCTAATAGGGAAACAAAAGGAATACTGAATCCTCTGTGGAAAAATGGGAGGACCGTGAGGATAGGCACAAAGGGTGCATTACAAGGAAGAGGTGAGGGAAGAATGAACTGGTTGGACTAGAGAGGAGGCAAGATTAATTAAGGAAGAGGTGACTTCAGACTGTATCTAAGAGGCTTGAGGAAGAGGAGAGGAGAGGCCGCCATTCCTCCGGCCCCAGCAGGCAGGGCCCAGGCTCTGAGAGCACTGAAGGGTGTGGAGGAAGAGGGTTACACAGGCACCAGGCCCTGGAGACTTCAGGTGACACCGGCAGCCACGTGCAGAGAAATTGTGAGCAATGAGTTTTTGAGCAGAGCACATTTCAGCGAACCCCAACACTTCCTGCTCCTTCAAATAGAATCAGAGAGGGGAGACTGAAGTAGCACTCCCAGAAAACTGCCAGCAGTCAGGCAGCTAACTTCCCTAGCCACTGACTCAGGCAGGAGAGAGTGGGGAGAACCTGACGCACTGGGCTGGGGTGATGTACAGGCCCACTCATTTTCTGCTGAGAGGACAACCTCAGCCCAGGCTACAAAGCACATTTCTTCTTTTTTCTCTTTGGTGGTGGTTGTTGGTGTGTGTGTGTGTGTGTGTGTGTGTGTGTGTGTGTGCGCGCGCGCATGCGCGTGTGCATGCAAGAATGCGTACACACGCAACAGAGTAAATGAAAAGATTTAGGATATGTTTTGTAGGTAGAAGAGTGGGATTTGCTGATAAGTTGATTTTGGACATTTTTTTCTTTTTTCATTTCCTTTTTAAATAAATGTGCTTATTTACTTGGGCCCAGGGGCACTCTAGCTCTGAGCTACACCCCAGCCCTATTTTATTCCTTATTTTGAAACAGGGTCTCACTGAGTTATAGAAGGCCTCCCCAAATTGCTGAGGCTGGCTGCTAACCTACGATCCTCCTGTATCAGTCTCCCAAGTACTGGGATTACAGACGTGTGCCACCAGGCCTGGCCAAAGTACTATTTCTGTGGAGAATAAATCTCCAGATACTCCTGTCCTGTACCAACCCAGGCCAGCCCTGGGGTGTGGGGCAAAGCCAAAATGGAAGTTGGGTGGAAGGTCATCAGAAAGGCAGTCAGCTGTAAGTATGGTGGAGGGAAGAAAGGCCCACGGTGTCCTCAGACCTCCTCTTAAGACTACTCCAGGAAAACGCAGAAGCAGCCTAATGAAGGCTGACTTCTATTGGAAGACTCGTTGGAGGGCTTATGGCTCAGACTGTGTGAACCATTTGGTTACCAAGTCAAGCAGGCCCTGGGTGTTGTGTTCCAGCCAAACTTTGTGGATGACATGAAGGAAATCCGGGACTCACAGTGCCCCAGAACATGAACTCGTGGTTAGACAGTGCTCGTGGATGCTTGCCAACAGCCTGGGACCCACACCAGGAATCCTTTGTTGTCTGACAGAAAGGATGTGTGCAGTGGGAACAGCAGGAAACCCTTCTGAGCCCCCACACTAGAGGAGACCGGCGTCCATCACAGGCCATGCGCAGGACAGAGGACGTGCCAGTGACGACTCTGCTGGCTCCTTAGCACAGCTCCTGAGCCATCCTGGGGCAGGAGGAAGACGTTAACCCCTCTATGACCCACAGCCCCAGCAGACCAAGGTGTGTGTAAAAACACCCCTGGCCAAGTCATCCAGAGGAGAGAGAGAGAAGCCAAAGTGTGCTCCGCTCCTCAAAGTAGATTCTAGGGAATTTGCCTCAGCTCTCTCTCCTCTTCTCCTTCTCCTCCTCCTCCTTCTTCTTCTCTCTCCCTCCCTCTTCCTCCTCTGATTCCTTTCTTTCTCTCTCTCTTTTACTCTCTTTCCCCTTCTGAAAACTTCACAAATTAGTAAGTGACCAGGCCTTCAATAAAACCCTCTGGGGCTGCCATCTTGGATGCCAGAGCAGAGAGAGAAGACCTTTGCTCAGCAAGGCCTGCAAAGGTAGGTGACCTTAGGAGAATGGAAGTCTGGAGGTGGCCAGGAAAGACACAGAGACAGAGAGGCCAGTGTTCTCTCTGGAATCATGGAATTCCATGTGGGACGACCTTCTAGTAACATCTGAGGGAATGTGAAGCTGGTCTCTGGAAACCGGCCACAAGTTGTAGGAACTGGGAACAAAAGGGAAAGATTCACTGGAAGTCACAGAGACGTCTATGGTCCTGTGTTCATCGCAGCACTCTCCACAGCAGCCAGGACACAAGGACTTGATCTGGGCATCCATCACCCGATGCGTGGATGGCAAACACCTGCCACATTTGCACAGTGGAATACCATTAGGCCATGAAAATAAGGAAATTCTGTCATTTTTAACAGTGTGGATGAACCTGGAGGACATTAAGGGAAAAAGGCTAGTTATAGGAAGAAATACTATGTGTACTTGTTCACATGTGGAATCTACAAAGGGTTTGTAGAATAGAATGGAGAATGCCAGAGGCTATGGGTGGGAACTGAGGGTGGGGCGCTGAGATTCCCTGACAAAGATTGACAGTGTTGGTTGAAGAGTACAAAACTCCAGTTAGACAGGAGGAGTAAGTTCAAGAGATCTACTGTGCATTGTGGTGAGTAGAGTTAATATGTATTACACACTTGGAGACTGCCCAGAGTACACTTAAAGCATTTTTACCAGAAAAAAAAATGAAAGATGGTTAATTATGTGAGGTAATGCGAATGTTAAATTTCTTGATATAGCCATTCCACAATGTATATACATTTCAAAACACATTGCACACTATAAATATATATGTCTTTTATTTGTCAATTTAAAAACATATATCTGTGGCTGGAATATAGCTCAGTGATACAGTACTTGCCTAGCATGTGCAAATGCCCTGAGTTCAATCCCTAGCACTGAAAAAAAAATGTATAAATATAAGCCAGGTGTGGTGGTGGACACTTGTAATCTCAGTACTTAGGAAGCTGAGACAGGAGGATTGCAAGTTTGTGGCCAGCCTCAGTAACTTGGTGAAGCCCTGTTTCAAAATAAAAGAATAACATTGGGGTGGGAGCTAGCTCAGAGGTAGAATGGCCCTGGGTTCCAATCCCGGGCTCTTCTTTGGGTCACCACAAAGTCCAACAGAGCAGAGGCTAGGGGTAAGCTCAGGTCTTGTAAGTGGAGGTAACCTTGGGCTGGGCCTTATCAAAGACAAGGGAAGATAATCTGTCTTAAATTCAACAGGGAGATCCCACGGACAAGAGACAAACCCAAGAAGATGGGCCCAGGAGTAAGAGCTGGAGTCAGAAACACTTGGAACCCAGCACTTGGGAATACCAGCATGGGCGTACGTGCAAAGATCCGCATGGCAACGACACCATAGAAAAGGACATCGGGAGATGCTGATGGTAGCCTAAATAAAAGAGCTCTCTGGGGTGGGGTGAACAGGACAGCTCCTGAGACGTGAGACTTACCTGGCACCAGACCGTCCTACCTGGGCCACTGTGCGCTCTTTGGCTCCTGTGAGCCGCCTGGTAGGCAGAGCTACTGTACGGTGGGGTGGGCTGGAGGTGAAGGAGGCGGCCTCTGCCTAGAAGGCTAGGTGTGGTCCGCACGAACTGGTTCTGGGAGGCCAAGTCCTCGCATCCTTTGTCTATTTACAGGAATTAAAAGTCCCTTTGTGGCCTCTATAGCCAAGGGGTCCAGGAACCATATTTCCAGTGTCAGAGCTGCTGTCACTTCATGGTCATCCCTGTTAATGGGGAGAACAGGCAGCCAGAGGATAGGCCTCTCCTGTTCAGATGTGTAATGGGTTACGTTATTGTGTCACAGGGCCCATAACAGGTTCTGCTTCCTGGCTGAGGCCCTGTCCCAGTTGGTTGGTGTTCTCCACGTCGGCAACTTGGCAGAATGGCTGCGTAACTAGTGACTGGCCATCCACTAACTGGGCACTCTGTCCTGCAGGGCACCACAGAGCAGCAACCCCAAGGGTGACTCCTGGGAAATCGGGTGTCAGAGCCAGAATGCTTGAGAATCGGACTAAAAAGGAGGGAGAGTCCTCCTTTTGGCACATCTGCCTACCTTCTCCCTGGTCTTATGAAAAGTGTGACATTGCCAGGCACAGTGGTCCACACCTGTAATCCCAGTACTCAGGAGGCTGAGACAGGAGGATTCCAAGTTCAAGGGAAGCCTCAGCAACCTAGTGAGACCTTGTTTCAAAATAAAATGTAAAAAGGCTGAGGGTGCAGCTCAGAGGTAGAACGCCCCTGGGTTCAATCGCTAGTACCTAAATAAATAAATGGACAACTTTGTTTTTACCTTTCTTTCTTTTTAGTGCCCAGGACTTTGCACATGCTAAGTACAAACTCTACCACCGAGCTACACCCTCAGTCCAGGACATCACTTTTAAATTTAAAATCATAGAGTACATCTAGCCAAGTCACTCTCAAATCTTTTGTTAAATGTTGCAGAACCATTATACCAAATGCATACTTAATAAAGAGAAATGGGAAGGATAAATAAGAAACCAATAAAAATTATTACCTCTAATAAAGGATGGTGGGGCAGAAGCCCATGACTTTTAATTTATTACCTTTTCAAAAGAGTAAAATAACATTTACAGTTAGAAGCCCAAAATGTAAAAAGAAGCTAACTGCCAGAGAAGCTGCTCGCAGGGAGAGCCCAATCCTCCGCTTGGTCCTTGCACCAGGGTCCTGGGCTTGATTCTGTGGCCCCCGTATTGGGTCCGGTCTTTTATTTTATAGCTGGGGAAAGAAGCCCTGGAGCTGGTGGTTTCCCTGGCCTCTCTTTCCATGGGACACATTCTCCTCAGAAGAAACCAAACACTGAATACTTTTGAAAGATTTATTTTTAGTTAAAAAATAAAAGTTATCTTAACATGTCTGCATTTGCAGCTTTGAGGGATGGCAACTCAACTAAGCAAGAAAAACAAGGCTTATCAGTTCTTGGGTCACCTGACTGTCTTAGAATAGGTACAAAGGCACACGTGTCTCCAGGTAAACAAACTCGATTCGGAAACGTTTCTAGCAACTCATGACTCCCTTCTTCGGACTTTTTTGTTGTTGTTGTTGCCCGCTTTCCCACCCCTCCTCCCCCCCAAAATCCCCAAACATTAAATTCTCTTTTTAAAACTACAGAAATAAGTGCTGAGTCAGCAGGGAGCCTGGGCAGGTGCCCACGCACCTCCATCTCTCTTGCTTTGGTGACTGGCTGCCCAGAAGGTGGCGGGGAGGGGAAGCCACTCAGCTCGGTGCTCAGAACACGGAGGCACACTTGTCAGCCCCGTTGGGGCAGGTAGCTCAAAGCGCTGTCTCCCCTGATCAAAGGCATCTGTGGCCAACACAGCCTTTCAGGAAGAGAAAGGCTAAGACAAGCAAGTCTCCATCCAATGCTCGCGATGCTAATGCCATTGAGAACCATAAAAGGGAGGAGGGAGACGGGGCGCCTCTTCTCCCCCACTTGACCAGGCTGGGAGAAGTTTTCCTCCCCTAGTCTCCCTACTTTCTCTCTCTTCCCTTCTTCCCAGTCTCCCCCTTTCCCCAGAAGAGTTCTACTTTAGCTTAATGGTGAAGGCTCAGAAGAGGCTCCTGGCAGCTCCTGGGGCTGGCCTGGTGGCTCTGTCCCCTCTAAGGGGCCATCCTGGGCTTTGGGCTCCTGGGCTTCGCAGGGATCCTCCTGCCCCTGTGAGGGCTCCAGGTGCTCCTGGCTCTGGGCCTGGCTGTTCATTTTCTCTTCAGCTTCAATCTCTTCTGAGGTGGGGATGGAGTTCTTCTTGGGACGGCCTTTTGGTTTTGTGGGTGCTTCCTGTCCACCTTTAAGAACCTATGTGAAGAAAATAAAAAGTTGCTGATCTAAAGAAATAACTTCTTTCCTGTACTTTGCTGTCCCTAGCACAAACTCAGGCAGTGCCTCAAAACTTCCTTCACAGTGGCCAAGTTACAGGATTTGGCAGAATGTACTCCAAGACCACCTAAGCCATCTACAAAGACGGCTTTGTGCATGCTTGATATGCTCGTGGTTGTTATCAGGTTTTAACATTTAATGGAAAAATCAACTTCAGTAAAGAAGGAATAAAAGTGGAAATGTTAATATAACTGTCACACAGACAAACTTAAAGGACAAAAACATTTGTGATGAGCAGGAAAATATACACACTCTAGTGTCATAGTGTAATTGGTACAGATATCTTAAGACAGTCTGAGAATTTGAATCAAAAGCCTTAAGCCTAAGGGACACAGAAATCCCTTAGGATACATTTGTAAAAAGTCATCCGAGACAGCCAGGCATGGTGGTACACACCTGTAATCCCAGTACATGGGAGGCTAAGACAGAAGAATCACAGGTTCACAGCCAGCCTCAGCAACTTAGTGAGGCCCTCCACAACTTAGTGAGACCTGTTTCAAAATAAAGACTACCCCTGAGTTAAATTCCCAGTAACACACACACACACACACACACACACACACACACACACACACCATCGTCATCATCTTCATCATCATCATTCAAGACTAAGACAGAGATTGATGTGCAAACATTTTTACCACAGTATTGATTATAACAGCAGAAGTTTAGGGAGTAGCCTAAAGATTCAGTTATGAAATTGAGTAGATAATGATAGTATATCCCAAAGACAGAATTCTTAATAACCATTACAAATACTACATAGGAGTGTTTCATGACATGGAAATATTAATATTTATACTTTTGTGAAAAAGAGGTTACTAAATAACAGAGTCCAAAATATAACAACTATATATACCACTCAGTTTGGAGTGTCAGGATCCTGCATACATTTTCATCTTTTGTTCCCCTCTGTGTTCAAAGAAGCAGTAGGATATAGTAGAAAGTGTTCTGGCTTTGAAAGTAGAAGAACTACATGAACTTCCAACTCTGCCACTTAGGATCTTTGTCTTCAGAAAAGCCCTTTGAAGAGTCTGAGCCTTAGTTTCCTGATCCAGAAGATAAGGACAATAACACCTCCCACAGTGTGCCGATGAGAGTGACCGACACACAGTGTGTGTGAGGGGGCTGGCAGATCTCCTCTGCTCCAGAACACGCCTCTCCCTGCCTGACTTCGGCTCCCTCAGCCGGTCAAATTCTCTCCACTGCGTGCCCTGGAAGCGTGTTTCATAAAATGCTGTCACTGCACATTTACTCACCTGTCCCTGCCAAAGTCCCTACAGGTAGCAGGCATTTGGAATTGTTATGGAGCTCAATTTTTTCAAGAAACACTGCCATAGAATTGAAGGAAGGTTTACAGTAGCAAAAGATTTCATATCCCAAAAGGCCTTTATTGGCATCAGAGGACTTACACATTTATTATCCCAATTTGTAACCTACACAAGAATCCTGTGAGATAGGCAGAAATGGGTTTTTAATATTTATATTTTACTTTGGAATGTTACAGACAGTCCTTCCTCCTTTGGCTCCGAACCTTAGCTTGGTGTAGTTGTACTAAAAAGGCCTTTGGAAGGATCTAGGTTAAAAAGAATTCAGGGAGGGAGATGTTTTTGCTACTGTATGCTGTTATAGTATCTGAGATAAATCAACTTATGAAGAGGAAAGGTTTCTCTGAGCTCAATTTTGGAGGTTTCCATCCATGGCTGGCTGGCTGGCTCGTTGCCTATGGTGGCACAGTATCTCATGACAGGAGTGTGGGAGGGAGGAAGCCACTCATCTCAGGAGAGCCAGATGCAAAGAGGAGGAGACAGTAGGGCCTGGGGTCCCACTGTCCTGTCAAAGCCTTGCCCCAATGACCTAACTTCCTTCGTCTAGACCTCACTTGCTCCAAGCTTCATCACCTCCCAGTAGCTCAAGGCTGAGGAGCAAGCCCTTAACACGTGGCCTCCGGGAGACAGTCCAAACTCAAACTACAGCACAAGCTTAATCTCATGCTATCTAACCCATTTGCACAGAAGCTCCATGAAAGCAAGTCCTGCATTTCTCCTATAAACATCTAACTTTCTATGCTGCTACCAAGTACTTAAGGACTCCATAGGCAGCTCCATGTATTGACTTCAAGAGCAGCAGAGGACCTCCAGGGGCTCTTTAAAAATGAGTGTAGTAATTCATCAAACCAACCTTCTTTAACAAAACAGCTGTGAGATATCTTACCACATCATCCATTTCATCCATTTTAAGTGCACAGTTCAATTATTTTTTTTTCTGTAAAGTCACAGAGTAGGGCAATTATCACTGTGATGCAATTTTAGAACATTTTCATCAGCCCCCAAAGAAACCCCATATCTATGAACAGCTACTGCCAATTTACCCCCAAGCTTCCCGCCCACAACCCTGGGAAGTTACCAGTCTGCTTTTGCTCTTTGTAGGTTTGCCTGTTCTGGACATTTCATAGAAAATGTGATCATACAATACGTGGACTTTTGTGACTAGCTTCTTCCACTTAGCATAGTGCTCTCGAGGTTATCCATATTGTACCTGGGGTGCTACACGGGTGTATCTAATATGTGGTTGTATCAGAAAATAACACCTACTGTATGCATATACCACATTTTGTTTACTAGTTAATCGGTTGATGAACATTGGGTCATTTCCACCTTGTATCTACTATAAATAAAGCTGCTATGAACATGGGTGTGCAAATATATGTTTAAGTACCCACTTTCACTTCTTTTGGGTATATTCCAGAAATGGAATTGGTGAATCATATAACAACTCTGTCATTAACATGTTTAGGACTTTCTCTAGAGCGGCTGCACCATTTCATATTCCAACCAACAATATTCTAGGACTCCAGTTCTCTCTTCTCACCAACACAAGTTATTATGTCTCCTTGACCACAGCCATTCTAGTGGGTGCAACATGATTATCTCACTGTGGTTTTCATTTTAATTTCCCTGGTAACTGATGACGTTTAGCATCTTTTCATGAGCTTATTCCCAGTTGTGAATCTCCATTGGAGAAAGATCTATTCCAATCTTTTCTGAGTTTGGTTGTTGTTTTATTATTGTATTGTGATAATTCTTAAAATATTCTGAGCTGGGAGTAGTGGCAGCTTGTAATCCCAGGACTTGGGAAGCTGAGACAAGAGGATCACAGGTTGGTGGCCTGCCTCAGCTACTTAGTGAGGCCTTCCACAGCTTACTGAGACTCTGTTTCAAAATAAAGAATAAAACATGGCTGGGGGTGTAGCTCAGAGGTAGAATGCCCCTGGTTTCAACCTTCAGTACCAAAATAAATAAATAAATAAATAAATAAATAAATATTCTGAATATATGTTTCTTATCAGAAATAAGATTTGCAGAGATCTGCTCCCGTTCTATGCATTGTTGTTTCACTTTTTTGGTAATATCCTTCACAGTACAAAGGTTTTTAATGTTGATGAAATCCAAGTTAATTTATCTTTTGTTGCTTTTGGTGCCATAATTAAGAAGGTCTTTTCTAATCTCAGGTCATAGATATCTACCTTTATGTTTATTTCTAAGATTTTTATAGTTTCTGGCTCTATGACTCTATTTTTGCGGTACTTGGCATGGAACCCAGGGGCATTCTGCCTCTGAGCTACACCCCCAGCCTTATTTTTTATTTTGAAACAGGGTCTCACTGAGTTGCAAAGGGCCTTGCTAAGTAGCTGAGGCTGTCTGCGAACCATGATCCTCCCATCTCAGCCTCCTAAATGCTGGGATTACAAGCGTGCACCACCACGCCTGGCTCTATTTTGAGTTACTTTTTGTGTGTAGTTGTGAGGACAGCCATATTTTATTAAAAAAGAAAACAACTCCTTCTAGCTATGGATCTGTCCCATCTGTTTGAAATCACCTAAATGGTTAACCTAATGACAAGAAGAGACCCTTAACAAGTACAGATTCTGACAGAAACCACCTCTAGGGGGAAAACATCCCTGTATTCATTTTCAGGTAAGTCAGTATCTGATTTTGACTTTGGTATGAGCGCAGGCTTTTGAAAGTGCCTGAATGTGCCAAGATGGAATTTACATGTTGAAAGCAGCTCCACTGGGTATGAAAGAGGTTATACAAAAGTAAGTTGCCCCATGTAGTAATCAAGTTAGAAAAGGGCAGGTCTAAGGAAGCCACCTAATTGGCAAAAGAAAGTCCAGCCCAGCAATTAGAGAACACCACCCACACAGCTTGGATCAACCCCACCTGGCTGTTTTCCTACCACATGAAAAAAAAATCAAAACAATCAGACCATTTTCTAAGTGGAATAAAACATTCCAGAGCAAGCAATAATTAGCAGATAACTACTCTCTTGGCTACTTTCCCCATCGACCTCTGGCCCCCTGCCTCGGCACACCTGAGACGTGCAATTATCTCACAACAGCCCTGTACCAGAAGCTACAAGCTCACATGCAGCTTGGGAGCCCTCTAGAAGCCCTCCTCCCCAATCATCCCCCAAGCCAATTTATCCCCTTCTCCCAGAGAGGCCAGACAACCCATTGTAAAAGAGACCACATGCTACTCTCTGCCCCTCGGAGAAACACCCAGCACACCACCTTTTATTAGCTCCTCCTTTTATTTGCTATGCCTGGTGACAGTCTCCCCTCTGAATTCGGACACCAGGTATTCACAGGTTCTGCTGCTGAGGATGCCACATTTGGGCATCTGCTCTCTTCCTGAGGAGCTAGAAAGAGGACAGGCATTTTGGGATGAGAGAGCACAGAATGTCAGTGAGAAAAGGGCCTTTCCCCTCCTGTTTCAGATAGGAAACAGGTGACAGAAAGGGCTTGCTAAGGTCAAAGAGTGAGCCAAGGGCACAGCTGGGATTTGAATACAAAACCCCTTCTCACTCAGCTCCAACATGTACCAGTATTTCATTCTGCATGATTTTTAGGGACAGGCAGAATAGGGTGCTATTTTGTCTGTGTGTCTGGTATTTATCTGCAATTAACCAAACTCCCTGCAAACTCCAGCAGTAGATTCTTGGACTGGGGCACCTTTTGAGCTCTCTCTCTCTCTCTCTCTCTCTCTCTCTTTCCCTTTCCCTCTCCCTCTTCCTGTCTTCCTCTCTCTGGCTATAGGACAGTAAGGACCTATAGATGATGACAGTTTCCACGAAGCCAAGAAACAAGCTTGGATTCTCTGGCAAGAATCTCCTTTCAGAACACTAGTGCTCATGTTATCTGACTGTCCCAGCCTGAAGGTGGAACATCACACCTGGATAACCTGGATTCCAAGGCTCTGACCACAGACATCCAGGACTGCTCTTAACCGGAAGAAAAGCACAGGGTCCCAGAACCGTAGAGAATTCACTTTTAGCTTACCCATGTTGGCCTCAAGCCGGGTTCTCTGAAGACCTGTACTTGGTGGGCAGGTAAACAACAAGGTGAATGACAGTGGCAGGCAGCATCCCTTGACTGTGTGCTGCTTGGCACACACTGTTCCGAATGTGTACAGAAATTAGCCCAGTTAACACTCCAACTCCAGAAGATTTATGTGAGGCATTTCACTGATGAGGCACACAGGGATTACATAACCTCTCCATGATACCAACCAGTGACAATTTCATGGAACTGTTCACTCTCAGGAGACTTTTAGTGCAAAAGATAGTGATGGTGCATGCTGTGTGGTCCACTCAAACTCTGCGAGTGGGAGAGGAAGATGGTATCCATTTGGATCCTCCCATGAAAGAGAACCAACTGCATTTTAAGGCTGAAAAAAGACCACTGAATAATGAGACGCTTTCAGCCTGTTGCAAAACGCTGCGGATCCTATTGGAACTAATGCCAACAGAAATGGACTAGAGAGTGAGCACCACATCTCATGTGCAAGATGAAGTTTACCCAACCCGCTATAGGTTACAAATGCTGACCAGTCAAAACTAGTCAGAGATGCTATCGGGGGTTTGGCAGAGTTGTCTTGGCAGCCGTGTGAATACCTCTGAGAAAAGTGCTAATCTTTTTCCAGTTCCAATTAGGTTACTAGCCTTGAGACATCTTTATTACCCAATTATCTTTCTCTTTTCCTCTCAGTACCTGAAGAGATAGCCTTGAAAGAGGTTTACCAGCAAAATATGTGAAGCAATCAAGATCTCAACAATGTTGTGCTGTTCCGAGGGAGTGAGGATCAGAGTCCCAGCTGAATACCGTGGCTTACATTTAGTGTCCACCATTTTGAAATTCTTTTTTTTTTTTTTTTTGGTGGAACAGGGGATAAAACCCTTCTACCTCCGGGCTATACTCCCAGACCTATTTTATACTTTTATTTGGAAACAGGGTCTCTGAAGCCAGCAAGGCTGGGTTTGAACCTGCGCGGTCCTCCTGTCTCTGCCTCCCAAGCGCGGGGATTATAAGTGTGCGACACCACACCTGGCCATTTTGAAATTCTCAAGTGTCCACAAGTACTTCTGTCCTTTCTTTTTCTTCTTCTTTTGTGGTACTGAGTATTGAACTCAGAGGCATTCTACCTCCTAGCTACACCCCAGCCCTATACTTTTCATTTTGAAAGAGTCTCATTAAGTTGCTGAGAGTCTCACTAAGTTGCTGAGGCTGGCCTTGAACCTTTCTCAGCCTCCCAAATACTGGATTGCAGGTGTGCACCACCACACCCAGGTCTTCCTTCTTTCTTCCTGTGATTCCCTTTCCTCTTTTGCTGGCCCCAGGTTAGATGCTGCCTCTTCTAGGAAGCCCTCCCTTCTCTCTCCTGACACCTATACAACCTTCTGCTGTTGCCCTGATCTCTCTGTATGACTTGGTTTTTTCAGTAGGTCTCCCCCACTTGACTGAGAACCTTTTCTATTTCATCTTTTAATGAAGAGATTCATAACTTGTGTCTGCATCTCCACTGGCAGATGAAACTAAGTGTTCAATAGATTACCAACGTGAACTGGAGGCTCTTGTTTTCTAAAGGGAGTCGAGTTTGGTTGGTCCTGGTCCTGAACTTAACATTCTCTGAGGTTAAATCTGCTGAGGCGCTTCCATTTTGATTTATAGGGCATTGATAGCCATCAACAACCAACCCACGACTGTGCCATCAGCGCCGGGCTTGTGAAAAAAGTGACGTCAGGGGCGACCGCGCATGCGCGTCTCGCGGCCCGCGGGCCTGGCAGGGAGGGCTGCCTGTTGATGCAGTCAGCCTCTGACTCACGAGAGATCCCTGATAACCGATGCGAACAATGCCTCTGCTGCTCCGGAGACTTCGATTTCGATGACGATGATTGACGAGGAAGGAGGTGGGTGGTGGAACTCGCACAGAAGGCACTGAAAGGACTTGCCCAAGTCAGCCAGGGAGGGGCAGGCCTGGGAACAGGCCGGCTCTTCACACTCTCAAATCTGGTTCTTCCAGAGAACAGTCCCCCAAAAGGTTTCCACCACGTTAATCGCGGGTAACATTGGAATGACTGTTGTGTGTGTGTGTGGCTGGGGGGGGGGGGGGGGGTGGAACTGAGGATTGAACCCAGGGGCTCTTTACCTCAGAGCTACATCCCAGGCCTATTTTTATTTTATTTTAATACAGCGTCTCACAGAGTTCCAGAAGGCCTAAGTTACTGAGGCTGGCCGTGAACCTGAAATCCTCCTGTCTCAGCCTCCCAAATGCTGGAATTACAGGCATGCACCTGGCTTGGAATGACCGAGTCTCCTTTGGTTTCACCTTCTCTCTGCAACCTTCCAGACCACCTCTCCTCTGAACTCCAGTGTGCTTATCAATCTGTAGCAACCAGCACTTAGTCATAAAGTGCACCGGGTGGCCTTCTTTCTCCCAAAGATCATAAATTCCAAGAAGGCCAGGGTTCTATTTTATTTTGTTACTTCCTATAGCACCTAGAACAAGGTACAATTCACAAGGGACATTGAAAATACCTATGTGTTGGTTCACAAAATATATGGTTATTTATACATGCAGCTGGCTGCTCTGCCTGACTTCCTGAAGGCTTCAGGCGCCAAAGCACCTCCATTTGAAAACACTTCCCTCCCAGGGGCAGGTTCCCCAGAGGAAATCATGAGAGAAAGCACTTAACTCTGGACTTTCTGAAACTGGTTGATCTTACTCTGTTTGATTTTATATTTTATTCTATTTTATTGGTGGTATTGGGGGTGGAACCCAGGGGCTTTCTACCTCCAGGCTATACTCCCAGACCTATTTTATGTTTTATTTGGAAACAGAGTCTTACTAAGTTGCTGAGAGCCTCACTATGTAGCTGAGGCTGGCTTCGAACCTGCGTGATTCTCCTGTCTCAGCCCCCCAAGCGCGGGGATTACAAGCATGAGCCACCATGCCTGGCCTCTGTTTGATTTTTAAATGTACTGAGAATAAATACACATATGAGATCTTCCCAAGAATTCCTCTCTGAGAATGTAATAATTGTTGCTTGTTGACTTTCCCCCCAACTTTTCCTATAGTATTTATTTGAATTTTATTTATTCTGGGTCCTCCCCCCCATTGCTAGCTGAGGATAGCAAGGAATAGAAAGAACTAAAGGTTTAAGAAAAATTTTCACAGACAAAACACAAATTTAAGCAAGTATCTATCCATTGATCCCCCCCCCCTTGAAAATTAGTGGTGGAGGAAACATCTTAGTTATTTATTTGGGAAAACATCATATTCCAGCCCTTGGAACACCAGGACATATGGCTTGTGACTAGCTGGACTAGCAAATTAGAATGCCAGAGGAAGGCACGGTAGGCCTGGTCCTCACGAGAGGAACAAAAGTCAGGAGGATTCAGTAAGGGAGCCCGTGTCTCATGACATGGTATACCTGGTGTCTAAAGGGACAGAGCAGGGTTCCTTCTCTCACCCCGACCATGTCGCTGTGGCTCACAGAACTAGGAAAGGAAACATTCAACTACTTTGGAAATTTGGGACTTAATAATGCTGAGAGAGGGGTCCCCAGGGGAGAGGGAGAAAAGGATAAATGGTAATGAAATTGAGTTCCTCAATTGTAGATTTATTCTCAGTACATTTAAAAATCAAACAGAGGGAGATCAACCATTTTCAAAAAGTCAGGAGTTAGGAGTTTTCTCTCATATGTGGAAGTTAAAGAGAAAAGAGGAAACAAAAGGGACTTCAGACGAATGAAGAGAGACCAGTGGAATAGTGGGAGGGGACTGGGGATGAGCAACAGGGAGGGGAGGAAGGAAACAGTTCAGGTAATATAGGAAGGGGTCACCGCCAATCTCACTAACATGTACAGGGAGGGACTGAGGAGGGGAGGGGTGGGGTGTGGAGGGAAGCACAGCTGTGTGCATGAATGAATGTATCGCTTTGAACTGCACTATGGTGTATAATTACAATGCACCAATAAAAGTACAAACATAAGTCACACATGAACATACTCATTCACAAGGCACTATTAGAGCCATCTCATGGAAATTGTGGTCCACAGACCACACACTTGGTAGTACCTGTGTGCTTGTTAACATGCCTTTCCCAGCCCTGTCACAGGCTTCTGCAGTAAGAAACACAGGAGGGGGGCTAGAGAGACGACCCTGATGCCCACCAAGTCTGAGGATCCCCGTGATACTGGACCCACAGAGGCGGAGCAGACGTGGCCTCTTGGTCACTATATTTTAGCTGTTGGTGGGAGCAGAAGGAAGTCCTCTGAAAAGTCTAGCAGGTGGGATCCAAACTAGCATCTGAGAAGTGTGTGGGCTTCCTTTTATGATTTTTAAAGAAACTGTGAAAAAGAATATCCCCCTGGTGAAGAAATCCAGGTCAAGTTCAAGATCTTCCCATCTTACAGCCCCAAACCCCCAGTGGTAACTTCTGGCCCCGCAACAGCCCCATGCTGAGAGTTCTTCCCATCAGGATGGTGCGTGGTTGGACCCGCTCTCTCCTCTCTTACCATTTTCTTCCACTTCATCCTGCGATTCTGATACCAAGTCTTCACCTGCAGCTGAGTGAGTCCCAGAGACTGGGCCAAGTCCAACCTATAAGGAATGAGATACAAAATAAGGGTGAGGATGACAGGAGACCGAAAGAAAACTGGCCCAGGCCCCTGCTACTGAAGCTCAGACCTTCCCCATCACACCAATTCTTCCCCAAAGGGCTTTTATTTCCTTCTGTGAGTCTTACAGAAGAAATCTCTTGGAAACTCAAAGGCAGGCAGCCACACTCAAAACCCTAGGGGCAGTCCCCATCCTGGAAACATTCTCTTTTGGCAATGGACTTGAAAAGGAGGCCAGAGCCTTAGGTCTTCTGAAAAGCCCTAAAAGCCATTTCCAGTGACTATGCAGTGGGGCTGATTCCAACAACACAATGACACTTCCTGGGCATCATGGGTATCGGGCTACACACCAGGCTCCTGCCACGTGCTCGCCTGTGTTTTCCTTCCACCAAACCGTGGAGCCACTGTGATTATCCCATTCTACAGATGAGAGAGTACAGGCTGGGAGAAAGATTAGAATCTCTCAGCAACTGTGGCCAAATCCCCCCCACCACCTGATATCGTAAATAAAGTTTTGCTGAAGACAGACACGCTCATTTGTTGACATATGATCTATGGCTACACCTCTGTGCTACAACCTCAGAGCTGAGTAGCCGTGGCAGACCAGGTGACCCGCAAAACCTGAAATATTTGCTACCTGGTCCCACGCTGAAAAGCTTTTCTGACCCCTAGGTGGATGACCTCCAGGTAGATGATCTTTGAGAGAAGTGGAAGCAGGTTTTAAATTCACTTATGTCTGACTTGTTTGCCCACATTCATAATGTCTGTACAAGTCAGATCTATCAAAGGGAAATGAGGGAGAAGCAAACAACTCCAGTGGAGAATATGGAATGTGGAGGGGAAGTGTGTCGCCACCCTCCCCACCTCCATCCTGGAGGCTGCTCCTCTACCTACATAGGTAAGAGCCCCAGGTCTGCCTGAGCACCCACTGGGAAGACCGTCCTGGAGTCTGCATCAGTGCCTTGCTGCAGCTCTAGCCCTGCTCAATGAAGCACTGTGCGCTTGTAAAGCAGCGTGGCAGTGAGCTCCACTTTTTGAAAATCCCCTGGGTTTCTTAGACTTGCCATTTCACCCAAGCCTGCAGAGGCACAAGCCTGAGCCATCGGGATCCTCAGGTGCGAGCATCCTCTCTACCTGAGCAGATCTCACCATTAGCAGTACCAATGGGTACCTGCCTTAAATATTCCAGATGCTGAGTATTCTCAGGAGCAGCTGGACAGCACAGCCCTCTTGCTCTGACCAGAGTGCACAACTTGTATCTTTTTCTGTAATAATGTTTTATAGGTGCATTGCAATTGCACATGATAGATTCACAGTAGTACATTCATATAAGCACTTACCATTATATGGTCTGTTACAAATTGGACATAAATAAAAATGGAGCCTGACTTCAGGACCTGTCTTAAATCTGCATTCATATGTAGCAGGTCATCCCTGCAGAAGGGCTACCAGCAGCTGATAGTTTTATTAAAAGTGATAACAGACCAAAACCAATAAAATTTGGTGCCAGTAACACTTATACTGAACTCTTCCCATTAAGGAAGCGCTGTATCCCTAGCAGTCTTTCATTAAGAACTAATTATGCAGGCAGCCGGCTGTGGTGGCACACGCCTGTAATCCCAGTACTTGGGAGGCTGAGATAAGAGGACTGAAGGTTCAAGGCCAGTCTCAGCAATTTACTGAGTTCCTGTTTAGAAAACAAAACAAAACAAAAAAAGCCAGGGGTGTAGCCTGGCAGTAGAATGCCATTGAGTTCCATCCCCAGGACCAAAACCAAGAATGCAGGGGAGCTTCCCACAGACTTCTGTTCTCCGGGTTCCGGAGGCTGCCCCCATTGGGGTCACCTGAGGCCGTCAGGTGCGTTTGTGGATGGAAGGTTTACAGTGCTGCCACTGCATTAGCAAAGCACATTAGCTCACTTGGGAAAAATGGATCCCTGACTCACCCTGGCTGCAGACACACTTCCCTGTCATCAGTTGCCTCTCATTACCTGCCACCGTTACAAATTCTCACTTCCCTGCACATTTGCTTAAATGGAGTCACCTAGGAAACTAGAGAAACAAACAGAGAGGAGAGGGCGGGGGCTGCGGGAGGAGGGAGCACTCATGGCCCTGGTCACGTAGGGAGAAGGCAGTGCAGGCTGCGGCTGCCCTCCAGCCAGATGGTGTCCTCCTCCCCAGGCCAGTGAATCAGCCCTGTGTGGGCCACCTGAGAGATGCCCGGGCAGGTAGAAGGAAGCCCCAGGAGGTTAAATAAGAACTACCGTACTAACATTTCTGTAAAAAAAAAAAAAAAAAAAAAAAAAAAAAAAAAAAAAAAAAAACTTCTCTGGCTTCTGAAAAGTAAGCCTAAATTTTTACTAAAAGTAAGCCTAAATTTTTACTAAAGGGCATGCTGAAGCCCTTTAGACACACTGTCGGGGACATCCTAGGTAATGGTGCCCACTTCTCCGGGTGGCACATGTTCAAGCGTCTTTCTGCCCTCTGCTGAAGCCTCAAGGAGGCCATTTAATACCTGGGGATTTCACCTACTAAGTCCCCCACTACAGACTTGTCTCCATTGTGCTGTGAAGGGACCCCAAATGTGCACATCTGACACTGAGTTTCCCTTCCCAGGGATCCCACCCTGTCCGCTGCCTCCCCACTTCAATGAACCGCACTCCTATTTCCTGGTGATGCTGCAGAGAGCCCCTTCCTGCGTCCTCACCTGTCTGGTGTGGACAAGTACTTCTGCTTCTGGAATTTCTTCTCCAGGCCCATGAGCTGCAGCTCGGTGAAAATGGTACGACTCCGGCGGGGCTTCTTCTGCCGGGGCGTGGGCTGCTCTGTCTCAGACTCGCTGCTGGCTAGGGCCTCGCCGCCCGGGGCCTCGGCAGAGGCAGACTTGGGGGCTGGGTGGCGGGACAACACGGGGGCAATTCCCGGGGTGGTGGGGACCAGGTGGGAGATGACCGCGGGCTGTCGGGTGATCACGGAGAGGAGAGGATATGCCCGCAGGGACGGTGAGCCTGGAAGACAAACGGAGGCAGGTCACCAGGAGGAGCAGGGAGGTGAAGGAGCCCGCCTGCCGCCCTGCCTGCTGGTACTGCCAGAGCAGAGGGAAACAAGGAAAGGGGTGAAGAGAAAGCAAATCCAGACCTACAGCTCTGGGGGGGACAGGCGCCACGGAGGTCTGCTCGTCCATGTATGTGAGATCGTCCATGCCCCTGCAGGCCCCGAAGAAGGGGATTCTGCAAGTCCTCTGGTTTTACGGGAATCTATTGACTCTTCTGCACTTGTGAGACCCTGAATTCTGGTTTCAGTGATAGAGGTCAACAGGAACAGGCAGACAAAAAGTAGTCAGAAAAATCAAGAAACACATTCTACCCGTGGAACGGCAGTACAGTTCACAACAGCCACATTATGGAACCAACCCATGTGTCTGTCAAAAGACGAATGGGTAACAAAAATGAGGTATATGCACAAAGGGGAATTTTACTCAGCCATAACGAACAAAATTATTTTCATTTGCAGCAAAATAAATAAAACTAGAGAGTATTATGCTAAGTGAGACCAGCAAGTCTCAAAGTCAAAGGTTGTATGTTCTTTCTTATATGTTGAAAATAGAGCCGGGCGTGGTGGCCCACGCTTGTAATCCCCGCGCTCGGGAGGTGGAGACAAGAGGATCGCGCAGGTTCGAAGCCAGCCGCGCTGGCTTAAGAGACCCTCTTTCCAAATAAAAAAACCTATAAAATAGGTCTGGGAGTGTAGTCCAGAGGTAGAAGGGCTTCCAGGAACCACAGTACCACCAAAAAAAGAAAAAGAAAAAAGAGAGAGAAAATAGGGAACAAAAGGAACTTTAGATATGTGACTAAAGAGATCAGTGGAATACTGGAAGAGGATTGGGGGAGGGAAAAAAGGAAGACAGAGAAAGGGAAGGGTTCAAATAATGCGATGTCCATACATGACGGCATTGCTACCCGTCCCACCTCTGTGTATGGGGATGCAGAGGGAAGCACACCAGTGCTGCAGGTGGCCCGTTTACATCACTAAGATGTACCATTACAATGCACTAAGAAAAGCATATAAAAACCCTGCATACTTCTGAATTCCCAAGTCAACTTATGAGAACAGCTTGAGGTCTTTATTCACAAATCCGCTTGTAACTCTGAGTTCAAAGACTGAGAGGTCTATATGCCTTAAATCATAACATTTTTCAGAGCTGGAAGGATGATTAAGGATTACTTAATACAACTTCCTCATTTTAAGATGAACAAAATCATCCTAGAAAGGTTAAGGGACTTACTTAAGATAACAGCTATAGGAAAGAACAGATTGAGGGGTCAGATCAAGTTCTTCTGGTTTTAAGTCCAATGCCCTTCCCATCACATTACAGACCACACAGATAAAATCATAGATTTTAGTTGACCTGAAAACTCAGCTCAGTTACAACTGGCTGCCTACAGCACGGGGTCTAGCAGAGTCCTCAGGCTGGCTGAGAGATTGGCCAAGGAAAGTGTGCTGAGGTTGATGAATAATGTCTGCCTCGGGCATGCAGGGGAGTGAGGCAATGTTAGCATATACACTAGTTTCAGAGCAAGAGTACTTTTCTTCCCAAAAGTCTGTCTAAAAAAAATTTTAAGGAGTACTAGGGATTGAACCCAGAGGCATTCTACCTCCAAGTTAAACCTCCAGCCCTTTTTATCTTTTTATGGAGGGGTAAATAGAGATTGAACCCGTGGGCATTCTGCCTCCAAACTACATCCACAGCCCTTTTTATTTTTATTTTGAAACAGGATCTAAGTTGCTGAGAGTTTCGATATATTGCTGAGGCTGGCCCCAAACCTGCAATCCTCCTGTCTCACTCCCATGTACTGAGATTAGAGATGTGCACCACTACACCCAGCTTTAAAGGGTCTCAATTATGACCTGCCTGCGCCATTTTATCTCTAGACTTCAGTTCTGCTGTTTGGATAATGAGTAAGAGTAGCTAATTTCAAAGAACGCTTTGAATCCCAAGATACTGATGCCACAAAAGTGCCTTTCCTCCCTCCATTTGAGAGTTGATAACAAGGGAGAGGACTCAGGACGGCACCTGTGGTCTCAGAGCAGCCCTGGCTGTGAGCTTCAAGAGCAAGGCAGGCCAGAGCCAGTCGGCAGTCCACTAGTTCTGGGCTAAAACCGAGCGACGTCACAGACGCCCCAGGTGCCACCTGGGAACCAGGCTCCTCTTTGGGTTGGCACGGCTCTTCCTGCTCGCTGCCATTCCTCCGCTCGGGGTGCCAGTTCAGTTATTGAAACAGGTAACTTCTCTGTTCCTCGAGCATCCTTCCAGCAAGGCCCAGCAGAAACCACAATGTTATTAAATAACAATAAATCACCAAGTGCTACAACTTGTATTTAATTCTCCAGCCAACTCTGACGCTTGAGGTTTTGTGTTGCCGGATTTTTTTTAAAAGGAAAGCATCGTCTGGGGAATAATATTTTAGAGCAAGAAAATGAGGATACTAGTGGTGATAGATTTCTCAGCATAAATCACAAAATGACATGAAAGAGAAAGTCTCAAAGGCGCCTTATGCAGGCGGATGTTTCTCATCGCACACCACATCGCTCCTTCAATTCTGACAATTCTTTCAGAATGGACTTCCTTGTATATTCTCCCCACCCCTTCAAAGAACCCAGGGATGTTCTACCTCTGAGCTACATTTTTAGCCCTATTTGTTTTTTGTTGTTGTTGTTGGTGGTTTGTGTGTGTATGTATGTGTATGTGTGTGTGTGTGTGTGTGTGTGTGTGTGTGTGTGTGTGTGTTGTTACTCGGGATTGAACCAACCCACAGTATTTTCCTTCTGAGCTATACCCCCAGCCCTATTATTTATTTATTTATTTATTTATTTATTTATTTATTGTGCAGGTCTGGGGATGAAATGCAGGGGCATTCTACCTCTGAACTATATCCCCTGCTCTATTTTTTATTCTTTATTTTGAGACAGGGTCTCACTAAGTTGTGGAGGGCCTCACTAAGTAGCTGAGGATGTCTGCGAACCGCGATCTTCCGGTCTCAGCCTCCCGAATGCTGGGATTACAAGCGTGTGCCACCATACCTGGCTTTTATTTTTTATTTAGAAACTAGGCCTCACTAAGTTGCCAAGGTTGACCTCGAACCTTAACCTTATCTTAGCCTCCCAAGTACTGTAGATTTTCTTTCTTCATCCAATTATTTTATTTATTTATTTACTTACTTACTTACTTATCTATTGGACATTCTACCTTTGAGCTACACTCCCAGCCCTGTTTTATTTTTTTATTTTTAAACAGGTTCTCACTAAGTTACAGAGGACCTAACTTGTTGAGGCTGGCCTCGAACCTCCAATCTTCCTGTCTTGGTCTCTCAAGTATTTGGATTATAAGTATGCACCACTCAACCTGTTTATTCAGGCCAGTATATAATCTAGAATCTCAGGAGGTCGCTGGTTTAGGAGATGGCTAATCGTCTACCTGCACGTCGGGTTTCGTCGCCATTTTCCTTTGTAAGAGCTTAAATTTTGCCTAATATGGAGTGATATTTTGCACGTCTGGTAATACCTAGTGTTGGCGAAGGACATGGGGAGATGGCTATTCATATGTTGGTGGGGCTATAAAATAGCATGATCTTTCAGGAGAAAGGAAGCAGCATCTGACAAGTTATTAACAGGCAACTCCACAGCTTGAGTTCTTTTTGCTCCTGTAAACAAGGTTTCTGTACAACACATTTACTGCAGCCATCTTCTCCTCCTCCTCTTCTTCCTCATCTCCTCCTTTCCTCCTTGTTTTTCTTCTTCCTTTGTGGTACTGGGGGTTCAAAACAGGGTAGTTCTATTTTATTTTTTGAGCTACACCCCCAGACTCCCTGTTTTTTTCTTTCTTTTTTAAACAAGGTCTTGGCCTCGCTAAATTGCTGGGGCTGGCCTTAAATCTATGATCCTCCTGTTTCAGTCTCCCAAATACTGAGATTACAGGCATGCGCCACCGTGCCTAGCTGTATTTTTTTTTCTTTATTTTGAAACAGGGTCTCACTAAGTTATTGAGGATCTCACTAAATTGCTGAGGCTGGCCTCAAACTTGGGGTTCTCCTGTTTCAGCCTCCCAAGTACTGGGATTATAGGCATGTGCATGGCTGATTTGTATCTTTTCAAGGTCCTATGGCCACTGTGTGGATTGGACTGTGGGGTGGGCATGAAGGCTGAGAAACCAGATAGAAAGACAGGCCATGTTCCGGACTAGACTGTCAGCAGCCGGGGCAGGGAAGGGCAGTGGGATGCAGGGCGCCCCTTACAGCTAGGATTGAAAGTCAGGTCTAGCCGGGCATGGTGGCTTAAGAGACCCTGTTTCCAAATAAAAGAGTATAAAAAATAGGTCTGGGAGTGTAGCCCGGAAGTAGAAGGGCTTCCAGGAACCCCAGTAGCACCAAAATAATAATAATAATAATAATAATAATAATAATAATAATAATGATGATGATGAAGAAAGTCAGGTCTAAGAGAGAGCTGATGCCTAGGATTTGGGTCTTATCAGTTGAAGGAACAGCAGTGTGCTTTATTGAGATGGTAAAGACTGGCCAAAGAGCAGAACTAGGTGGGAAAAACGGGATTTCTGTGTTAGTTGTGGAGGCACTGAGGAGGCGTCTGGACAAACCCGCCTGGAGCTCAGGGACACACAGCTTTGACTCATGGAGTGTGTGTGGTGTTTGGAGCCTGGCACTGCATGAGGTCACTGAGGGGGAGGGAGTGGCGCCCTGGGGCACGCCCACATCTGAGGTCAGAGCAGGGAGAGAAGCCAGGTTCCCCACTGAGGAGGAGAGGACAGAGAAGTAAGTGGGAAACCAGTGTCCCCATACTCAGACAGTTCTTCTTTACATTTACATTTCATAACATATATGTGTTATTTTCATAATTTGAATAAAGGAAGGGGGCCAGGGGCAGGGGCATATAGCTCAGTGGGAGAGCCCTTGCCTCACACACATAAGGCCTGGGTTCAATCCCTAGCACTGTAAAAGAAAAAAAGGAAGAAAGAGTCTAAGGAAATTTTTGTCCTTTGTGTTGGAAAATATTTGTGATTTTGTGATTGATAGACTCATATTCTGTCCCTTAAAATAAACAGCTGAGACACAGGTGTGTTGGCACATGCTTATAATCCCCACATTTGGGAGGCTGAGACAGGAGGATCACACAGGTTCAAAGCCAGCCTCAGCTACTTAGGCTCTCAGCAACTTAGTGAGACCCTGTTTCCAAATAAAATATAAAATAGGTCTGGGAGTACAGCCCAGAGGTAGAAAATAAAAAATAAAATAAAATAAAAATAAATTTTAAAAACCCAGCTGGGTGTGGTGGTACACCTATGTAAACCCAGTACTTGGGAGGCTAAGACAGGGAGGATCACAGGTTTGAGGACAGCCTCAGCAATGTAGCAACACTCTCAGCAACACAATAAGAACCCGTTTCAAAATAAATAAATAAAAAGGGCTGGGGTGTAACTCAGAGGTAGAAAGCCTTTGATTCAATACCCAGTATCACACAAAAATTTTTTTAAATCACCAAAACCAAAACAAAACCCATTAACACAGGAAAATTAGAACAGTACTACACTGTTTCAATTATTGTAGCTTTATATGGTTTGAAATCAGAAAATATATATCTGCTAGCTTTGTTCTTCTTCAAGATCATTTTGGGTATCTAGAATTCATATTCCATATTAGGATAGATTTTTTTCTGAAAAATAACTATATAAATATATGATAGTTTCACCAAAAAAACAGAAAAAAATATGCTCTGGTAAGAAAGAAAGCAAAAAGAAATATTGAAATGTTATCTTTAAATCATCAAAAGCTTGGCATCAGACAAATGAAACTGTTATGTGAGATTATCATTTTTAATTTTGGATATTGCTATAATACTAGATGTCAACCACTAAGCCAAGCATGGGAGGGAGGGATGGGGAGAGAATGGGGTGGGGATCGGGTGGGGGCTGACTGGGCGATGTGTGCATGTATGTCTACAAAAGTTTGTATCCCACTATGATGTATGAATACAGTGCACCAATAAAATAAAATTTTAAAAAAAATTTAAAAAAAAAAATAAAATAAAATAAAAAAAAAACACAGGAAAATTAGTCTTTTCTACAAGTGGTACTGGAACAACTGCATATCCATATGCAAAAACGACGACGATGACAATGACCTACACCTCATAATTATAAAAAAAATTACTCAACTGGATTATAGATCCCAATGTAAACAAATCTATAAAACTTTTATAGGGAAACATAAAAGAAACTCTTTTGACCTTGGATTAGCACAATGCAAAAAAGCACAATGCAAAAAAGAAAAAAGTAAAAAAAAAAAAAATCTTTATCAAAGTCAACAATCTTAGCCGGGCGTGGTGGCGCACGCTTGTAATCCCCGCGCTTGGGAGTCAGAGACAGGAGGATCGCACAGGTTCGAAGCCAGCCGCACGCGCTGGCTTAGGAGACCCTGTTTCCAAATAAAAATGTAAAAATAGGTCTGGGAGTGTAGCCCGGAGCTAGAAGAGCTTCCAGGAACCCCAGTACCACCAAAAAAATAAAAAATTTTTAAAAATCAACAATCTTAAAGCCAGGCCTGGTGACACACACTTCTAATCCCAGCATTCAGGAGGCCGAGACCAGAGGATCATGGTTCGCGGACAGCCGCAGCTACTTAGTAAGGCCCTTCGTAACTCAGTGAAACCCTGTTTAAAAAAAATTTAAAGAGACTAAAAAAAAAATCAATAATCTTAGCTGGGCGTGGGCACACTTGTAACCCCAGCATTCGGGAGGCTGAGACAGGAGGATCGCGGTGTGCAGACAGCCTCAGATACTTAGCAAGGCTCTATGCAACTCAGTGAGGCCCTGTTTCAAAATAAAGAATAAAAAAATAGGCCTGGAGATGTTGGTAGAATGCCTCTGGGTTCCATCCCCAGCACCGAAAAAAAAAAAAAAAAATCTTTGCACTACAAACCATACAGAAATTAAAAAACAAGCCACAAACTGGGGGATTTTTTTCTTCAAATCTCACAACTGACAAATGATTTGCATCCAGAATATACAAAGAATTCTCGAAGTTTGACAATTAAAAAATAACCCCCATAAAAAATTAGCACAAGCTTTGAAAAGACACTATCCAAAGTATCCAGTATATTTACTGGTGGTAAATAAGCAAAAGAAAAGATGCTTAAGATGACTAGTCATTAGGGAAAAGCGGTATAAACCATCATGAGATACCACCACGAATCTGCTAGAACGGCTTAGAACTTCATAAACTGATGAAATCAAGAGCTGACAAGGATGAGGAGCAACCGGAACTCGGGTACATTGCTGGTACGAATGCAAAATGGCACCGCCTTTATGGAAGGAGAGTTGGCAGTTTCTTATGAAGTTAATCATGTATGCGCCATATGACTCAGCAAAACCTGCTCCTTGGTCTTGACCCAGGTGAAAAGAAAGCACAAAAACCTGCACACAGATGTGTAGAGCAGCATTACTAGTGATTACCTTACACTGGAGATAATCCAAATGTCCCTCAACTGGGAGTAGATAACAAGCTGTACCATACATATTCAATGAAATACTACTCAGAAGCAAAGAGGGATAAAAGTGGATAAAATTCTACCTCCGAGCTACACTCCTCAGCTCTAGTTCTATTCTTTAGTTTGAAACAGGGTCTCACTGAGTTGCAAAGGGCCTCACTAAGTAGCTGAGGCTGGCTGCAAACTGCGATCCTCCTGTCTCAGCCTCCCAAATGCTTGGATTATAAGTGTGCACCAACCATGCCCGGCTTTGCTAGGTTCCTTAAAGAAGTAAGCACCACTAAAACATGGTAAGAATTACATTACCCACACTGATTAATTTAGGAAAAGATCATTCATTTGGCTGGGTATGATGGTGCATACCTGTAATCCCAATATTTGGGAGGCTGAAACAGAAATATAGCAGGTTTGAGGACAGCCTCAGCAACATAGTGAGGCTTTCAGCAACCTAGTGAAACCCTATTTTAAAACAAAAAATAAAAAGGGTTGAGGTATAACTCAGAAGTAGAATCCCCACACACACACAGAGATAATTCTTTTGATAATCCTATCATCTGTTTGGTTGAAAAGAAATGGTTGGTTATTTAAGTGGGTTTAGAGATTTCTGCAATTTTTTCCATAAAGATCAAACCTAATGTAAACTTTTTTTTTTTTTTTTTTTTTTTTTTTGCGGTACTGGAGATTGAACCCAGGGGCATTCTACCTCTGAGCTAAATTCCCAGTGCTATCTTTTATTTTGAAATAGGGTCTCACCCCCTGAAATTTATATCAGCAGTTTTGCTATGGTTTACACAGATGGACAGTACTTCCTACACCATTCAATTCCTTTCTGCTCTGCACTCATGTGCAGCAGTATCTGTCATGATTTGGGTGATCAGTGATGTATTTTCTTTGCTATTCTGATGTGCTTCAGTTCAGTAACAATAGCTGTTAAATAATACATTGTGCATTCAAAAAAAAATAGGATCTCACTAAGTATCAGAGGGCCTCATAAAATTGCTGAGGCTGGCTGTGAACCTGTGATCCTCCTTTCTCAGCCTCCCAAATACTGGGATTACAGGTATACACCACCACACCTGGGAAAAAATTTTTTTTAAATACACACACACACACACACACACACACACAAAGCCAGGCATGGTGGCGCATGTTTGTAATCCCAGTACTTGGGAGGCTGAGACAGGAGAATTGTACAAGTTCAAAGCCAGCCTCAGCTACTTAGGCTTTCAGCAACTTAGTGAGACCCTGTTTCCAAATAAAACATAAAATAGTCTGGGAGTGTTGCCCAGAGGTAGAGGGCCCCTGGGTTCCATCCCCAGGACCATAAATAAATAAATAAATAAATAAATAAATAAATAAATAAATACACACACACTCACCCCTTGTGATAAATTATAGTGATTTAAGGCAACATCGAATCTCCAAAGGTCATAAATGAAAGAATCTTAACCCAATGTTCTAATGCAAATTCAGTGACAAAATCCCACTGGTCCCCACTGCTGAGCACACCCTCCTGAGCAACCACCATGATGCTGAGAAATGTCTCAGGGCATTAGGAGGACCACCATTGCAGTTAAACACATTGCAGCGAAGCCCTGCCATGGGTTCTTGATATTTGACATATGTCCCTAAGATTCAGAAGAAACAAGCATGAATAAGAGTGGGTGGGTCACGTGTGTGCAGCAAAGCACTGATTCCCCAAAAGGCAAACCGGGGGGGATGGGGGGCAGGAAAGCGAGACAAAATATACGTTCGCCAGCTGTTTGCTATCTTTTTCGTGATTCAACATATGACCTGGTTTTCAACAAAACAGCTTTTACCCTGAGCTTTAATTTCACAAAGCACTCGCCCATCATCATGTTATACATTTCGCCTTCAAAAGAATCAAACTTAGGTTGTGCATAGAGAGGAGGAAAAAAGTACAAACCAATGCATAATTCCTGGGAATGATCACTATGTGGACAGGGCAGCTGAACACAGCTCCCGGCTGCTCGGGATCATTTACATGCCCTTGTGAAACACCAGCGCATTATCTGCTGCTGTGAGGGGGTGATGACTGTCATCAAGCAGGGACACTGTTTGTTTAAACAAACTCATTTTCAGTTGACAAAAGGAGTGTAAACGCGACCGCACAGAATGTTTTCCTCAGAGCTGCCTCCCCAGCCAACCCCGGAGCCCGTGTTTTGCGACAGGATGAAGATCATGTAACTGTGTATGTGTCTATTCCTAGAAATACTTTCCTGCCAAATGTTTGGTCTTTCTGAGAGTTTTTGGACTTAAAAACCTGAGTACATCAATGATTGGCTGATGCAGAGGAACATCCAGGAAATGTGGGGGGATGGATGGGGGGCTCTTTGTAGGCTAAAGAGAGGACAGGCATCCCTCTGGATTTGTGGGTTCTGTACCCGTGAGTTCAACCAACTTCAGACTGAAAAAAATTTCAAAAATGCCTCTGTACTGAACATGTACAGACTAATTTTCCTTATTATTCCCTAAGTGATAAAGTATAACAACTATTTATAAAATCATTTTTTGTTGTATTAGATACACGTAATCTAGGGGTGATTTAACATATCTGGGAGACCAGGCCTAGTGGTGTACACCCATAATCCTGAGCCTGAGACCAGAGGATTGCAGAATGAAGATCAGCCTCAGAAACTTAGCGAGACCCTCCAGAATTTAGTGAAACCCTGTTACAAAATAAAAAATAAGCCGGGTGTGGTGGTGCACACTTGTAATCCCAGCATTTGGGAGGCTGAGACCAGAGGATCATGGTTCACAACAACCTCAGCTGCTTAGTGAGACCCTCCACAACTTAGTGAGACCCTGTTTCAAAATAAAGAAAAAAATAGGGCAGGGGGTGTTGCTCAGAGGTTGAATGCTCCTGGGTTCCATCCCCAGACCCGCAAAAAATTAAATAAACAAACAAATAAATAAATAAATAAATAGGGCTGGAGGTGTAGCTTAGATGTATAACGCCCCTGGGTTCAATTCCTAGCACCAAAATCTAAAAAATAAAATGAAGGCGGGGCATGGTGGCACACGCTTGTAATCCCTGCACTTGGGAGGCAGAGACAGGAGGATCACACAAATTCAAATCCAGCCTCGCTGGCTTCAGAGACCCTGTTTCCAAATAAAAAAATATAAAATAGGTCTGGGAGTGTAGCCCAGAGGTAGAAGGGTTTCCAGGAACCCCAGTACCACAAAAAAAATTTTAAGAATCTGGAGGGTGTACATAGGTTCTATGAAAACAGAACGCCATTACGTAAGGACTTGAGCATCTTTGGATCTGAGTATCTGCAGGGGGAGGGTGTGATGGAATCCATCCCCCATGGATATCGGAGGATGACTGTATTTTTAGATTCTGCAAACCTATGTAGGCTTGAGCACATAAGCATGCTTCGGCCAGGCACGTACATCATCGGGGTTGCTGATTCCTGGTCATCGCAATATAAGGCCTCCTCGTGGTAGAAGCCAGTCCCCTCCAGCTACGGCGGGACTTCAGCCTCAGAGCAGCATTCTCAAACAACAGTATCTGCATCTCCCTATCTCCCGAGGGATCTCAAGAGAAGTAAGCGCAAAAGGAGAGGAGATCCGCATCACTTCCATCTCTACAAAATGGCCGCCCCAGGCTGACTCTCCACTCTCACTGGACACGGCAAGGCCCGAGGCTCTGAGAATCTCTAAGCTGTCTGCTGGACTGATTTAAGTTCCAGGAACATGTGACCTAAACATTTGCAGAAAGATTCAGAGGAACACAGCAACCCAGAGAAAGATGTGGACACTGATATATTCAGACAGCCAAAAACAGACTCGGTAAAACAGCTGGGTAGCAATTGCTGGGTCCATAGGGGGAAAAACACACAAACACAATCGCCCACACTACCCATAAACTTCCATTCTTACACACTGTTTGGAATCTGAGGCAGTGGAAATGACAAGATGTCTGCCCCTGTCTCTCAGAGGGACCCTGAGCAGGTTACCAAACTTGCTTGGTTTCTGTGTCCTCATCTCCAAAGTCAAACCAATTACAACCATTCTCCCTCCTGGATTATTGTGGGAATTAAATGCATTAAATTATGTTGAGTGTTCAGTTGGCACCTAATTGCCGTTAGTTCCTTTCTTTTCCTGCCTTCTCGTAGTTGTTTGATATGATGTGGATGAGCCCGTTAAAGGGCACATATTTTCTGACCAAGAAAAGAAACCTACTTGTGAATCTCATGTGTCTCTTGCAAAGCAAGAACCAGCAACGCGAGTTTCTCTTTTCCCAGTGGAGATCTTCAAGTGCATGTAGAGCCACCTACTGAGAATGACCGCGACCAGGGAGATGAGAGAAATCAGCGCAAAGGCCAACCTGGCCAGACATCCTTCTAAAACTTCCAAGACTCTAGAAATTGTTACTTTGGTTTTGCAGACCTGGATAAAAACCAGTGCTGGAGTGTAGCTCAGTGGCAGAGCACCTGATTAGCATGCATGTGTCCATGGTTTTGATCCCCAACACCACACACACACACACACACACACACACCTGAGAGCCCCAAAGCTCATCTCTTAAGATCAGTAACAGGCCAGGCGTGGTGACACATGCTTGTAATCCCAGCATTTGGGAGGCTGAGACAGGAGGTTCGTGGTTCCAAGACAGCCTCAGCTACTTAGTGAGGTCCTTTGCAACTCAGTGAGACCCTGTTTCAAAATAAAGGATAAAAAATATGGCTAGGCTGTAGCTCAGAGGGAGAATGCCCCTGGGTTCCATCCCCAATATAGCAAAAAAAAAAAAAAAAAAAAAAAAAAAAAAAGTTAAGATCAGTAGCAGGCAAGGAAAAATAGACTTTGGGGGAATTCCAGGCAAAACCAACCAAGCAAAACCTATGTCTGAAAACTGCAGGGAAAACGCTTATAGGATGTTTAAAATACTTTGCCCTGTCTTATGCTGAGAGTGAGCAGTAGAAAGGCTGAGCTGAGGGTAAGCAGGAACTGGATTTAAAGCTCAGAGACAGTAAGCACAGAAGAGGAGAGGAGATCCAAAGAGGCCCTAATGTTCTTTTGGCTTTGTGATACACCAAGTGTCCCCTCCTGCAAGAGTAAGTGAATTCAATGCATTCTTTCCAGGTTATGACTGTGTGTGACAGAGGCAAAGGGAAAATGTTTTTTCTACTT
The DNA here is from genome assembly GCF_963383645.1 of Muscardinus avellanarius. NCBI lineage: Eukaryota > Metazoa > Chordata > Mammalia > Rodentia > Gliridae > Muscardinus > Muscardinus avellanarius. Next base: position 130,068,850 of record NC_137786.1, on the reverse strand, counting down.
AAAAAAAAAGGTAAGGAGCTCCTAAAAGTTTATAGTCTTAAGATTTATATTTAGGTCTTTTATCTATTTTGAGTTAATATTTGTATATGGATTAGGTAAGGGTCCAATTTTATTATTTTCCATGTAATTATTATTTTTCAACAATATTTAGTTAAAAGATTATTATTTCCACCACCAAATGTTCGTGGAAACCTTGTCAAAAATAACTTGACAATATAGGGAAGAATTTAGCTCTAGGCTTTTATTTAACTCCAATGGTTTATATATCTGCCTTTAGAATAGTACTACGCTGTTTCAATTATTGTAGCTTTATATGGTTTGAAATCAGAAAATATTTATCTTCTAGCTTTGTTCTTTTTCAAGATCGTTTTGGGTATCTAGAGTCCATATTCCATATTAGGATAGATTTTTTTCTGAAAAATAAATATATAAATATATGATAGTTTCACCTAAAAAAATAGAAAAAAAATATTCTCTGGTAAGAAAGAAAGCAAAAAGAAATTTTGAAATGTTATCTTTAAGTCATCAAAAGCTTGGTATCAGACAAATGAAACTGTTATGTGAGATTATCATTTTTAATTTTGGATAAATTGCTATAATACTAGATGTCAACCACTGGGCCAAGCATGGGAGGGAGGGATGGGGAGAGAATGGGGTGGGGATCGGGTGGGGGCTGACTGGGCGATGTGTGCATGTATGTCTACAAAAGTTTGTATCCCACTATGATGTATGAATACAGTGCACCAATAAAAAAATAAATAAAAAGAAAAGAAAAAAAAAGTAAGGAGGTTTCCAAAGGCTTAAAAATGAAGGTCAAAGAGGTAGAGTGGAGAAGAAACACTGGAGAGATCTGGAAAAACAAAGCAAGTTTGGGAAACAAGCAGAGGACATCGGAGCAACCTGGCAGGTGGACTGCATCATCATCTCATCTTTATTTTGCAGAGACAAGCTCAGTTTTATCACTTTCCACCTGCAATCTACAGTTATCAGGATGGTGGAAACCCACAAAAACACTGGTTTAGGATGAAATCAACTAAGTCAGCCCAGCAGAGAGACTTCTGGACCCTCCTCACACTGCCCAACATGTCATACCACATCACGGCATCTGTCCTGAGCCCCACTCCTTAATGTCCTCGGCCAAGGAACACACTGAAAATGGTACGCTCTCTCTCCTGCTAGCCATCCTGCTGTCTGCACACACCACACCTGCTTCCATCCACACCTCCCGAGCACACTGACCTAGCGCTGTGTGGTGCAGCTGTTGTTTATCACAAAAGCAGAATTAATCACTCTACCTCCTCACACCCGCACTTTTTGTTTATGTCCTTATTCGCCCTTACGTACTTCATACCTTGGATTACAAATTAATTTGCTTTCCCATCTGTTCCTCACCGAATCGCAAACTCCCTTAGGACAAGATCAGAAACTACACCTTCCTAGCACACCGTCCACACCTCAACTGAACTGACAGTAAATGGGGCAGAGGAAGGCTGGAGACGCAGTTTGCCGTCGGGTTGTGGGGCCTTGGTCAGGTCGTACTTTAAAGCTTCTGTTTTCTTTTCTCTAAAACAGCAATACTATTTCTTTGCAAGCTTGTCAGAGGGAGCACTGGATAACAGATATGGAAGCCAATGGAGAACGATTACAAATGAAAAGACTAAATTTTTTCAAATGCCCTCTTTGCAGACCCAACTCAAGGTCCATAGGTTACAGATGGCTCTGCTCACGAAAAAGTCAGCCCTGCTTGCCTGCTGAGTGTGTGTGTATGTGTGTATGTGCGTGTGTGTGTGTGTGTGTTTTACTGGAGATTGAACCCAGGGGCATTTTACCTCTGAGCTACCTCCCTATCCCTATTTTATTTTGAAACAGAGTCTAGGTTCTGAGGCTGGTCTTCAACCTATGATCCTCCTGTCTCAGCTTCTCACGTGCTGGGATTACAGCTGTGTGCCACTGCACTCAGCTAGCCCTCCGTCTCCTGCCAACTTAATTCCTCCCTCTACCTCAGGCCTGTGCTCAATGATTCCTAGTTAGGGTTCTAGTGTTTCCAGAGACACGGTCTGCACAAAGTTCACTAGCAGGAACCCCTGGGGTTCACTGTCAGCATCCTCAGAGAACTCTAAATATCATCAGAGAACTAAACAGCCACTCAGCTTTGCTAACAGGCAGGGGCAGGAAGAGAAGTGATTCCTAACTTCTGCCTTCAAGAAGTGAATTACCTGCCTTGGGGGGATGAGACATAAACCTAGAGGCAAACAGGGGAACAGCCTTGTGCATTGAGGGCAGATTGCAGCCGACTCCTGGGAATTCTGGAAAGACAGCTGAATTCTTGAGAGCACAGTGTCTAACCATGGAGCAAGTGAGGCAAGGAGGAGCGGGCTTTAGGGCAAGGAGGAATGGATTCCACAGGTGCGGCAAGGAAAATCCAACAGGATCTAGGAGCCCACCTCGTTGGGAAGAAAGGGGCTCATGGGAGCTGGACGACTCAGAAGTCCAGGGGTGCCTGCGGGAGTCTCTGCCATCACATGGAGGAGGAAAGACAGGCCTTGCAGTTTAAGGTGACAATCAGATGTCATAGGTCCAGAACAGTCACAGACAGGTGCTCCCCAGAGGGGTACTGAGATGGAGATATTACCCAGAGCCAGAGCTGAGAAAGAAGAATTTCTTTCCCAAGAGCCAAGACTTAAGAGCTACAGAGGACAACGGATGGGTTCTTGGGTGCATCTTCATGCAATCTCTCCTGAAGCAGGAACACAAACAAAAGGTACCGCAAGGCTGACGACCATGGCCAAAGAGAACTTCATCACCACCGACTTTCAATGAGGCTGCTCACTAATGAGTCTTTTGACCTAAATTTTAAAACATTCGCTGCTTCTCTGACACTTCCAGACCTGTATTTACAGTTGAGGAATCTCCACCAGTTAGGCTGGCAATTTGTGCAAAAAGCCAGGGAGACAGCCAGTTTTCAGAAGAAGTCTCAGGCGTTCACCTTCCTTACCTGGCCCCACGGGTGCACTGGCAAGCTCCTAATTGCCCAGCAGAGACTATTTCAGGATAAAACTAAGATCATCTTATGCCAAAATGTAATTTAAAAAAAATTCCAAGCTGACTTCATTCTGTTCCCTACATATTCTAATCCTGGCTTAGATAACTCTACGGCTTGCCTTAGTTGGAAAAAAATAAAAGCAAAGTAGGATAAAGGAGGATAGAATTCGATTAAATTCAACAAATTATAGAATTCCTCGTGTAGATATCATGCCAGGCATTAGAGATAAAACAATACACAAGACAGACCAGGTCTTTGCCTAGCTTGTGATCTGACCAGGATAGCACACGATTAAAAGAGAACGTGTTCAGAGTGTTCTAAAGAATAGAGCCAACAGGAGGATCGAACCAAACACCGGAGGCCAAAACTCCCTGGAAGAGCAGCATTTAACTGAATTTTAAAGGAAGAGGTTGAGCTGAGCTTGGTGAAGCATGCCCATAATCCCAGTACTTGGGAGGCTGAGACAGGAGGATCAGGTGCGAGGCCAGGCTCAGCAACTTGGTGAGACCTTCAGCAATTTAGCGAAATCCTGTTTCAATACAAAAAGTAATAGCCGGGCATGGTGGCACACACTTGTAATCCCAGTGCTTGGGAGGCTGAGACAAGAGGATCGCACAGGTCGAAGCCAGTCTCAGCTATTTAGTGAGGCTCTCAGCAACTTAGTGAGATCCTGTTTCCAAATAAATTATAAAATAGGGCCGGGGGGTGTACTCCAGAGGTAGAAAGCCCCTGGGTTCCATCTCCAGCACCACAAAAAATAAATAAAAAGTAAAAGGGGGTAGGGGTATAGCTAAGAGATACAATGTACCTAGGTTCAATTCCAAGTATAGAGAGAGAGAGAGAGAGAGAGAGAGAGAGAGAGAGAGAGAGAGAGAGAGAGAGAGAAAGAAATGGTGAGCTGCCAATTCAAGAGGAACAATGAACAATGAAAAGGAACAATTAAAAGTTTAAGATGTGCTGATGTAAATGCATATGAATTTGCCAAGTGCTCTTCAAAAATAGAAAAATAAAAACCATAGAAGTAGAGGAAAAGTCGTTTATTTCTTACTGAAGAATTCTTAAAGAAGTGATGTTAATGTTGGTGTCACTGAATGAGAAAAAAAATAGGAAGAACTCTGGAACAGTTTCAAACAAACTCTCTCTCATGAGGCTCCAAAAAGACAGTTGATGATCAAAATATTCCCTTTGCCTCACCGCCTGCCATCACACAGGCATTTCTATTGAGATGCTCTGATGCCATCTGTCTGGTCATATGATTTCTGTGGTAAAAATCCCCTCTTTCTGGTGTCCCATTATTTCCTGACAAAAGTGAACCCTTAAAGGCCATGGGGCTAATGTAATCAGGGGACACTAAACCACGTTGAAAAAAGGTCTCAAACTCTGGAGCAATTTGCTCCATTGAAGTGAGGATGAAAGAGAAGCTCTGTGTGTGAAGAGGGAAGCTGGACAGAATGAAAGAGTTCCTCTCCCGTTCTCTCCTATCAAGCTATTAAGATCAAGGGCAACCTGTGTATCCCTTCACAAAAATCTTCACATTAGTATCAATATTTACTCCTGCTTGAGCCTTACTCTTGAAGGTATTTACTATATTAAGAGATAATAGCAGTACGATTTTGCAACATGGTGATCATCAATTGTGCTAACAATGGTACCCAACTAGCCAACCAGGACCCATATCTTTTGCTCCCTCCAGCAAAGTGAGGGTGAGCTCACCCAGCACTAAGCCAAAACCTGTTTACTAAGATCCAACTCCACCCAAAATGACACCATTAACCTTGCTCAAAGCTTCAACCTACAAGAAGCTCTCCTTTTCTAAATTTTCCTCATCTGTAAATAGGGAATGAGATGATTAATTTTTTTTTGTGTGTGTGGTACTAGGGGTGGAACCCAGAGGCTTTCTACCTCCGGGCTATACTCCCAGACCTATTTTATATTTTGTTTGGAAACAGGGTCTCACTAAGTTGCTGAGAGCCTCACTAAGTAGCTGAAGCTGGCTTTGAACCTGCGCGATCCTCCTGTCTCAGCCTCCCAAGCGCGGGGATTACAAGCGTGCGCCACCATGCCCGGCTGATGATTAATTTTTAAGGTCTCTTTTTTGGCAACAAAATACCACGATTTTATGAGTAATATCAGACAAAGAGGCAATGTGTCTTTCATATTTCTTAATTCAATTTAAGTCTTTGCCTTAATACTTCTGTTCTTCTCACACTGTGCAAGGAAACCAACTGAACAAATACTAGCTGAATTAAACAAGTGTATAAAGAACAAGGATACTATTGCACGTATAAAACTCCTCCAGCTCTATCAAGACTTCCCAGTCCACAGGAAGTGGGGTAATAAAGTATTTACTACTTATCTGATCTGGTCACCCAAGGGTGACCCAGATTATCTACTGAAGAGGCAAATGACTATATTTGCATAATCCTTGCCTTCCACAATTAACCCTTCAAGGCTCTGTGGTTTATAGCTACTTTTCCCAATCTGGCCTTTGGTGGATAAAATAGATGGTATTAAACGAAATTACAAAGAAAGTCACAGTCTGATTAGGACCACAGCTCAGACCTCCAGAGAAGAGGACCACGGGTCTGCTGGTGTAGCTGTGTTGATATTCTAGGGGGGCCACCAAATGCTGAGTACTATTTGGCCTTAGGCACAGAGTTTTCTCCTTTGTGTGGTCTGTTTGGGGATAGTTTGGGTATGCCTGAGGTTCACAGTTAGTACACTTGATATGTTACCAGCCAATCAAAAAAATTCTATTTGTCAATTGTCCTAAATAGGGTCAATACATGTTTAGCAAGAGAGGAGGAAAGGTATACCTTTAATTACCTGATAACCTGATAGCCCACAACACTAACAAATAATAAGTAAAACACATGCAATGGTATAGCCTTAGAAAGGGTCAATCTCTCTTAAAGAAGAGAGGTGTGATGAGCCACTAAAACAGTCACATGTCTCTTAAATGCCACCTCTAATCTCCAGGGAGTGGGCACATGAAGAAAATCTGAGCACCGCCATACACATCTTTTATTCCTCACACATGCTATCCAGGATCTAAGGCGTGCATCTGGGGTTGGAACAGAAGTCTGGTTCAGCCATGGCCATCTTCCTTTAGTTTATCATGCCACCCTTCAAAACTCTAAAGCATGACTTACCAAGGACTTTCCTTTCTGATACTTAGTATTCTAGGCAGCTGATACACATTCTGACATTGTTAAAGCCTCCTGCTTCTTCTAGGGTGTGCTAAGGAGCCCTGCCAGGCATTGGCTAATATTGCATAAGAATAATAGAAAAAATGCACTTTCCTTTCTTTTTAGATCACATTTTTTTCACAGTGGAAATAAATATGTTTCAATGTAAAAAAACAGCAGAAATATGAACACCAAAAAATAGTTATGTATATTCCCACATGTCAAAAAACCAGTGAAGTTCAGAGATTTCTAAAAGGTAAACAAAGGAGGTCCTCTTTGAAAAGGCTCTTCCCTGCCTGGGAAAAAGATGGCACTTAGGTTTGGGTCCAGGTAAGAAGGCAAATAGTTGTGTTTTCTGGGGAATGGCTTGGGTTGAAATAACATGACATTCTGAAATCCCTCTATCATTGATATAATGACCCCATTACCTTGTCCAAGGAACTGAACCAAGACACGCACATGAATTCATCACATGGGTGATGAATTCAGATTCCCAGCCAAACACTCAGGTGTTTTCTCATTTTCCATGAGCCATTTCCCAACTGACCATGTGAGAAGCAGAAAGGAAAGCTTATAGAACTTGCAACCATTATTCCTAAAGATGTGTTGGTCAAATTTACTTCCAAGGCTTGTAATAAACTACTATACTGTAAAAAGCAAGTGTGAAAACAAACCCTCTCAAAAAAGGGCTTCTGACACATCCACTCATAGGTACCAAAATAAAAGAATTTGAACATGCAGCTGGCCCTACGAATGCTCGAACTGGGCCTTCAGGCTCTCCACCCAGCTGCCCATTGGTCTTGTCACATGAGGTCCTGCCTTCCTCCCTCATCACACACCTTTAAGGGAGACGAGAGTTACCCCAGGAAGGGCCCTCTGTCCTGGGAGCGCAGCTGAGAGGGAGTCCTGGCAGAGCTGTGTCCCCTCCTACTGGGCTTTGTCCACGCTGTCGTCCCGGAACACAGCAAAGGACTGGCAGAAGAGAGGAGTTGATTGGATACACTTCTAGGATACTCCAAAAATCTCCAAAAGTAGCCTCAAGCAACAACCGAAATACTGCATGCCAAAGTCTCACTACAAACTGTCCATTCCAGAGAAGAAGAAAAACCAATTGGTCTTTAACATTTTTAGACTGATAATGACGTTAATAGAGTCAGGTTTAAGTTGTCACCTTTCTAAGGTAGTAGTTAAATATAAACTAGTGCCATTACTTTGCCAGCCTACTCACTTCCTGTTTCGGGTTTCTCGCTGGTAAGATTTCAAGGAGGACGCAGTCAGGACCCATATATCGGTTCTAAGTATATTTTGGTTTCTTAATGTTCTAAACAAGTAAGGAGCTATACAATCTTTAGTTTCAAAATTCCTTGGACATTGCAGCCAAAATCAGTCAGTAGGAAATACTGAGTCAGGTCATTTCTCCTGAGACATCTCTGAGAAAGTTTCTGTAGGAAGAGAGTCCTGCCAAACTTCTCCAAGCCCAAGTTCTGTTCCTCCTCCTGCTCAGCACGCACATATTTGCTAGTCTTTCTCAACCAGTGTGTCCGCCTCCGCCCCAACACACCCTACTCTCTCCACAACCACCACCAACTGTCACCCACGGGTAAACAATCGGGGACCCAGATACCAGCGCCATCCCCATGCAAGACAAAATGGCGGACCACGACAGTCGGAGTGTCTAAGAAGGCCAAAGCAGCACATTCAGACTTTTCTACCCCTGGGCCCCTGGCCAGGAACCCATCTGCTGATCAAATATGAAGGCTGTGCACTTCCAGTGCCTCTACCAGAAATAGCCAGCGCACCCAGTCCAATCCTTCCTACAGAAGGCAAAGGGGGAGGGGGACTGTCTAAAGAAATCTCATCTCTAAGGACTCAAAGAGCTTAAGAAAGGAAATAGAAACCCAGGTCATGTCAGATCCAATAATAAGAAGCCAGAGTGAACAGTAGCATTTGGAGGATATAGGTAAATTATTGGGACTTAAGTCACCAATTTACTGAAAATCTATGTAGAGCCATCTACAGCTTCAGATAAGAGTTAACGGGGCGTGTTGATGCTTTTTCTTCAGAGGAAAGAGCACAAAGGAAAGTGGAGGGAAGGGAAGAGACATTTATTAAACCAAGTCTCTTTTTAATTAGTTTTTTTAATGATACATAAAATTGTACATATTTATGGAGTATCATTTGACATTTCAATACACGTACATATGTGCAGTGCTGAAATGGGAGTAAACATATTCAGAGAAAATCTCAAGCATTTATCATTTCTTTATGATAAAAATATTTAAAATACTTTCTTCTAGCTTTTTAAAATACGCAGTACACTATCATCATTCATTGTCACCCTACTGTACAACACCACACCAGAACATCCTACCCTGATCCAAATAAAATCTTAGCACTCATTCTTCAGCCTCTCCCCTTCCCTCCTACCTCCCCACTCTCCCCAGCCTCTGATAACCACCATTCTGTTCTCAGCTTTTAAAAGATCAACATTGCCGGGCGTGGTGGCGCATACTTGTAATCCCCGCGCTTGGGAGGCAGAGACAGGAGGATTGCGCTGGTTCAAAGCCAGCCTCGCTGGCTTAAGAGACCCTGTTTCCACATAAAGTTAAAAAATAGGTCTGGGAGTGTAGCCCATGGGAGTGTAGCCCGGAGGTAGAAGGTCTTCCAGGAACCCCAGTACCACCAATAAATAAATAAATAAATAAATAAATGATCAACATTTTTGTCTTCCACATATACCCAAAGGAAATTAAATCAGCATGTCAAAGTCTGTACCCCATGCTTATAGCATCACTATTCACAATAGCTAAGAAATGAAAATAGCCTTGGTGTCCATCAACTGATGAATGGATAAAGAAAATGTGGTACTTATATATGGCGGAAAATTATTCAGCCATAAAAAAAAATGAGGAGCTCGGGGAACAATTCAGTGTAGAGCGCTTGCCTGGCATGCATGAGGCCCCAGGTTCCACCCCCAGCACCTTATGAAGAAAAAAAGAAACATGAACGAAATTTTGTTCTTTTCAACAACATGGCTGTAAACCAAGTCTTGATAAATGTCTTATCTAAACATATGATATGGCCGAGCGTGGTGGTGCACACTTGCAATTCCAGCACTCGGGAGGCTGAAACAGGAGGATCGCGCAGGTTCGAAGCCAGCCTCAGCTACTTAGTGAGACTCTCAGGAACTTAGTGAGACCCTGTTTCCAAATAAAATATAAAATAGGTCTGGGAGTAGAGCTCTGGGTAAGAAAAGCCCTGGGTTCCACCCTGAGTACCCTCCCCACGCACACAATATATATATATATATATATATATATATATATATATATACCATTTGCATTGAAGGATATGTTCATCCCTCAGCTTACAACTTTGAATAATTTAGACCTAAAAAGCACCCAAAAGGTGCCAGAACCCAGCGTTCTGTGATCTGGGAAATGGCTTCTGAGCATCTGGTTTTCCTTGAGATGGAAAGATTCCAAAGGTAACTGAAGATTTAGCTAATAGACCAGCTGCAGAGAGCTGGCTCAGTGGGGGCAGGCACACTGAAATCTCTGGACCGCTGTAAGGAGAGTTTGTCACCTGGGATGGTCCAGTAGGAGCATGTCACGTCCCAGCATCCTGTAGGCTTTGCTGAAGCGATGAGGTGAAAAGCTTTGCCTGCCGCTTCTGGACCAAAGGGGAAACGGACTGTGGAATGAACAGCTGGCCCGTCCAACCCCACACAACCAAGTCATGGAGCTCATCACAGAGTGTGTCTTACTAGGCAATATCAGTACTCTTGAAACTGGTTATCATTAGTAACACCACCAAATCTGTTGGTTGGTTGGTTGGTTGGTTGGTTGGTTGGTGGTATTAGGAATTGAAATCAGGAGCATTCTTCTCCAAGCTATACCTCCCAACCCTATTTTATTTTTATTTTGAAACAAGGTCTTATTAAATTGCAGAGGGTTTCACTAAATTGCTGAGGCTGGCATCAAAAACTGTGATCCTTCTGTCTCAGTCTCCCAAGTACTGGCATTACAGATATGTGCCACCATGCCAGGCTCAAACCATTTATTAAGAGCCTAGTTATGGGGTCTATCATTGGGAGTGAACCCTGGAAGTCCCAAAGTCCCTAAACTACAATTGGTCATAAAGTTGATAATTGGTGAGAAGAAGTGTGTGTGTGTGGAGGGGGGGGAACCATCTAATTTTCAAATTAAGATAAAAAACATAAGATTAAATAACATGTGAGAATTAAATAAATTAAAATAACAGCACTAAATAAGGGCATAAATGAGCAATAATACACTATTTATCATGAGATGCTAAATGCCTAGGGCCAAAGAGAACAATAAGCCCATTCATTCCTTAATTGCTATCTCATTATTTGGGAGTGCTGTTGACAGTGCTATTGTTCACTTTAATTATTTTTGGCCTAAACTCTTTAGCCCTTGTGAAAATCATTAGTAGGAATGTGTTTGAGTTTCTCACACCTAGCTCAGGTAGCATCTCCACATACCTTTGATGCTAGTAATCAAGGCCAGGGTCTTTCTTAAGCTACCACATGACCACAATCACAACAGAGCTATAAACAGACTCTGATTCACTCCCAGTTTCTCCCCAGGGCTGTCATTTGCATGCCCTGCTAACATATGATTTAAAGACACAGATCAGGAATATAAATACGGCACTACAGAAAGCCCGGGGAAAAGGGTGATGTGTGGAAGTCTCTCCTCTAAGACCTGGAGAAGATCTCTTTGGGCAAAGAAATGCCTTGAGTTGTTAAAGAAAGATCTGAGCTCAACCTGGTTGCTACAATCAACACAAAAGGAGAGAAAGTAGAATGTAAGAAAACAGTTTATTGGCATGCTGAGAAATATTAGCAGTCTGACATTAGAGTCAAAGATTGCGCTGAGTGTAATTCCTTAATCTCAGAAGCTCTCAGATAAGCCATATAAAATAGCTTAGTCATAGGGCCTAAATTAGATTATATCAAGAACTGAGCTGAACCAAAGGTCATACAGACCTTAGAAGTATAGCACTCATCTAGGTAGAATTTAATTTCAGAAAAATCACCATTTGTCCTTTTAAATAAGTCTCTGAAGAATATACATTCTCACCTCTAAAAATTCTCTTGCTTACTGTAATGTAAGGACGTCCACACTGAAACCTAATAACTCCTAAGGTGCTCTGTCTCACATGCCTTCCAGTCTCTGAATATAAAGAAATGGGAGATCACAGGTTTCACAGCAACTAAGCAAGGCCCTCAAGCAAATTAGTGAGACAAGACCCTGTTTCAAAATTTTAAATGACTGGGAGTAGAATGATCCTGAGTTCAGTCCCTAGTATGAGAGAGGGGGGGGGGGAGGGAGAGAGAGAGAGAGAGAGAGAGAGAGAGAGAGAGAGAGAGAGAGAGAGAGAGAGAGAGAGAATATAAACAGTGGTTATTTTCCAAAATGCCTGAAACCTCTCCTTCCCTTCCCTTTCACATTCCCCATCTCCCTCCCTGCTCAGGCCCCTGAGTGAGCTTTGACCCCTGAGGTATCTTTTAACTGATCTCCATGTCTCCTGGTTCTATTTTATAGTCTTAAAAAAAATACTTTCCATCTTTGCACTCTGTCTCAAAAACCTTCAAGGAAGGTTAAGTTATTCCATAAAATAGCAATCAGAAGCCCTGACAGATTGAACTGGATCCAACTCACTTTTCCAACCAAATATCTACCCAACCCAACCTGCCACCTACACAATGGGCAGGAAATACATATTGACTGCCCCGGCCTCTCCCCTGCTCGCCCTGCTCCTACAGACAGTGGTGACAAGATTAGTTCAGGAGCCAGCCAGCCCTGCTTTTAAACTCCAGCACTTAATAACTGTGTGACCTTTGACAAACTGCTTTAATCTCAATAAGCCTTGGGTTTCCCACCTACAAAACAGAGATAATAATAACTCGTACTAATATTTCATAAGGATACCATGAGAATTAAATGAGATAAACCATTTAAATGCTTAGCACTGCCAGGCGTGGTGGCACATGTTTGTAATCCCGGTACTTGGGAGCCTGAGACAGGAGGATTGCAGGTTCGAGGACAGCCTCAGCAAGTAGTGAGACTTTCATCAACCTAGGGAGACCCTGTTTCAAAATAAAAATAAACAAGGCCTTGGGGGGGTAGCTCAGATCAATCTCCAGTACCCCCAAATGAATAAATAAACGCTTAGCACAGTGCCTGGAAAGTAGCGTACACTCATTATTCATTTATCAGTCTGTTAAGTGAGTCTTTACAGTTAGTAAGGCAAATTCGAATCATACCTGCCACTTTTTAAAAACTTCTTCCAAATATACCTGAAAATACCTCCTCTTCAAACTCCTACTGCACTTCAATTTCCAAACACATTTTAGCAGCAAGGAGCTTTTTCTTTTTTTAAGCTTGTTTTCTTCTACCTAAAATAGAAGTTTCTTGAGAACTTAAACCATATCGTTCTCCTCTGTATCCCCTTTAGAACCTATTTCAGGGCCAGGCACATAAATGTACTCGATTTATAGCTTCTAACTATCCCAAGGACAAAAATATCTCCCTACTCTAAGCTCATCTATGTTAAGGATCTATAAACTACTTGTTTGGCATTTAAAACACCTTATATGATCATATAAAATCTGAGTTAAGATGTAAGCTCCAACTGATCACCTTAAAAGGACAGGAGTCCTATTTTATGTCTGATTCTCTTCCATGAAGACTTTTTCTAAAAGTCCTCATCCCGGCTGCAAATCAAAAAGGACCCTGGGAGCTTTAACAACTACTAATTCCAGGCCCCACACAGAGGTTCTGATTTCACTGGCCTGTGCTGGGGGCTGGTGACTTTACTGTGTAGCATGGAATGCAAAGTTAACTCACAACCAAAGACAAATCCCAAGTCACCAAGTTTACCAATTGGTCTATTGCGGCCCATAACAAAGCCCCCAGTCTTCCTGTCTCTGGCTCAATTAACCTATTTTCACTCAACTTTTTTTTCTTTTTTTGTATTGGAGATTGAATTCAGTGACATTCTACCTCCAATCTACACCCCCATCCCTTTTTATTCATTTTTTTATTTTTTATTTTGAGACAGGGTCTAGCTAAGTTGCTGCTGAGAGTCTAAGTTGCCACGGCTGGCCTCAAACCTCCAATTCTTCTGTTTCGACCCCCCAAGTACTGGGATGACAGGCATGTGCCACCATACCTGGCCTCTTCTTAGTGTCCTCTCCCTGAATCCACCCAACACAATAGCCCACAATTCACTTATATCCATCATCCACTCTCTGCATTGGACATTCCACTGCACATGGGGTGTCAGAACACCATGAGGGTGTGGAATCTGTGTGCTATGAAACTAGCTCTATCCACCAAGAATGTATTTGGAAAGAACCTTGTTAAAATACAAGCTCGTGTGTAGTACAGCCATAGCTTATACTGGGAAGAGAGCATGATTTCAAAGGCTCTGGCAGAGCGAGGTGGAGCAGAGGGCAGAGGAGTCCAGGGGACCTCTGTGGGCAGAGTCCTGAAGTCAACCTCACTATGGCTCAGCAATTCCAAGCCCTGAAGTAGACTCATTTCATCCCCACTTGCCAGTTGGATATGAGGGATTCTGCTCCAGAGAAAAACAAACAGCCACAGTGAAGAATCTGCTGGCACTGATATTTCAGGTCCCCTTGCCTGGACAAGCTACAGTGAAGCCCAGCTGTTGAGGATGTGCACATATGTATTCATGCACACATACCTCTCTGCTCCGGGGCATTGAGTGTCATTCTCTTATTTGAAGAAAGACCATGTCATTAAACATTTGAACAATGTTTGGAACATTAAAGACAGAAAATAAACAGAGATAAAAAGGAAATTGGTGCAATTAGAGACAACTCAGAGAAAAGAGAGACTTACAAAGCTATCACTAGTCAAGTCTGGTCGCACATGCCTGTAATTCTCAGTGGCTTGGGAGGCTGTGGCAGGAGAATTCCAAATATGAGGCCAGCCTGTGCAATTTAGTGAGATCCTGTCTCCAAAAAAAAATGAAAAGGACTGTAGCACCCCTGGGCTCAATTCCCAACACACACACACACACACACACACACACACAGAGAGAGAGAGAGAGAGAGAGAGAGAGAGAGAGAGAGAGAGAGAGAGAGAGAGAGAGAAGCCTATCATTAATATCCTCAGAGGAAAAAATATATTATATTCATGAAAAAGGATGCTAATTGTACAAAAGGAACAATTAGAAAACAAGTGTGAACTTTTGGAAAATAAAAATGTGATAGATGAACTGTCAAACAATAAGATTAACAACAATGTTAGGCACTGTTGTAAATATTTTATGCCTACTATAAAATATACATGCTATAATTTGCTCTGGAG